>NW_023998414.1:5940040-6054522 GCF_014805625.2 Glossina fuscipes
CCTTTGTTTGTTCAACCCCCCCCCCCCCCCTAATTTGTGTTTTAAAATCTGCCTACTGCGTGGCCCGCCCCCCCCGCTCTTGCTCTCTCGCTCAGTCTTTCTTTTTTTTTTCTCTTTCTCTCTTTCTCTCTCTCTCTCTCTCTTGCTCTCTCGTTTCCTCTTTCCCTTTGGCGACGGTTCGCCGCTATCTACTAAATACTGTATTCCTGTTCGTATAACGAAATATATGCAAATTATATACACGATTGAGAAAAAGGAAGAAATTTATATAGAGTAGGTAGACGTGATAGGCAAATAAAATGCTTTTAAATAAAATTTGAAAAGAGAATTTTTCGCAACATTATGGCTAAGAGGTAAGTAAGTATGTAAGTAAGTAAGCAAACAAATGAGACGACACACATTCAATAGAAGTATAGCGCAGAAGTTTACAATTGACTTCTTAATTGAATTTTAATGTCATTCTGGGTTATGGAGAAAGTCAAGGCCCTAACCGTTTTGTATGGTTTTTTGAGATTTTTCATAACAATGCTGTTCAATTCGGAATCTAACTTCAGGCGCAGTTAAGCCGTTACATTATGAAATTAAATAATTACGAAAAGCACTGATTGCATGTCAACGGTATGATGATATCTCACTACGGTCATGTAAACTCTTATGCCAATAAAAAAAAAGCTGCCTTTAAATACATATAAAAACATATTGTAAATACCAGAAGGGAAATATCAATGAAAATGTAACGATTTTTATTTTTTTTTTTTGTTATCCGCTAAATATCGTATATGTAAATTTATTTAGGTTATCGCAAAATAACAGGCCGAGGAAAAAGGACGAGTCGTTTTTTCTCTTCATTCCTTTACCAAAATTTAAATAAATTTATTTATCTTTTTATACTTTACGTGAACTTTATTACATCAAATGCGTACGATTTCCATTAGTAACTCTTTTTCGGTTCGGTTTCGATTCAGGTTTTTGGGTTCGTTTATAACCTCTATCACGTGTGACACACTGAGTCCACTAAGTTTGTAAGGATGCGTACACAGTTTCCCGGAAGGATTTGAAATATTCCCATCTTGCCTTTTATCATACTGATCTAAGTTTGGCTGTCTCTATGTCCGGCTGTTGTCTACCCATATATTTTTGAGATATTTTGATGAAAGTTTTCCACACGACAGCCAGATCGAGCCGCTTCTTCAGTCCTTATCTGAATAACTGTATTAAACGAAATAGTGTAAGGCATTTCATGATGGATCGTGGTCGACTATAGTGTTTTAATATTTTATTTAATTTTTTTTTTTTTTTTTGTTTGTATAATTTTCGTGTGTCATGATTGCAGGCCGTGCATATCGTGATTAAAAAATTGAAGCAGATGGTTTTCACAGGCCCTTTAATATTGTTAACGGAATTTTTCAAGGACTAAAACAAATGCTAGCAGGGCCGGGTTAGGTTAGAACTGTACAATGAATGCGTACAAATTTCCTAGCGGAAATGATTGCTTCTCGTCTTGAAGATCCTACTTCTCAATTCTAGCGGCTTTATCTGTATTATCTGCTTTAGAGTTGGGAGTGAAATTGAATATCTTGACTTATGGGGGTAGTTTAAGTTGCACGATTTCACGCACCTCACATAGCATTTCATTACCTTAGGTACTGACATTCCGTGACATGCTAACATCTGTGTAGCTTGATTCTGTAGTGTAATGTTACGTTTTGTTTTCCCGTTTATTCGTCACATCACTTTGATGCTTTTATCTAAACTAATCTAACCCTATCTTAATATTTACTCACTTGTATCTGACACTATCACTACTTACTTATAACTATTAGCGAATTATATAGGATTGCCATCTGTTCACCTTGGATTACGATCTTTTTCGCATACTATCTTCTGGTATGTGCCCTTCTTCTTCCTCTTCATCGCCACCTTACCAATCTTCCTATAACTGATGCTAGTTTGCTTCGTTTTAGTAACGCGTCGTAGACGGAAAGCCGTTCTTTTAACTTTTTCACATTTATCTCACATGACGTCCAAGTAGCGGACTTCTTTTGGTATTTAGACTTAAAAAAAAAACAGTTAAGAATGATTTTTGGTCAATGTTTAGCTTCGCTTGGTTTATCTTAGGATGAAAAGCGCCGGTCAGTCGTCCCCAATACTTTAAAGAATTTCCTTGAGTTTATTAACAATTGATCGGTTAGAGTAAGCCTCGTCTTTAAAATTCAAATTTCTAAAGCGAAAGCGAGCGAATCATTTGCATGCTGCTTTATTTGGCGAAGTATGCGAGTTTCTACGAAAGCCTTAGAAACATTATTAGCCCATTTGTCCAGGATGCTACTAATTTCGTTTAAATTAAAAAAATGTCATAAAATTTCTTGTTTTTTTTCAATTATTTATGGCGTCTCTGGTGATCTGGGAATCTGCGGTGTGATAGGATTTGGGCGCAACTCTAAATAAAAAAGATATCATCGAAAGTTATCAGCTTGAGCCATTCGATGAAAATATTGTGCTATGATCGTTACAATGCTTCTCTACTATTTTTAATATCGATTCCCGAGCACTGCACATTCGGCAATCTGATCTGACTTTGAAGGATGAATAATGTATTCAAGTAGACTAAGCTAGAGATTTTAATTTAATTTGTCAAGTCTATGCGGTCAAGTATGAGCTAAAAGCTGGATCAATATCATCAATTTACCTATGCTGCTGTTTACACAGTTGTGTATACAGTTTTTAATTGAGTTTTCTTGCTTACACTTCCCACTTGATATCAATAATGCATTGAAATCATTGCATAATAATCCTTGAAGAAATAGTGGTAGACAACTGTTAGCATCATCACTATCGTTTTTCGCAATACTTCAAGTTTGAATTTGAGAGGTTCTTATATCAATTTATTAATTCGTTTTTAATTAGTTATGCAAATTACTTAATAAATCAATGCATTATCATTTTGCATAACAAGCACTTTGCATTGCAAGCATGTTAAAAAAAGCATTAAAACAATGAACAAACGAATTGAATACAAAAAAAAGAACAAAAAAAAAAAAAGAAAAACATTACTACAATGTAACGAAATATAAGATCAAAAAAAAAAAAAACAAAGGAAAAAGTCGTATTTAAATTAATTGATAAATAAATCAGTCAAAGAAGCATTGAATAATTGAAATATCAACGGTATTTACTGAATTGTAAGGAGAGATATATGTACAGTGTTGCATTCGATGACCAATGTTATCAATTAACTGATAACACAGTCACTCAATAAAATAAAGTTTAATTTAATTAATTAATTTAAAATTAAAATCATAAATTAAAATTAAAAATTAAAATTAAAATCATAAATTAATTATACATAAATAAATTATTCATTTTTTAATTAATTAGCTTTTCATTTCTATTTAATTTAATTAAAAATTTATTAATTAAATTAAGAATTTAAATTAAGAATTCAGTAAACCTGATCGAATTTACAAGAAAAATAATTAATTAATCATTGAAATCGTTGAGACTGCATCAAAAGAATGTTGTGAAAAACCAACTGTCCACCAGGCAAGGGTTGCGTCTACCGCCAAGACAGTGTTCGCAGATTTAAACCTCGCTTGCGGTAGAGTTTATTTTGATCGTAATTTAGTGAGTGCTGACTTGGTGAACCGCGCTTGGCATACCGCATTTATCTATTCGATACACAATCCCCTAGGCTGAGGCTGAGGCTCAGCTCTTATCTTATCTTCCATTTCAATTCGCGCACGTTACACCAACACAAACACAGGAACGACAAGTAATCTTATGTAAAATTGCTATGCAAAAGTCTTTTCGCTTTTTGGTAGACTGGTAGTCAGCCAAAATGAAATTTAATGGCCTTACAGCACTACAATAACACATTAACTTCGAACGCTTCATGATATTTTATATGTAACATTTATTGAGTTGTTCGGAAAGTCATTTCGTTGTTTTTTGATTTAGAATGAAAGACGATTTTTTCCACGTGCTCGTTAATAGGGGAATTTGATCAATTTAATCTCTTAGCCACCTCACGAGCTTTCATTCCGCGGTTTGCATCAAATGATTCCTCAGCCTCAAGTGGCCTTCCCAAACGTGTACCGTCGCCAAAGAACTATACTCTGGAAATCAATCTCGGCATTGGTGCTCTGTCAATACATCCTCTTCTTACAATCTTTCAATAATTCAATTATTTTTTTCTTGCCTGAAGAGCATTTTAACCTTTCCAATTGGGAAAAAGTTAAACATGTGAACAATGCCGCTATCGACTTTCCGAGTTCGATGTGGCGGGCGCCCAATGACTATTTTTCATAGAGAAGTCCTGCTACGTTAGGCTACAATGCGACTTAGGTGTGAACATGATTATGAAGAAATATCATTAAAACGTCGGGTGGATAACACAACGAAATGACTTTCCGAACAACCTAATATTTAACATTTGCGGGAATTTTATACACGGGCTCAATACAGAATGAGGCAGTCTTAGTGTACGAACTCATTCGCGGCTAAAGAAGAAGGGATTTGATTCTGTATATGCTAAGCATCAAAGTTTAATGTCACTTAATATTCGTCACTTAATAAATAAATTTCAATCTCTGTCATACAAGGGAGTATGAGTAGTTTTCCATATAATATCGGCGGTGTCGGGAGATTCGTGAAACCCATTGAGATCAGTTTTATCACCGAAAATAATAAATAAATAAAAAAAGTATAGTAACCTGGTTGAGACAATGAGATTGGACAAGAACCACCTCAAGATAACAAAATCGCACAAATTGTGCACTTAGCACTTAGCAACATCACATCATGCACTTTTCCCTTATACCCTTCAACGCACGATGAGGGATATATTAATTGTGTCACAGTGTTTGCAATGCACAGAAGCTTCATAGACTCCGCAAAACGCATAGATACTTGATCAGCATGAAATTCTGAATCCGAATTCTGAAGCACAGTCCGCCTCTTCATTTGGCTGTCTGTCCGTTTGTGTAATGTTTGTTTTAAACATTATCCTGCCCGCAAGAATGGTAGCTATCGGGTTTAAATTTGGCAGAAAGATTGGAAGTTCTGGCACGCAGACGAATGATATCTCTGCACTGTCACGTAAGCTGGGAACTCTGCCGTTTTTCAATAAGAGTAAAAAATTGGTTTTTTGTTCATTGCAAAAATTTGCACGTATGTGCTATGGACGATGCTGGACGATGGACTGAATAAATATGGGAAAAATTGACCACGCCTTCCAAATATTACAGCTTACCAGAGATTTTTTTGAGTAATGGCATAACGTAATGTGGTAGTAGCATAACGTAATGATTCATTCCTTTTTATTTGTTTTATAACCCATTACGTAGGGGATCTCCCCTTTCCGCGTAATACCCTGATGATCGGAAAGAAGTGAAGAAAGAGATAGAGAACGTCGTGGCCGTGTGCGAGATAAGTAAATGTTATGATTTTACCGACTAAGCACTCACTATAACTGCGATCAAAGTAAACTCTACCGCATTGAGATTTGAGCCCTCGAACACAGACTCGATAGTCGTGCGAAATATTTTAATATATTTTTTATATTTGTTTTTAAAATAACCCGATCAGTCTTATTAATCGCTTCGTCATTCGAGCAATTAATCAATATAAAAAAAATGAACATTCAATCAAGCGATCGTACATAGTTGTTTAATTAGTTAGTCTGTGCATCTCTCAATTTATTATCCAGTACTCGTATGTTTATCAATAGTTTGCTTCCTTTTTGTCAGTAGTTGAAATGCAAAAAAAAAAAAAAACAAATAAAAAAAAAAAATTCAAAATCTCTTTACTTCGTTGCGGTATATTTTTTGCCTACTTCCTAAAGAAATCCACAACACGGCCTTGTTAACCACCCTCTACATGTACATGAGGTAAAATAAGCAAATAAAACATATTGCAAGCACACGCACACAGTTACATATAGCAGAGTTGAACACTACACTTCCTAGTCTTTTGTATAAAACCAGAAAAAAAAAACAAAAAAAATTGTTGGCTTTTTTTATATTCACACATAATTTTTTCCTTTTTTTTTAAATATCTACATACATATAATCACACACACGTACACATTGCTAGGCATACACTAAACGCATGCCAGCAGAGACATGCAACTATTACGACATAGGCAACCAACAAAACGATAACATTGCAAATGTAAATGCATGCGCATACATGTACCAATACACACACACACGCATCAATATATTTACAAGACTTTGGTTTGCCTACTCGAATAGTAGTGCTGATGGAGGTGACGTTGCTAGTGGTAGCAGTGGTGCGGTGTGGCTTGCTTTTGTTGGCTGTGTAGTGCTCTTCTCTATTATGCCAAAGCAAATTTGTAAAAGTATACTAGGCAAGCAATCAAGTAGGCAGGCAGGCAGGCAGGCAGGCAGGCAAGCAGGCAAGCAGGCTGGGAGGCAGTCAGCAATGCACCACTCTGTTATTATTATTATTATTACTCACAGACACAACGAAAGCGAAAAAGGCCATTGGCCTGAAATACTGTTGACCTACTAAGCGTTCATTAGTTATATGCATACATACTATACGTATTTGCACACATACACACACACACACACACACACACACATACAATACTATGCATTCAGACAAACAATTTTATACACGGACATATTAACAACTTACACAACTTATACCCTGGTATGTACACACATAAAAACGAGCACGTATACACAAACACATGCACACATACACACACACACACACACGCACGCACAGACACACATAAGCTCTCGTATAAAAGAGACCTAACATAAAGCACTAGAAGGAAAAAAGCAAATGTATAAAGAAAAAAAAAAAAAACAAAAACAAAAATTCAAATATCTACATGCACTTGTGTAGGTAAAACAGTCAGTCACAACAACAACAACAACAACAACAGCAACGATGTTATGCAAACGACTACTAATGCTGCAGTAAGTGTATAAAAATAAGAAGAAAATATTTAGTGTATATTAGCTATACATTGTCATTGCCGTACAATAGCAACATACAAGTTTAAAATAAAGCTTTTTTTACTTACAAACACATTCTCTTTCTCTCTCTCTCGCTCCCTCTCTTTCTCACTCCAATAAAACTCTCTCCTTCTCTCATTCTCTCCTATTCACATTTTTTATAAAGCACATACCAACGCATTGAAATTCTATAGAGAGAGAGAGTTACTTTCTCTTTTCCATTAAACCTTATTATGTTAAATTCAATAGATGGTTAACAGTGAAAGAGTTTGAGATAAAATCCTCATTATATGAAAGAGTTATTAAAAGCTTTTAAAATCAACTATAGATTTTCATACCGTGGAAAGCTTAAAAAAAATTAAATGAGAGCCTTTTCATTAGCTTATAACGAAAATGGTTTTAACTACAAGACCACGACGAGAACGAAGGGAACATAAGGTGACATTAAGCATTTCAGTAACAGATTCAAATCAATTCGATGTTATTAGAGCAATGCTTACGATTCTTGGGTATGAAATATAGAAAATCAATAAAAATGATATTTAGAGAGAAGAAAAGGAAGGAAGAAAAAACTCGAGGTGCGCCTCTTGTTGAATCCTATCTGATTGCTATTGAATTAATTTTACGTTCTATGTTTTATTTCTATTTATTTTTTATGTACTATGTATATTAATAAACATTATCGCTTTGCAGCAATCAAGTTAATAGACTTAGCTACAAAAGAAGGGCATAACAAAAAGCTCTTTTCTCTTTCCTTTCATTTTCAGATAGTAAGAGAGACAGTTTAGAAGATGATCACTTACTTAAGGAACTCTTACTCTCGTAGAGAGTGAGAGTTATATTTTTTTTTTTTTTTTTTTTTTTTTAAATTAAATTTCTCAGCATAAATATGCGCTGTAACCATCTCCATGTAAAGCGCTATTACTAACCGGCAACTAACTAAACGTATCTATTACTGTTTTTATTGTTAATGATGAGAGAAATGCGAAATGCTTTCCTTCTTTTTTGATTTCTTTAGTAGAGCTTTTCTGCTTGCATCAGACTTAATTAACCAGAAAGTACTTGTTACGTTATTTTGCTTTTTTCTCTTCTTATAACTTTTTTAATTTCTTCTTGTTTTTTCTTTATCCATGGCAGTAGTAACACGAACGACAAAAATGTATCTGATGATAAGGCATTCATTTAATTGCACGAAAAATCTTACGAAAGATTTCTTTTAATGCATTATTTTTCCCTTTTCGTTTATTATTACGAAAAATTGTGTTTTTTCTTTTTTCCTTTTGGACCGCAAATATAGCAGCGATTAATTTGCATTCCATTTTTAGAAGACTATTCGTAAGACTTTGAAAATGTTTCGATCAAGTTAAGTTTCATCTAAGAAACTTAGCTAAGAGTAGAGGTAAGCCAAAGTTTGAATATTTTATTTCAAAATTTCTAAGTCTTTGAGAAATTCCGCACGGGTAGGCAACGGCTGACGGCAAAGTGAATAGAAGGAGAAGAAACCGATCGCGAATAGGAAAGTTCTCAAAAATATATTAATCATGATCGATCGCGAATTGAAACAATTACATCTAGATCTCCAAAATTAAGCTCATTTTTAATTGTTTTACCTGGAAATTCGAAAAAGTACAGGATATGAACTGTGCGACCCTGTGATTAATCAGCCCATAACCACTTCAAAGATATTAGCTTCGTAAAGAGATAATGGCAGAGTGTGATAGTGGGTGGGCGAGATAGTGCTATAGAAGGGAATGATTACATTTAATATTTTAGCCATCAACCAGCATCCGCTTATCGCAATTCACGAGTTTTTAAGAAACACAGAGCGATCTCCAGTGCTATTTCGTTTTTATGGATTAGATCATAAAGAGAATGCAAAAATCTTTATGATATGAGATACGATATAGTTCCGAGCAGTGAGACTTTACCGCTTAGACCAGAGCACAATGTAGTAAAGTAAAGTCGCTAGAAATCGGTAGTGATAACCTGATCCAGCACTCACCTCATACGCAGTAGGTACTCGCTATTTCTCTCCCCTCACGTCTTTCTAATCGTCACCGTGTTCTACGTCCAAGAAACATATACTGAGTGATTGATCAGTTAAGGCGAGTCGTGTCCCACAACAGGATTTTACTTGTTGTTTTTGTAATAAATTTTAACAATTTTTATATGCTTTGCAACGGCGTATCTTTCCCTATGTATTTTCAAAATAATACTATGCACGAATGCCAATTTTGCTGGAAATAAAAAAAAAAAAGCAACAGTTTGAACAACGTAACATTTATAAAATATATATGGTCTGGGAATAGTTTGCTCACTTTTTATATATCACAAATGGAAATTTTGGTTTTTTTTAATATAATTCGCATTCTGAACGGCCGCCGATTGTCGGCGTTCAAAACGAATCTTAGATCGATGCTATTTGCCTCAAAATCCGAATTTCGGGATTGTTCTGGTTGTTCCTATCCATACCTATCTATAGCTTATAATTCTTTATTTATCAAATCTTGTTGAAAATTTCCCGATGCTTGGATTGTAAGGGGATCGGGCAAGACGGCGTTGAATTATTCATTTGACTCGAAGCAATAAAACAAGCCAAAAAAGTTCACTTTTTAGAAATAATTTTACAAAAATTAAAATTAATTAAACAACTTTATTTTCTTTTCCTCTCAGAAATGTGCTCACATCGCAAAAAAAATAAAAAAAAAAAAACTAAAAATCACGCGCTAGTGAAAGTTTTCCTCTTTTTGTTCGCTTCTAGTCTTATTCGAGTAAATAGAAAAAAAAAAAAAAAACAAAATTACTAAATAAATAAACAAAATTGACAAAAAGAAAAAAAAAAAAAAATAGCAAACAATACTGAATCAACTCAATGGATACAAACTATTAACGATGGTCGAGCACCATTACGATAAATTGAGAATAACTACAAGCAACAACAAAACTAAAGCAATTTTTTATGGACATTTTATTTATAATAATAATGAACAACACTCTTCTTTTTTTTGGGGTAGAGTTTCAATTTCTATAAAACAGGAAAAAAAAAAAACAAAATCTAATTTAATTCATCCATTCATTCTGAGGCATACAAATATTAAAAAAAAAAAATTGAAATAAAAATAAAAAATTCCGAATATATATATATACATATATATATATGAATATATACACATGTACGGACTTATGTGTCACCGAGTGTATACGTTTTGATAATTTTTACATATATATATTTTTTTCACTTTTACACAAAAATTCGCACACTTTCCACGCCTCGCTTTTCATTTTGCTTTACTCATCCGATAGATTAGTTCAAAGGCTATTGACATTAGAATCAAAAATATGCAAAAACCAGAAATGAATTGTATACGGTTTAGACAGCATCTTTTGATACGCATCGTTTGCTTCTTATTTTAGTCACTTTTTACATAGCACCAGAGTCTATCCATTAATCTATAAAAAAAAAAAAACAAAGATAAAAAAAAAATCAATTAAGTTTCAAATGTTTAGAAACATCGTGTCTGTCTGCAAGCCTGGCTTGTATAATCTATCGCACGCGATAGAGAGTGAGACAGAGAGAGAGAGAGAGAGGGAGGGGGAGACAGAGGGCAATTTTAAAAAACTATACATATAACGTTTTTTTCAAAACCCTACGAACTTAAAGGGAAGTCCACTAAACGTAACTATTGGTTAACTAAGAAATCGTTCGCACACGTTGCATACAACTTCAAGAGTTTTTTTTTTTTTGTTTGGTTGTTATCATCGGAAGCAAAATAATCAACTCCTTGTCTATCTATTGCTTGACTAAATGGGGAAGTGCGGCGAATTAAGACGACAAATAAATTCGGAACAAACATGTCCAACAAGAGGGCAACAAAAACGAAAATCGTATATGATAATATTCTAGTAAATATACACCTAGGGTGCAAATTTCCATTTTTTTTGTTTTCAATTATTGCCGGAAATATTAAAAATGTAATTAATATCTTTACAAACGTCCATATGAATGTAACTCTCTATTCAAAATAAATTTGAGCAAGTAGCAAGTAATAAAAGTGGGAGAAGACTTTTGGCCGAACCTCCTATGCTCATCGCATTTATTTAAAAAAAAGAAAAAAAAAAAACAAAAATCGAAGAGAATGAAATTTTAATACATTAAAATATGGGGGTGGATAGGCGTGGCCGATTTTTTCTAATTTTGCTTAGAGTTTGTTCTTCATCCGCCACAGTATATAGAAATTTTTATTATTGAAAAATCCAATTAAGGTTTGCGTTTGGAAACAAAAGTGTTTTTAGTTCATGTTGCACCGTAGCCATGTTCTTCGCCTAGTTTGGTCCAATTTCTCAATAAATTTGGGAGCAAGAATTTTCAATGTTTTCACTAAAATTTGAAGGTAATACTTTCATTTTTGCGATATAGTCATAAAGCTTTATTCCGATTTTTATAAAGGATTTGATTAATTGAACATTTGTTAGTAGGTGGGTAGCAAACAGAAACTGAAATGAAGTAAATAAAAATTCAGGCGCAGTTAAAAAAATATATATAAAGACACATAAATATTGGCAAAGCTCGGAAAGCTTTATTTCAAAACCTGCTTCTCAAAAATATAAAGAGAAGCATAAGGACGTTTAGTTCTAACAAAAAAAAAAGAAAAGCCCGCTTTAAGTTAGTAATTGCAATAGAAGAAAATGGCCAAGCATATTGTGTTAAAGGTTTGCCCAAAGATTTTGTGTTTAAAAAAATTAACTAATATTAATTAATTATTAATTATCAATTATAATTAATTAAATATTAATAATAATTAATTTATATTTAAATTAATAAACTATGTTAATTAAATTAAAAGATGAAATTAATTATTTATTTTAATGTTAATTAATTATATTTATTAATATTATAAATAATAATAATAATAATAATAATATAATTATAATTATAATTAATTAATTAATTGTAATTAATTATTAAGAATCAATTATTTGTATTAATATCATAAAAAATAAAAATAATATAATTATAATTAGTTAATTAATTAGAATAAGAAAAAAAAATTAATAATTAATTTGCTCTCCATGTTTGTCACTTTCTCGAATCGACAAAGCAGACGTGTGCCCAAGTTAAATGAATGGAATCAGAGCAATAACCATAAGCATAATATATTTTATAGCAGCTTTAAAAGCCCCCCCCCCCCCCCCCACCCGTTTTTCTTTTTTAAACAAGACTATGGATTAATGGATTAAATCTTATTATTTGAAAGAACAGTATTTGATAGATCATCACGCTATAAAAAAATCATGATGTGATTAAATCATTTTTAATTAGATATGAAGTAACTGGATATCAGGAGACAAGGTCCATGGAATTTTGAAAAAATTGTTAACACAGCTAAGAAAGACTTTTTATTTGTATATATATACATATATATGTATTTTAGCGGACAGACAAACTTTCATATTTTTGAAAGTTTGAGTTCATAACGATCGGACAGTTGGTTCAGTGAAATCACAATTCAATGCAATCCTACTAAATTTGATTTTTACTGTCAGGGCAACGCTACTTTATCGTTACTGCTACAAGCATTCAATCAATATATTTTACAAATATTTTAACGGTCAGGCTTAAATTTTGCTTTTGAATTTTTATCTCAAAATTAAATAATGCGAGTCGTCTTTGATGAAAATTAATAACCTGAAGCGTTGCGGTAGAAGAAAATGATTTCATAATACATTGTTATAAGCGAATACGATACCTAATCGATACAATGAATTGAGGTTTTCATGTTACACAATATATATATATATATATATATAAATGTACTGTTATGAAGAAAATTTAATTCTCTTAGAAGAGCAACACGTGATAAGGCCGGAATATAAGGGAAAATACCTCAAGATTCTCTATGAGGTCGTTTAACATTTTGATCTACTTGTATGACATGAGACACGCCTTCGTTCGTGCCTGGAATCGAAAAGGCCAATATTTTAAAATCCTTTACAAGATTTCTTGATCCGATCCGCTTGGAACTTTCGAAACTTCAAACCAACGTTGTTCGTATGAAGAATCAAAAAAAAAAAAGAAAAACATTTCCGCTATAATTAATATAAATAGCTGTGAATAAACATTGCCATAAATTAGGAAGAAAGTCTTGGAAAATATTTTCATATCGAATTACAATATTTACAAGTTGGATTGAATAAACGGTTAATCTATTGATCAAATAATATCTCTTTTTGGCAATTGTCGCGACTTTTTTGACGGAATGCAAGCAATTGCCAGTGAATTGTAATTTAATTTAATTATTTCCTAAATAATTTTTAAGATCGACATAAGCTTTAAGTGAATTCCATCCGATCTAGTCAGTAGCTGCTATAACTGACTGACCGACTGACTGACTCATCGTTCTTAGAAAAGAAAACTAAATGGATAAACATAACATTCAAACCATACTTAAAATCTAACATTTACATGTACAAAATAAATTATATACATACATGTGTACACTTACATATATATATATGTATAGAGCCACAGTTGCATGATGTTAAAATGACCTTTATGTAGGTTAAAGCTTTACCTTTTCCATGTCAGCATTTTACGAATATTTTATTATGCCCCGACTTACCTCACAATACGGTACATTTACTCTATTGTCTGAATTTAATACGATGGAGACTATATGAACAAATGAGTCTCTGTCTGACCAAACAGCAGCCACCACCATCATCGTCATCATCATCATCATCATCATCATCATCATCATCATCATTATCATCATCATCATCATTATCGTCATAGTTATCGTCACGAACGTTAAGTACATAAGCTACAATGGGGACCCTAAAGCATTTACACTGCATTCATATATATATATATATATATATATATATATTCTCTAATGCATTTGTTTTTGCTAAAAAACATTTGTTATGTATATGCTTGCATATCAAGTGTACTTTTTGTTGTTGCTTTTTTTTTGTTGTTGTTATTATGTTTGTTGTCATTGTAAATGAGAAGCATATGAATTGTTTTACTTTATATTTAGAGTAGATGTGTTGACCGTTGGTCTGATATATACATGACATGTACATAGGTACATTATGCGGTATAAGCATGTCTGTACGCTTTCATGCTTGTGCGTATTTATAACAAGTGGACTTGGCAGTCGTCTATGAAAATTTAATGAACATTAAAACGCAACTGCAATGTTTTCATATCAATATTAAATGAAATGCCCAAACACGAAGGAAGTGAACGATATATACTTAGAATAAAAAAATTAATTCAATTAAAATTGGTCTGTTAAATAAAACCGCTAATCAGTTTAAAAGTTAACTTTACACTCTACAATATACTTGGACGCTACTACACCATTTAGTTTTTATATACTTTTGAAAATGTTTTATTTAAAATAATTTATTGTAACAAACACAGCTAACTTTGAGTATAATTAACGCTGATCGGGTAAAGCGATTCAATATTGCTAACTAAAATAATTCCGATAAAGCGATTGTTAAGCTAACGTAAACTAAACTATCTATATAAACTTAATATATTTATGTACATGTATGGGCGTATGTGTGTGGGTAGAGAATAAAAGCTTAATGATTTTTCGACGATTTTTAAAATCTTTAAACAAAATTTCATAGCGAAGCGACCATTCAATGCTTTTCATGCAAACTTCTATATGCCATTAAATCAAAATATTTGAAAAATCCTTTCCAGTCACTCTAAAACCAGCGCTATCCACCAAGGCCATGTATGTCCCAGGCAACAAGGTTTGTGCAAGACCTGAATGAAATTTTTTTTTTTTTTTTTTCCGAAATTATCATCGATTTATTAATTACTGCTTACTACCGTTACTTATGTTTGCGTTACTTTAATGCGTCCAACCGTTGCTACCCATTCGCCTTGTTCCCCATCTATCGTCCGTTCTAATCAGCCTAAAGTGCTTAACTGCGTACTCGAAACAGTTGCAAGTACAAAATCAGTGCTCGCGGGTTCAAATCTTAAATGCAGTGAAACTTCCTCAGGTTGCAGTTGATGCGAGTGCTTAGGCTTTGAAGGCATAAGACATTTATCGATTGGGCAGAGAGAACCACTGTGCTGCCGCCACAACGTTCCCTATTCCTCTCTTCACTTCTTTCTGATTGTCACTGTGTTGCACTGTAGGTAGGAGACATCCCCTGAGTATTCGGTTCATGTTAATATGAAAGAACGAAAAAAAAACCTTTTTTTTTTTTCTCTCAGCGAGTAAGACCTATTTTGAAAAAGCACTTGTATGGTTAATCCAACAAATCCTGTGTCCCTTTCTCATCGATTTATGTCATTTTGACAGACGGCTGTAGTTTAAATAAAAAATCCACAAATCTTGAGAATATAAATAGGACTGTGACCAAAAAGTACGACCAACGTTTAAGTTAAATTGGCACAAGTATATCGAACATCAGAAATATTTTTTTCTAAATTGGTAGCATTGTGACCGATGTCTGTGTCAAATTTCGCATCA
Source organism: Glossina fuscipes (assembly GCF_014805625.2). Taxonomy (NCBI): domain Eukaryota; kingdom Metazoa; phylum Arthropoda; class Insecta; order Diptera; family Glossinidae; genus Glossina; species Glossina fuscipes. The sequence continues at coordinate 5,955,537 of NW_023998414.1, forward strand.
TGACCGTTATCCTAAAAGAAACAAGAAAAGTAAAAGAACTAAAGTTAGGGGTGTGGCCGTTGTACGCATGTCCCTTGGCCGGTTTGACTCAAATTCTTCTGGAAATTCTTAGGCGATTTACGATTCACTTACGCTAACGGTAGAATGTTTACCACAGATACTGCACAGTTGAGCAGACGGAGAGATGGACAGACGAGCAAACTTTGATGGTTAAGTGCATTCTAAATTTGAAACTGGGAAAGAACTTTTATTTGATGGGGGTTTCCAAAGCTCATTTCTGCGCCTTATAAATGTACTGAAGAAAAAATTCCATTTGCTTTTAAAAGAAAAAATGTTTTCAGTTTAGGCAGCGATGCACGTGGCCCCTTCGACAGACTTTGCTCTATTGCAATACCAACGTGCGTGCAAGAATTTTCAATGCTTTTGATCTATTCGAAGCCGATAGCTTCATTTTTGCGGTTAGGAGACAACATCGGAATAGCGAACTGGCTAAAATCGATTCAGAATTTGATGATAATCAAGAATACGTATGCTCCGTGGGGTCTCCTCCTTCTTCGGTGATGGGTATAAAAGTTAAGGGTGAGCATTCTTTAACCTAACTGCAATGCTGCGTACGTATAATCGTGCTGATTTTGCGTAAGTGTGTCCTGGCCTGTAGCCTCCTGCTATATTATAACGTATAACTTGCGTATACGTCCCACACTCCCACAAAACACCCGGGGAATAAAACATTTATCCCAAGTGCGTTGACAATACGCAAAACAAATTAAATCTTCTTGTTATATAAACTAATATCTCTGCTCTTCACAAGAAGCCTAGACCTAACAAAATGATTCGTATCATCTCGACAAGCTTTCATCACTTAAACTTAAACTTCAAACTACACATTGTTACTGCATCTTAAAGCTTATCTTTTACACGAACCCTTATGCTCGAGAGGGATCAAAAAATGAATCCATTTCTTGTGTAAATTTTCCTAATTTATTGCGTATGCTAGAATGCCAGTTGTAAGCAAATTTTGTGCATCAACACCGAATATAAAAAAAATGAAAAAAAAATGAAAAAATGAAATATGAAAAAAAAATAAATATGGACTAACAGGCAGCGACACAACAATAGTTGTGCGTAACTTGTTTCGCCTGAATAATTCTGGATCCGAATTGAGCAGATGTCTTTAAATCGGTGGTTGTTGTCATCGAAAATCATTATAAATTTTGCATACGTATGCACTAATTTAATGTACCCTATCGTATGCTACAAGTGATATAGGATGGAGAGTATAATTATTACATAAGCAACAGTAAAATGTTGTCTTTTCTTGTTTTGGATTTTCACTAATTATAACCGAATCCTCAGATCGATTTGATTGATTGATTATTCATGGGAAAACTTGAAAACTTTAATAGAATTTCGTATTGTGTTTCTGTTATGCAGTTCGATGAAAACGTAGCTCAATGCATTTATAAATTTATTCCTTTTCATGCGATGCCAACTATTCATTTGTTGCTTGTTTAAAGGTTATCTTCTAATACTCTTTCTGAATACTTTTCTCGCTTCCACTTGTCAAAGTTTATCTTTGTATCGTAGAACAATAAAGGCTTTAGCAATTTTTTTAAAGCAACTCGCTTCCGCAACTATACGTGAGCTAGCATTAACTTTAAGACGACCTCATGGGTGTCTTTTTTCGTTTTCTGTACTTTATTCTAATTTTTCTCTTTATTTTTTCTCTTTTCCTTTCCTCTATATATTCATGGCAGAGAAAGTCGAAAAAAGTCACTCATAATTAAACGTTTCATGGAAAAATTCATATTCAACGCATTTTGATAGCGTGAATAAAAGGCGAGGACAAACGTCGACTTAGGTGTCGGTCATGTTTTGCTATTTGTCGATTACGCAATGTATCCCAAAAACTCGTCATTCCTGCGATCAATTTGTCGAACTTTTAAACGACAAACCCCACAATCTAATAAGAATTTGGTTTACTATGCCCATAATAATAATAGTAATAAAAATATTTAAATAATAATAATATATAAAAATATTATATAATAAATGTAAATAAATAGACAAACTATTTTAAATGTTGAACTGATTTATATAAAAGCAAAAAAAGAAGAAGCCTTTCAAATAAGTCCCGGGACTTTTCATTCTTTATGCCTAAACAAATTCCCACTACACTATAGATTATAGAAGTTTTTTACATTGCTTTTCGGTACAATATCGGTTAGTAATCTTGACATTGAAAGTGACTTCAAATTTCTGCTTTCCTCTCTTAATCGAAATTTTTTCAAGTAATTTTTTTAATATCTACCTTCTATTATTGGCCTCTAAATAATCAATCAATCATTTTATTATGCTTAATAATAATAATAATAAAACTTCTCATAGATAACGATAGTTGTCCTAATTTCAATTCACCTCAATTTTTGTCTGTCTATTTGTCTCACTGTCTATCTCTTCACATTACTAACGTTACGTTTTGCTTCAATATTTTCGCTAACACTTGTCGTTATATTTGGAGGATGACCTGCTCTTATCTCATTTGCTTATCGTATTTTTATGTACGCGAATATTTTGCGCGTTTTCTTCGTGTTTTCGCTTGAATTTTATTTCATTTTACTTTATTTTTATATATTTTTTTGTTTTATTCAGTTTTTATTCTTTTTTGCTTTTACTATTTTGTTATTGTTATTATTGTACTTTTGCCGATGATAATGAATTTGAAAAATTTTCAGTGTTAATACGACGCTTTATTTAATTGATTTAACCTAATTTTTCGCAATGTCTCTCTCTCTCTCTCTCTCTGTCTCACTCTCCATATATCTCGCTCTTGTTTTTTTTTTTTCTTCTGCTTTTAACTGAAAACATTTCATATCAATTTGGATAGGAACGAATTTCGGAAAGCCACTACCCGAAATGATTTTTATAGAAATGCCTGAAAGAAAATTGAACGCTTCGGTCAAAAGAGCGCAACGAGAAATTAAGAAATGCATTTTATGTACTTTGTATTCGTGGACAAACCTTATTTTTCCCTTTATCCAGAACTTTGCGTATTGTGATAACATATGAAAGCGAATTAAGATCGAAGGCATTCAAGAGAGAGAGAGAGAGATTTCTTAGAAGACATGCCTACATAATTTAAACGAAGACAAAATGTCATTCTAATGTGATGCGCAAAAGTGGATCGAGAAAGACGAGTATGAACTTTATGAAAGCTAACGATAAAAAACGTTGAGTGCTTAGGCATAAGAAAAGACAAACTCCTAATGTCACCCTCAACGTTTCATCGCTCAAATGAGTTATATAAAAACAAAATATTAAAAAAAATGAATGAATGATTTTGGACATGAAGTTTTCTTTCGTAGGTTTGTGTCTTCCAAAAGAGGCAAACACCAAAGAAATCGTCTGCTAAGGTCACTCTTTTTTTATAGACATCTTGACGTGGTGGACGTATTTCAAGCCAGCTGACCGTCTAGTTTGACATTTGATCCCTCAGTCGTCCAAATTTATGCAGCTTTAAGGCTTTAATTAAATAATTGCTTCCTCCTTTCCTTGCCTTTCCTTGCAAAGTGTGAGAACATTAAGTAAAAGGTGAAATTTATACCGATATCTGAAAAACTAATCGCCATCCATTACTTATAACAGATAAAGTTCAAAATTTCGATGATTATTGCCTTTTAATGTCATATTCGTGCTATGAATTCACGAAGAAATATTTACGCGAAAATGTCGTCAGTCGAAATAAGAAATAAAATTAAGATGAGCGGATTCGAAAATATTGAAACTTAAATCGATTTCGATGTATATGTGAGACTTATATGTATCGGGTATAAACTCAATAACATTTTTGTTTGAAAATGTATACGATTTTTACCATCGATCGATGGATCGATACAAATATCGTGAATGACTTACATAACTATGCTGATTATTCATCCATCCATTTTTATTTGAGCGATTTCTACTGGGTTTACGTATCGTATTTTCACATATGACGAAATTACTTAAAAGGCAATGTCGGCGTAAGGTTTTCCTTTAATTTCATTTTGTTCGAAAATGTTGAAGCTTGGGGCGATGAGATCCGTTTCTGAGAAAATCCGCATAAATAAAAAAAAAAAGGAAAAAAATTAAATATGTTACCAACAGTGTAATCGATTCGTGATGACTTTCATAGTTTAGGAGGAAGTGTATTTATGCTTTATAATGATAGAAGAGATTTATTAGTGGATTATTATCAAATAAAAGAAAGTAGGCGAAAACAAATGTTTTTTTTTTTTTTTTTTTTTTTTAAATTCTTTTTTGTTGTTGTTTGTTTTTATTTTTAAGCAACCGGTTGACATAGTTTTTTAGTAGATTTGCAAGGACGCCTTCATAGATGAGATTATAGAATTATAGTTTAAAAAAGTTCCTTGAAAATATGAAATAATTTTCAAAATCTGTAAACAACTTTAATTCTCTTTTTAATTTCATTTTCGAGTTCTTGAAATGATTTCCGCAGTTTTACCTAAAAAAGATGTATAATAATAAACAAATTAAATCTCTTATATTATATAACCTCCTAACTAACAAGTATTGTGATAAAAATGCGATCCCATATAAATCAAAAGGCATAACTACGACGGAGCTATAATAAAGCGATTGTCATAAAAATCTGCAATTGAACTATGATTCTTTTTTAGCTAATTACACTGTACATCGCTCTTGGTACAAGTTAACTGTGCGCACAGATGAGCTTGAGATGGACCCACATATGACAAAATCACTTTTTGAATGAATTTAAGCTTGTCTGTCGCTTTGTCCGTCTGTTTGTCTTGTTTGTCTTGCGTTGAGATACTTTAATGAGAATAAATTCACTAACGCGATGTGACCCAACGGTGAACGATATTGAAAATTGTAGAACTCGGGCCACTCTCTTTCTGCCGCTTCCACAATATAACGCCCTATTTTGAAAAATCGTTATTGGATTCATTGTAGGGTGGGGTGTGGGATAAATAGGGGGCCGCAGCAAACTATAGTGTATTTACTTTCTATAATGACCAATCACTCATGGATTGTCTCGCATTCGCGTAACGCGGTGACGGTCAGAAAGACGTAAGCATAGAGAAGAAATAGGGAGGCGGTGGCCATAGCGTAGTGGTTTTGTGTTAACTCTTCATCGATTTGGTGCCCGCTAGACTTACGACCAAAGCAAACTGTACCGCGCTGAGATTTGAATCCCCGTGCACCGACCTGGTAGTGGCGGTTCCTACCTACTTTGCTACTCGTGCTAACCTAATTAGGATAATTATTATTAGCTCATCTATCGAATTACAGTCGATGATAAAAAATAATTACACTTTGATAAAGCAAAGGGCTGACCTTCAATATCGGCGGCGGAATCGAGTATTTTTGAGGCTTAATCTGAAAGATTCATTTATATCGAATGCAGCAGAACCATTACTGACTAATGTGAGCCGGCAATTTAAGAAGCCTGTCTGCAATATAATCAAGAGTCAGGAAAAATTACGGATAACGCAGGCGAGAAAAGAAAAGTAACGTTTGTAACATCGAAAGGTTTGCCCTTTAGGAATCGGGTATTATATCGGTTGTGGCTATAGTTAAGAAGTTCGTCTTCAAATTGGAAAATCTGTAAAGGAAATTTTCGAAGCACTACAATCCACAGCATTCATCACATATGGTATCTTCGGATTATCAATAGCGGTCATGACCTCTGCAAGTTGTCTACGTTCGATGAGAACATTCATTCTTATGACGATGGCTTCAAAAGCTATCCCAATTTAAAACTGTAGCGATTGGAAACTCTGTCGTACTCTACTTGTGGTATAAGGGTATATTATGTTTGTGCGATTGCACACGACACCCAAGAAGACTTGAGATAGATACATCTTTGATTATTTCAATCCGAAATCCCGAAATCACACTTCGGAATCGAGCTACACTCATCTGTCTGTGTCAAGGTATTTTTGTGCTTAACATACAGGTCGCAATTATTGAGACAAGGATGAACGCTATCGAAAATGATTCCGATAAGATGAATTTTTCGATCACTGCTATCTTATTATGGAAAGTCGTTATATAACCATTTAATTCAAGCGAATTTGTCTACGGTATTTAATGGTATTCCGTGGCCCACTACAATCATTTCACTTGTCACTTTTGTTAATCAAATGAGAGCTCCTATCCATTCGAGTCGGAAGTCGGCTCTGACCTAAATGTTGATTATTCGAAAGTTTCGAAACGTTTGCGGAAATCTGAAACTCACTTCATTTTCATCGCGATGTTACATTTACATTCAGTAGTTTTTCTAAAGCGTCGTTCTAGTTATGCTCTATATATGTTAGCATACATGCTGGAAAAGAGTAAAAAAAAAAACCCTAATAAGCTTTTTTCAAAAAAGAATATGTTGATTAACTTTTCAGAAAGAGATTAAGTAAATTTGTAAAGTTCTCGTCAGCTGAATTTGACAATGACTCTGAGCATTAAACTCATATTACAAACAATTACTAAACAATTATCGTTAAAACTAAAAAAGATGTAAGAGTAATAATAACAATAAATAAATAAATATAAAAAATATAACAAAAACAAATAAAAATCAATTGACCTCATGCGGAGTCTAGTTGTTGGCACAACTTGAAATGCACGGCATAAATATATAGATTGATAAAAAACAGAACCAAAAACAGCAAAGGCAAAGGCAACGGCAACGGCAGCAATAACGACGATTGCATTTGAACCGCCTTAACCTACATTTAATGCTATTTATTATAGTAGTTTCCCCCGCTCCCCCCCCTCCACCGTTGTATCAAATAATATTTCTGACGACCTAAGCAAATGCAATCAATGAATGAAAGGTAAGGGGATATGAAGAGTCAAAGCTAACGCTAGGCATGCAAGTGAATCATAAGGGACCGAATAAAGTTCATTAATATAAAAAGAGCAAAAAAAAGAAAGAAAAAATAAAAAAAAAAATCAAAAACATTTATTGCTTAATTTTATTTAAAATAAAAGAAAAAACCTCAAAAGTAGGAAATGGGAACAATTTCAAGTTAATAAATACACGTACACATATATATATATATATATATATCTATACACATACATACATACATATATATATATATATATGCATACGTACACTGAACAGGAATTTAATAAGATTCACAAGCCTTTAAATCAGGGATAGGCAATTTTTTTTATTCGGCGGGCCGATTTTATAATAATTTTCATATTAAGTCGTGGATCAGAACAAGGTCGAATGATTTGCTATATGCAAGATTGAATTGAATTATTGGGAATTTTGAACGTAGCGGACAGAATTCGACGATACCATGAGCCGTATACGGCCCGCGGGCCCTTGGTTGACAATACCAGCTTGAAAGCACCTACCTAAAAGTACAATTTTTAAAACTATATACGAGCAAAGTTTGAAAAGTCGATTTTTTTTAAAATTAATTTAAGAAATATTAAGGTTTTATATGATTAGTGTAGATCAAAAAGTACTCGGAAATTGTTTATTGTTTAGAAAAATCGCATTTTTTCGATAGCAGTAGAATAAGTAATTAAAAGTCTTTTCAAAATGGTAAAAACCATGTCGATATCGGAAGGAAGACGGCATGGTTTATCGACATCTGTAAACTTACTTTATTTGTTACAAGGATTCGATAGTCGGCAGCTATGGAGTTTATTCGATATCGGCAGGGTGGTAACCGACCTCTACCTTCAAGTAAGCCGTTAATACGCCTTCATCTCTAATAGTGACAATTTATATAAAAACTATAACGCATTTTAGTAATTCTAGGCGTGTCAGTTGAACGATTTACAGCAGTTTTTTAACTGAAATCTTTAAGCGTACATTGCAACAGTCTTTTTGGGTCAATATCTCCCATAGATTGTCAATGATCACTTCTTATCGACTGTAGGCGGATTACGCCTACTTTTGAAATTGAGCAGTTTTAATCAATCGCCAAACAAAATGCTACGTTTATATAAAATAAAAAAGTTGGTAAGCGGACGGACAGACAGACTAAAATGAACAATTTCGTAATGCATTCTAATCGAAACATCCATATATTTTATATGAAGAAGATGCTTAAAGAGCTTACTTTCGGGTATCATAATCAAAAGAATAATTCTGCTTCCACTATGCAGCAGTCAGGGTAACATTGAATAAGACATTTGGCTTTAGTTTGGATAGTGTCGAAATTTTGGAAAATGTCAAAATAGGGCAATGATATGCAATTAATAGGAGGGATATTTAAGTAACATATACTGTATCCGATATAAACCACGATGCGAATGAAGATCTATCTCATTTCGATTTTTTCTTTTTCTTATGCATAGAACTATTCGTCAAGTCCTATATTTACCGGCATAATTCTGTGAAAATTTTTACTTCGTCTGCGACTCAGATTATCATTACATTTAAGGCGTTTCAAGCTGTTTACTAAATTCTAAATAAATTCCAAATCTTCCAGAACTCGTCGCTCTATTTCAACTAACAATGAACTCAAAGTTGCCGTAAGTGCGTTGCTTTCAATGATGTTTAGTTTTACAGGAAAATCAATTTCGATTTTGAAAATCTGTGTTCGTAGCTTCCAAGCCTGGACCAATATGCCAAGAAATACCAATAAAATATTTAACTTTACTGAACTGACTGAACTAATCGCGTAGTCTGTTCTTTAGAGAAAAAAAAGTGGGCCGATAGTCCTAGTTGCTGGTAATCATCTTACTTTTTATTAATAATAATATTTCACAATTCCTTGTATTTGTCTCACAACTGTATATATGTTTATATAATATATATGACTATATCTATCTACCTACACTTAAGGGACCGTATTTAAAGTGTTACAAGTGTTTATTAATCGAGCAAAAAAGAAAATCATCGAAATATCGAAGACACTCATATATAAAGTCAGTTATTTAGTCACTCATTTAGTCAACAACAGAAACAATAAACAATAATAATAATAATAATAATAATAATAATAATAATAAGAAGAAGGAGAACATATAAATGCATTACCCCTACCATTTAGAACATCAAAGCAAGCAACAGTCTACAGAATAACGGAATAGCAACACCATGCAACTCTATGTAGAGTAAACAATAACAATAATAGCGACTATAGCTGAGACCGACAGACAGTCAACAATATAAATGCTTCTTCTTCTTTTTTTCGTTTTTGTTTTTTTTCTTTTCTTTGTTTATATTTTTAATACAGTTTTTAACATAAATAATTAAAACAGTACAAAACAAACACAAACTCATGAAAAGCGGCAGCAGTGTGCATTTTGCTGTATTGTTTTTTTTTATTTTTTTTTTAATTTTATATAGAAAGTAGGTGAAAAGGTCTTTAACCTGTCACAACTTTTTTTTTTTTTTTTTTTTTTAAAGAGTTTTTTAAATTTAAAAAAAAAAAAAAAAAAAAGAAAGAGTAAAAAAAATGTTGAACACAGACAGTAGGCATTAAATGTTAATGTGAAGGCATACGAAGAAAAAGGAAATAAAGGATTACTTGTAAAGGCTCCTGTTGATGCGTGCATGAAGTGATTGCAGTAGCGTTTCGTATAGTAGTAGCTTGACGCGTATGTGTGTGTGTGTGTGTGTGTGTGTGTGTGTGTGTGTGTGTGTGTGTTTGTGTGTGTGTGAAGAAGAAATGACAGACGCTCTGAAAAATTCATTAGTTGTCGCATATGTATTGTCAACTCAAAACAAAAGTTCCGTATATATTTTCATTATACGATCTTTGTAACTTTTCACCTACGACGATGAGGTAAAATAATGAGAGTTCGCTGATATGAAATAAAAAAGAAAATATACTCATACATCGAATATAAAAGTATTGAGAAAATTGAAAAGTTCTTGATTATCACAAAGAAAAAAAAACAGAAAAAGACCAATAATCCTTATTATAGAATAAAGGACACCAATCTAGCGATCAACTAAAAGGTATATATCTCATACAGATAAGTACCATATTTTTATCTTGAATTTTGCTATAGTATATGCCTTATGGACTTGACGGACGGACAAAGGTAAATTGATTTAGATTCTTAACCTGATGAGAAGAAATTTTTGGCAATCAATTTTTCGCACAGGAGAATATCATCCTTCGAAGGTCAATGAGCATTGCATTTCAGGCTTAAAATGTAAAAAGACTTTAAATAAGTCACGAATTTCTATAAAAACAAATTCCTTAAAATGTTGCATATATTTATATATATGTCAAGCCTAATACTTTTCCAGTATGCATTTGCATATGAGACGAAATATCGCTGCGAAATTACGCTTAGATTTAAAATGTATAGTCTTTAGGATCCATCTAATCAATCCGCACTTCTGGGTCTTGCACGAATTTAACAAATCCTATATGCCGCGGATGTTGCCTACCTATGTAGAGAGTGGGTTACTAACGCTGCAATCTAAACAAAAAATATTCTCGCTTTCTTTCACTTTCTCTTCTTCTTTCTCCCTTATTTTCTCCTTAGCTTTTTGCCGTATATTTGCCGCCGTGAATGCGTCCTTAAGTTTAATTTTTTCGTTTGTGTTTTTCTAAGCACTTAATACAGTCACTGACCATTTGGTCATTGGCTAGTTTTGTGTAATGTTAGAGCATGGCCATGTTCTGTCGACGTTTCTTGTTGTTGTTGCTACTGTTTTTTTTTTTTCTTTTTTAAATTTATTTTCATATAAACATTGTTTGTATTATTTTCTTGTGAAAGAGAGAATTTATTCATCTGTACAATTATTTTAATTATTTCATTTTTCTTTACCTCTTCTATTGCAGAATATTACGATTTGCTGCAGTTACTACGGTAAGTGAAAGGAATTAATTAAAACTAATAATAAAAAAAAAAAAAACAAAGAAAAAAAAAGAAATAAAAATAGGAAAACCATGTTGTGTAAGGGTTTCTTATACTTTTCCCTAATTAATATTTAATGTTATGTTCCATTATAAGATAATGACCAGCGCAATCGAGTAACATACACATAATTAAATGCAATGACAATAACACATTATAGTTCATTTCCGTTAGAAATGTTTATATATGCGATCCATATATAAGTATCTAACATTTATATATCTATACATATGCATACATACGTACATATATATATATATGTATATATATATATATATATATATATATATATAGTAACGGGTAAAGTACTCATGTTGTTACAAGCATACACAATATATACAAATGTACAGTTAGTTATAAATCCAATAGAGTTTAATGAACTTTCGTTTTCATTGAAATTGAATTGAGGTGTGTGTATATATGTGTATGTGTGTGAGTGAATATGTTTGCGTTTGTATTCATATGCATTTGTGTATTTTAAGTGTGTTACATATATATATATAGCTGCAAATATATGTTTCGTATTTTTTTACCTCACTTACGCTCGCATCGCACGAAACGAAAGTCAATGTTGGTTGATAGTAGCATAGTTAGTTAGTTTGCCAATTTGTCGTATACTTTATGTATTGTACTCGCCGACGTACATATTCATTCCATATAACTGACAACCAACGTTGAAAGCTTTAGCATTTGAAAACTGGCTTCGCTGTCGAATGTCGTTACTGTTATGTAAGAGAGATTTGTTTGTTAAATTATCATCAGGCCATACTACCGAAAAAATTTCCGATTATTTGTACGTTTAAGGAGAATTTTATGGGCAAAATGCCAACTAAACTAAAGGGTCATCTCTCTGTTAGGAGCATACATAGCATTGCAACAATAAAGAAAAGAAAAAAAAAAGGAAAAAAAAAAAAAAAAAAGAAAAAGAGTAAAAGAGATAACTAAGCAAAAGCAGGAAGTGTTTTACTTACAAAAACAAAGTTTTATACAAAAACACAAACAAAAAAAGAAAAAGAAAAAGAAAGAGAAAAGCTTCAAGCTTTTTTTTTGATTTCACGCAATCGAAAAAACTTCTTTAGAAGCCCCTTAGAGCTCTAAACCTTAAGCGGAGACAGATAGAGGCAAAAAAAAAAAGCCTGCAAAAAAAAGTTGTATTAACACAAACATAAAACATCTGTCGATTAAAAAAAAAAAAAAAAAAAGAAAACAACAACAACAACAACAACATTCCCATGCAAAAGGTGGCACATTTTTTTTTTTTTTTAATTTTTGTGTTGCTTGCACTTTACTTCCTTGTTAGTTAAGTATACACGGTATTATCGCTGTTGTTGGGCTTTGCTGATTTTACTGTTGTTGTTATTATTATTATTATTATTGTTGTTGTTGTTGTTGTTGTTGTTGTTGTTGTTGTTATTGCATATGTTGGTGTTGCATATTTGCGTTGCCTCTCTCTCGGTTACCAACTTGACTGTGAAAGTGGTGTAAATAAAAGCTTAAGGCCTCCTCACCGAATTCACATTCCTTCCTCCCTCGCCATTTCTCCCCCATTCGTTTACGATACTCCTGCTCACTTTAATATCGACTTTGTTGTTGCTGCTGCAGTACAAGAAAACAAAACTTATGTGCTCATCGTTGTATAAATGTTGCTGACTACGTAGGAAAAGGGAAGCGGCAGAGAATTACATATATATATATATATATATATACCCGTATGTATATATACATATAGTGGCAGTTTGATATCATTACCTTGTGTTATTGTCCGGGCATTGGCACAGTTTTTCTAAAGCACTTCAAAACATAAAATGAATGTTTTTTATTTTATTTTATCATATTTTATTTATTTATTTACATATATATATACATACATATATATATATATATGTATATTTTTTTTTTTTATTTTTTTGAGAATAAGAAGAAAACACCATATTTACATATATTTGAATTACTTAATTTAAAACATAACTGGTTTGGAAAGCGGTTTAAATTTGAAATTTTATTCAATACAAATCTGTTTGCATCGGTTTAAAGTTTTTAACAGATTTTTGGGTAATACATCTGGAATAATCGTTTCATAATCGAATTGAAACAACAAATTTTTAAGAAATTCTATTTGTTTGATGATAATGGTTGTGCAAGCGATACAACTGAAGCAGTCTTGGGTTTGGCTTCATTTTAGTTTGTTTCGTATTGAGTAAAAAACTTATTTTTAAAAGATCTCACCTAAAGTCTACGTCCTAGAGAGATTTCGAATCAATATATTTTTTCAAAACAAACCCATGGGCCAATGCTCACAATTAAATGTCCTACACCACTCTACAGTTATTCATGTAACTGCTTTCAAAAACAATGTGTTATATATGAAGTTGTCGGAAAAGTGATCCTATCTAAACCATGTCTTTCTATATCATTCGTCCCTGGTCAAAAACATATCAGTGTGCCGAAGTTCATCAAAAAATCACAAAAAAACCCGCGGCCTATGGGTTAAGCATAACAAAAGACCGAGGGGCAGGCAAGCTTAAACCGATTCGGGATCACTTTCTAATTCTCCTATGTACAACCGCACAAACTTATAATATACTCTTGTAACACACATATCGTAGGGTATAATAATATCTATGTAAAACGACATTTTCTTTACAAGAATTAAAAAAAATTCTTATTTCATTTTAGAGAGAAACCAATTGAAATAAAAAAAGATGTAAAGGAAAATTTTAAACTTTTTAGAAACGACTTCGCATCCAGGGTTTGTAAAGGACTATATCATCCTAGCTTTTGAAATTTCGAAAATTATTTTTGAATCTATAAATTTTAAATGCATAAAACCAGACTCTCATAATTAAGTTGAGATGCGGTTTTTTGCGGTTTAGCGAACAATATATTATGCTTTATAGGATATTCTACGCTTCTATCTATATTACCTTATCCGATAAAAGTTCATGAAAGTGCTTTCTTTGAATTTTTAAAAATTAATTCCTTTAAAATGTTGTAAGACTTTTAGAGCGTTGTAAATATTTTATAAAAGATTTGATTCGATTTAAAAAGATTTCGTCGAATTTTCGTAATATTTCTGCAGAAATGAGTTTCTATGTTATGAAGATTCAGTTTTGAAATAATTTTGAAGTTCTTACTTACACTTGATTACCCGTTCGTAGGGCATGTAGGCACTGTATATGAAGCACTTTATTAAATGTGGAGTAAGGAATTCATTAAAACTAAAAAAATAAATAAAAATAAAATCGGTTTCATTAAATTTACAATTCATCGCTCTTTCATAAAATTGAATACCGATAAACATATCAACCTATCCATAAGCATATGCATATGCAAGCATGGAAAACAAAATGTAAAACTTCTGTACACATATGCATATACGCGCACACACATGTATACATTTTTTTTTTTTTTTTTCTTTATAAATCCCCATCAATTGACATACTTTTCAGTTAAAACATATTTTTGTCATTTCTCTTCTTCTATACTTTCCATCAATCTAGAGAACAAGTCATTGACAGCCAGTGCAGAACACAGTAGGTGCGAAAAAAAAGTGTTATCCTAAGGCTTTCGTGTCATAGTGTCCTAACAATAGTTAAAAAAAAAAGAAGGGAAACATACACATAGACACACTTGTATACACAATATATATATATATATATATATATATATATATATACGTTCTCGCTTACACATATAGCGGTCGTAGCTGTAACAAAGTTTATTGTCACCGTAGCCCCAACGTTATGTTACGAAGCATACCATAACACGACATTAGAAGAACGTGCATTATTTACGGCAACAACCCCTTTATAGGGTACTTGAAGGTGTGCGTGCATATATATATATATATATATATATATATATCTAGACACACATACATACATACATACATACATACATACAGGCACACACGTGTAAGATGTGTGCATTTCACAAGTAAAGAAAAAAAAAAAAAAATAGGAAGAGAAAATTACATGACAGGTTTGGTTTCTTCTTTAATAAGTGCACAGGTGAAAGACACCTGATTACATATATGTGAGCATAATTATGAATATATGAAACAACGCTAAGCGAATTTTAATAAATGAAAAAGAAAAAAAAAAAAAACAGAACTCTTCAAAAACCTATCACGTGAAGGAAACCCGCAAGGCATGGAAAATATTTCTCATAAATACTTTTAAATGAATAAAATATTCCTTAAAAAGATTTTGCTAAATTAAGTACATTTTTAATTTTTTAAAAGTTTAAAACACATATCTTACAAAAAATAATAACTAACGCAATTAAGGTATATTGGATAACAGTATATCTACTCGAATATATTTTACTTATGGCGTACTTTAGATTTAAATTTTCATAAATTTTTATAACATGCATTCATAATGTTCACAGTTGCACAGTGTGCGGAACAGTTCCCTTTCGTTTCGTTTTATTTTTTAGTTGCTTTGAAATCTAAATATCGGCATTACATGGAAATTTTTCCACACTAAATTTGTGGATTACATATGAATTGCAAATATTCTAGCTGAATAGCATCACATTTAAAAGAAATTATTTTCTCGTGAATCACTTACAAAAATATTTTAAAAAAATTGACTGCTGAATTGATAATTATTGCAGCTGAATAGCATTATATTTAAAAGAAATTGTTTTCTCGTGAGTCACTTGCAAAAACATTTTAAAAAAATTTACTGCTGAATTGATAATTATTGCAGCTGAATAGCATTATATTTAAAAGAAATTGTTTTCTCGTGAGTCACTTGCAAAAATACTTAAAAAAAATTGATTGCTGAATTAATAATTATTGCAGCTGAATAGCATTACATTTAAAAGAAATTGTTTTCTCGTGAGCCACTTACAAAAATATTCAAAAAAGTTGACTGCTGAATTGACAATTACAACTAACCAATTCTATTGTATTTTAAAAAAATTAGTTTTTCAAGTTATTAACGAAAATGTATGAAAACTCGCCAGCTGAATTGCAGCTATAATACTACTGAATGGCATTGTATTTAAAGAAATTGTCATCTCTGAAGTCCCTTGCAAAAATCCTCCAAAAATATACTGCTGAATTGATAATTACTACAGCTATACAGCATTACATTTAAAGAAACTGACTGCGTAAGTAACTAATTTTAACGCCACATGATTTTGTGCATTTCTTTTGAAGTGAGTAAAAGAAAGGAAATAAATCGTTTCCTTATATTGCTGATGGGCTGGGATACCACGTCATATGATAAGACCGACGTAGGTTGAAATGATAAATACTTTAAATAAACTATGAAAACTGCACAAACCACATGCATATACATATCCGGAAAACATATGATTGAAAGATAGAGCGGAGATAATTTCATATATGATATGCCAAGCGATATACAAAAATAAATCATATTTAAATTTACATCTTATTTCTGATAGGCGTGAGTCAACATTCGTTGGACCTTTGTACCTTATTTGTAAAATTGATTTGGAAAGGATCGGAGCAAAAATTTTCAAGGCGCAACCTTGTTGTTTTTGAAAAACTTTTTGCGTATATGAGGACTCTTGTAAAAGGTATTAAACATTTGAAACACAATATATCTAACATATTACTAAGTCCAAATGAAAAGCTCCGTTTATCTCGCGATAAATTTAAGTACATTAAAATTATCTAAGTCGCTATATTTGGTTTTCCTTTCGTTTGACTGAAACGCTAAAGGTATTGACTTTTTCTTTCTCCCTCTCTCTCTCTTTTTCTCTCTCTCTCTCTCTTTCTCTTTCTCTTTCTCTACCTCTATTGTATTCTTTTAATCCGGCGATGGCCGGCTGACCATTTGCTACATTCCCCAACAAATTTTATTCCGTACCTCTTCTAAATCAGTCCGAACGGTGCCAATGGGTATTTTTTTAATATGCTGGGTTCCAACTATATCCTAAAGCTTTGGATTCAATTTCCTTTTTTTGTGTGCGTATCATCCACAAATCATAAACTTCTATATTTGCAATTAACAAAAATTTTTAAATCAATTTAGACTTTCCGGTCGTTTCGTCATTTTCTTTCTCTCTCTCTCTTTTATTTTTAATTCCTCTTAATTTGGACACGACTTTCTTCTACGTTTGCTGTGTTCGCCAGGGTTGGGCTAACCATGGTCCAAATAAGCTGGGGATTATATTCCTAAAAAAATGGCTTCCTTTGAGGAGAAGAGAATGAATCCATAGAGAGGAAATCTGATTAAGATATAAAAAAAAAAAATATATATATAGGGTTTTTAGGTTCATTTTGCCTTCCTTCATTCAAGCAAGTAGCGCACGCATATATATATCAAAGGAAGAGTAACTGTAATATTAAAACGGAATGGAAAAATCTACCAGTAATGAAAAAACTGACTGATAGCTTTATAGTAGTAGTAGCAATTACGTATGTCTGCAGTAAAGGTACGAAACACTTGGAAACAGATGCGAACCAGACTGACAGAGATGAAGTTATGTGCTGTCTGTTTGTTCAGAAAATCAACCATTTAGTCACTTAGTTTAGTCAGCGAGCAAAAGTAAATACTCGCACATACAACTGTAATTATGATTATCACAATCAGCAACATCATCATCATCATCATCGTTGTCGTCATAATTATCAGTGATAATAATAATGATAATCATAATAATAATAATGATGACGATAATGATGATGATGTGCATGGAGACGCCTTTGGGCCACGGCGTCGTCTATACACGTTGTTGTTGTTGTTTTTTTTTCTTTTTTTTTTTTTTCTTTCCTCTTTGTTGTCGTTTGCTTTCAAACAGTGGCTAAGGCTTGTGCACGCTGATGCTGTTTGTTCTTTCTGAGTATTTACGTATTGAAATGTCTGTGTGTGTACACGCGTGTGTGTTTGTAGATATATTTACATATATTTCCACATTGCACTACTGCTACTTGGTTGGTTGGTTGGTTGGTTCATTTTGTGCTGTTGTTATGCTTGCGTTACCGTAGCAACAGGGTTCAATGGCTGACCTAAATTTCGTGAACAGAAGAGTGGCAGCAACAGCCATACATATGTATATATATATGTATGTATATATATATATATATAAACATTTATTTGTATAAAGTTATCGTTGTATGTGTGCATAGTATATATATATATATATGCATGTATGTATTTATGCATGTACGTATGCATGTATGTACAATGTGTATGAGTTGAAAATAAAAAGAAAATGTGTGTCTGAAAAAAGAAAAAAAAGAAAAAGTAAACTATACACAAAAACAACAACTAACGAACCAACGGGAATGGTTGTGAAAAAACTCAAACAACATATAACTTAAACATAAACACATACATACAAGGAAATATATAAATACGCACACAATAAATATCAAAGCACACAAATTTGTAAGCTCATATAAATGTTTATGTGTGCGCACATGAATGTGATAAAAGTAAAGTTTATTGTTGTTGTTGTTGTTATACAGTGTTATAAAACATTAGAATAATATTAAAATTGGGAAATTTCGAAAGAATAGAAAATGTTTTCATTTATTTTCCATTTTTTTTTATTTCTTTTTTTTTTTTTTTTTTGTTTTTCATCTCTTTTTTGTTTATAAGCGACGAAAACTTTTTTATAATGATTAAAAAAAAATTTTTTATTTTTTTTTTTTAATTTTTAAATTGAGAATTGCCAAAACCTTGGGATCTTCTTAATACTTCAGTTCTAAATTTGCCATCCAAGTCAAGTCCCTCAAATAATTCAAGATCTTTATATTCTTCTTATGTCGAAACTTTTTCAATGGTGAACGAATTGTCGGGTGTCAGCATTATCTTAAGAAGTATTTTGTTTTAAAATCGTTTGGGTAAAAAGTCTTTTCCAATTAAAAATTTTGCAATTATTATTTAATTAATTGCTTTTTACCATTTCAACTAAACTCACGTGCGGTAACGATGGTAATTAACTGGCGAAAAAGAGTAAAAATTATTAATATCTTGTAGGAAGATATCAAATTTTAATATTTCAATCTGCTCAAGTCATTCATTCAGCTGAGAGAATTATTATTCAGCATATGTCGGGTTTGAATGTTTTTCTAATTCAGCGAAAAGAAAAAGGAAACATTAACTAAGGGGCTTTAAAATTTTTGATAAACAATTTCGCTGATTTGCTATTTGAAGCCAAGGGAATATCACATATTCATGCATCTTGCGGAAAAGAAAGTTGAAAACACAATAGAAGCTATTTTGAGTATTTCAAATTATGCTCAACTAAGTTAATTAACAGAAATTATGCTTTGATATTATTTCAATTTCGCTAAATAAGTTGACTTTCACCCGCCAACATGACTAAGCCAAAAACTGTATTAGGGCGAAGAACATTAATAAACGGATCATGTGAGAGTTATTACTCACGCTGTTGTTTTTTCCCCCTTCGAAATCATACCGTGTACACACATACAGAATACACCATGTCATCATCACATAATTGCATTGTATACGAAAAATGGTTTCTTCAATTCTCCATTTCTTAGTGCTTAGTGAATCTGTCGATCTGACTTTCTGAGTTTCATCTCTAATCCTCGGCAGAGGGTAAACTAGAGTGGATGAAGCAAATAGATTAGATCGACGATATGTATGTGCATAAGATGTCAACATATGTTGCGAGGACATGTATACCAATATTGAAAATTTAATTTTCTAACACACCTCCTCCTATATGAGGTATGGAATTACGTTTCCTATTGCTCTCTCTTGACCATGTGTTTGGCGCAATACGAAATTCGTGGTAATGAAAAACGAAGCTTTGTTCGCACGTGCCGCTCTTTCCATTAGTTTTATGTTAGCACTTATAGTAGATACTGTTTAATTCGATAACTCCCGATGGTACACGGTTTGTATAAGATATGATAATCGGCAACTTCCACTAATTGTCTTATGGCTCCCCAAGTGATTGCCAGAATGATGTCATTGGTATCGATCAGTTCCTCTACCGCCCCTCCCCCCCGCGGTACACAGGCGCACACGCCCACGCGCATTATTAAGCATTCGCGTGGCGTACTACTACTAATACTAATACTACTACTACTGCTGCTACTACTGCTTTACGAGCAATCGATCCCATTTCTTGTTATCCTGATCACCGCAATAAACGACTGTCGGTGTCGACTATTTGGAAAAGAATTTAAATCGTTGCAAGCACTTTAAAATCTACTCAAGCAAGAAGCTTAATCAATATTCAGTTATAAATTGTATTAATTATGACTCAATTAGAAGTGTCTTAATAACTAAAGCAGCTATTTACAAGAGTAAGTGTATTAGTGTAAAGTAGTGTAAGTGAATAGTGTTTTAATGTATCTCACATATAAAAACATTGCAGTTATAATCGAATGAAAACAATTTTATATTTGTATACACATTTTGTAAGTTTTGCAAGCGTCAGTCGCGATAATCTTTACGACCGATTTATTAAAAATATTATATTAATGAATCTGTCCCGAATGTAACCTAAAGCTAAACCGACGGAAATATAAAATCGAAGCAAACTTTTGCCATTATTCGCTTTAACAACATTCTTAGAATCCGTTGAAGAAACTCTTCAAAGTCACCGTGAAATATTACTTAGCGTCATGTAAGAAAAGAATCATTTCAAGTGTTCTATGCAGACCACGTTAAATGAATTATTTTAAGAATTTCTACCTTATTGTAGTTGCACTCCATTTCTGCAAGATTTCACTGTATTCCACCTGAAGGAGATACAATAATATGTAATAAAATTTATTTGGACGCCTTCTGTTTTTATTTTGCACCTCAACCGTTAACGTTTTTCCCTTTTGTTTTGCCCAATATAAGGTTATGGTCATTGTCAACGTAATCAATGACCAAGAAAGGTTTACAAGCAAAGAAACAAAAAACACCAAAATTCGAAACAAACAAAAACAAAACCGGTAATAAAGTAAACAATTATTTTGTATGTTAAGCACACGCACACATATACATATACATAATAAAGCTGAAGATAGATGTATACCTATAGTAATTATATAAAAAAAATTTTTTTTTTTTTTTTAAATAAATAAATAAGTTAAAGAAAAGAAATTTCACTTTTTTCACAAACAGAAACTTTCATACACTGTCAAGTATAAAAAATACTACTCTAAGTGAAATTGTCAAAAAATGTAAAAAATAAAACAAAAAAATAAACAAAAATAAAGTAATAAATAAATAAAAAATAAAAAAACTAATTGGACATTAAATAAAAAAAAACCTGTTAAAGGTATGGGCAAAGCACAAAAAAAAAAAAAAAAATGCCACTTTTGCCCAGACTTCGACACGTACGTACTCTATATGAGCTTTGATGGATTACTTGATAGATTGCCATACTTACAAACGTAAGATGTATATTCAGTTTCTCATTTCATACGTAACACTTACTGAAAATTGATTATCACTTCAGAGATCGTGCGTAGCGCGGCCAACACGGTATACACGGGCTAAAGCATCGTATCACGATTAAAGAGATAACAATAGGTTTGATACTTAATGGAGCAGGGCTTTTAAACCTTGACCACGTTAAACATTAATTTAAATGAATTTTGAAATCTTAAGGTGGATGTCAGGTATATTTTCAAATAAATTTCTTATATTTCGGAAATATTGTCTGTGAACCGTTAAGTATTTATTTTAAAAATTTTTATGTTTAAGTTAAACAATGCCGTACCGGGTTATTGTGCAAAAATGGTCACAAAATGATTATTTGGAATATTGTCTGGCGCTAGTTATGCACCGTTGCTCGCTTTTGTCGCTAAGGAGCAGCACACTTGAAAAGACAGCGAGAATAGCGCGTATTACTTGGTTATGCCATATCCAATGCATACAGTGCATGGAGTAGGACATCCGGGCTCAGTGTTTCTAATGTTTCATTAATATATGTTGCGATCTTCCCTCAGCATCCTTCGTCAGCATTTTTCAATATTACTTTTATACTTATTGGCATGCATAAGCTTTTATCTTCGTAACGGATCATTTGTATTTCCTTTTAATTCCATGACGTCATGACTAAATAAATATGCCGTCAAGCATTGTCATGACTTTATAATGTCTTTCCCTCTATTCTGAAAGCTCCTTTTTTTTATTGCTCCTCCCAGTTATTTTAGTAGTGTTTGGTCGCAGCTCTTAATGATATTCACTACGCCCTTCAAATCCTACCAAATACGCAGCCTACGCTTAAAGGTATAGATGTTCGCTTTCATCATCAATATTGAGGGCTCATCGAGTTTCTCTCTCCCTCCCCCTCTCTCACTCACTCATGATTTCGTTCATCGTATGCATATTTCATCATTCACTATATCACTTTCCATCGATAACTATCAGTAGCGCTTTTCTCGATAATAACAAGAAGAGCGAATACGTCCCGTAACTATGCCGTTCTGTATTCCTCTAGAGATTGTGCTTTGACATGGAGACGCGACGTTTCTATCCACTATGTTACCGTTTTACTTATGTCATTTTCGAACAGCTCTTAAAGTTAACGGATCTTTCCCACAGTTTCACTTCGACATTCATGGCAAAATGTTAAGTGTGGCATTTTTCAGGCTAAACTTTTTCGGAACACCGAAAACTATTTGACTAACTTTCAGAACACTGAGCACTTTCTGTCAATCAGAAAAAATTATTTAGTTTTTTGAGAATATTTTTGTGAAATAAAAGCTTGGAATTCATTTAAACTTGCTTTGGCTTCCACGGAATAAATCTGGCATGGAGCCGACATCAATCATTGTTTTAGTGAATTTACTTCATTGCTTATTCCCTCGGATGATGAATTTAAAGCGAACTATTTAAAATTCAACGCGAACATTGGACGGACCATTTTCTGAGTTATATAAGAACGGGTTGTTTGTGTGACGTTTTAAAAAGTGACCCCTGTCGATTTATCAAAGCAAAAATGCCCTTACAACGTCAAAATTTGCTGGCACAATGTGTCGTTACTTTTGACGAATGTAAGATTTATGCACATAAAGGCGAAGAAAAAGAAAAGCAAAAAATAAATCGCCTGTAATCGTGTGGCCCTTCAAGACAACTCAGACTTTGTTAAGCACGTGGACCGAACAACAGTCGCGAGCATGCATATCCAAATCAGTAGAGAACCTTACCCTACTCTCTAGTCGCGATTATATACAAACCCTTCAAGTTCCATCAAATCAGGAAAGAATTCTTCTACAACGAAATAAAAGCACGCCCTTCCTTCGGTAAGAGTACCTACAGGTCGCAATTATGTGAATACTTTAAGGTAAATGAAATCATGTAAAGAATCGTTTCACCCCGAAATAAACGCATACCTTTCTTTTCGGGGAAATATATTCGCAGGTCATAATCATGTGAATCCTTCACGATCAATGAAATCAAGCAAAGGATCCTTTTATCATTTTGAACAGGTAAAATTTTAATCTGAGTCGCCTATTGCCCGCAATAGTCTGTTTTCGTACGAGAGCGTTTTACAGAATCGGCTTAATCGTGAACGAAATTGTGCGACAACATTTCCACCTAATGTGATGCTACGTATTTTTAATTCGGGGCAAAGCATGGCAAACGCTTAGTTTAATTTGGAATTTGGGATGAGTTGGGATGCACTAGATGCAATTTATATTGGACTACACGATCTACGAAAACTCAAGAGTAGCTTGACTAGCCTAGTAGGCAAGACTCGCGGCAACCAAATCAGTGTTCGTGGGTTCAAATCTCAAGCGGGGTAGAGTTTACTATGGTGATGAAGGGGCGGACATGAGCTAAGTTGCAGTCAATCACTTCTCTTTCCCTTTCCTCGTTTCTTTCTGACACGAATAGGGGAAATCCCCTGAGCGTATTGGTTCACATTAGGAAAAACAAATCTACGACAACTCGAGGTCATTGAGCTTTTGAATGTGTTGTATTCAGCATGCGACAGACGAGGTAGAGGTAGAGGTAGCTCATTAAGCTTCTTCCTACTTAATCTCTTTTAAGACTTTCAGACTCAAAAGAGTTCCTCAGGATAGGAGATTAAGTTATGGATAGGCAGACCTAATTAAATCAGTTAAAGTGCAGGATATTGATTTTTTATAATCTATGGATCACGGCGTGGGCTATTTTTTTGTATTTACAGTATGTTGATATGTTTTCACGCTTGTTGAGGTACACGTGTAACTGGATGTTGTTTAAAAAGATGTTGACTTAAGTCGCTTTGAAATTTTTTCGCTTTTCTTTTTCTCACTTGCTTTAACGGATATAAATATTTGAAGCGCGTGGATACGAGTGCTTAGAAGAGATGTTTTATTTACACATGTGTACCTTGAATATTTTTCTTGTTTTAATTTTTTTCCTTTTTTTTTTTCAAATATTAAATAATTTATTTTATAGTTTGTAGTTTTCTTTAGCACACATAATGTCAATGAACTTTTTTAATGGTTTGCTTTGGTTTAAAATATAGTTCGGTTTTTTTTTTTTTCTTCTTCTTCTTTCTTTTCGTTTAAGGCTTTCTTTCCATAGTTGTTTTAATTGGTCGCCCTTTAAAAAATATTTCCTCAGGCGCTCAAATATTTTTTACGTTCTTTTTTTTTTTTTTTGATTTTTATTGTCTTTTTCAAAACGAAAACCGGTTAAAAAAAAAAAAAGAAAAAAAAGAAAAGACGTTTATTAAATTTTCAAGGGTCAAGTTTTTGAGTTTCATTATCTTCCGTTTTTTTCTCTCTCTTTACGGTTGTTTCTTAAATAAAATAAACTTGAACTTGTCTGCTTTTGTGTGGTTAAAATATTTTCTTTCTTCTTCTAAAAAAGAAAACGATTTACATAAATTTCTTTTTCACTGTTAAGCTCATCGATAAAGAGTTTTTTTTTTTTTTTTTCTTTTTGTACAAATTTTTGATTATTGTTGAAGAGAAATTTGTTATTTATTTATTTATTTTTTTTTTTTTTTCTGTTAAGCTGGAATTAATTTGCAAAGAATAAATATTTAATAAGTAAGAAAATTGTTTTTGGCCGCGACTGAATATTTTATTGCCACTCCATATCCTTCTATTTGACACGCAATCGATTCTTCTACTGGTAGAAGAAATCGACGAGTCCTCCGAGTTGTGCTGTTTATTTCAGAATTAACACATTTTTAGACAGACAATATACTTTCATGTTGAGGGATACAGCGATTAATTTTCAACAATCTGTCTTACGAGTAATAAGCAGAAAACACGAAAAAATGAAGACCGAATTTTTTATACGGCTCAGCGATATCCGAAAAAGGCAAAAAAGTAAAACAAGTAAACTCTCATGCTCTGTGAAAGGGAGTGAGTGCGGTCGGTTCTATCAATTTTCAAAATAAAAGTTCTTGCCGTATAGATGTGTGGGCTTTTTAGGCGTGTCCTCTGCAAAATTCAACTCTATTCCAAATTCTTTTGCAAACTTATAGGCGATGTCTTCGTCTTCGCTAACGCACGAATGTTGACCGCCGATAATACATAATAGCCAGACGGACAGATGGACATCTAAACTGACACACATGCTTGAATTTGAAACTAAACAAGTATTTATACACTTTGTGGGGTTTTTGAAGCTTGTTTCTGCATTCTATGAAGGCTTTGAAAAAGAAATTAATATTGGGCAGGCGTGGTCAATTTTCTCCCATTTTCGTACAGATACTACAGCTTGGCCAATAAAGTAAGCGTTTAAATTTTTGTAGGTTTATCTACTGCGGTTTACGAGCAACGAGCAAAATGAAAATTCTGGATCCCTTTTGAATAATAGAGGTATTGTCACTTTACGTACTATTGTAAGTGTGTCCTTCGGCCAATGTGGCCCATTTTCAACACCCATTCGCGCGAAAGAATTTTGCATGCTCCTGCTAAATTTGAAATCCATGGCTTAATTTTTGTGACCAGGAAAAGGTTTACGGACAGAGTTTACATGGACGGACAGATGGACATGCTTAAATCGATTCAGAATTTGTTTGCTGAAAAAGAATGTATATACCTTGTGTCTCAATATTGACTGTTGAAACATTGATGTTTGAAGTTTATTTACTTTCCTTAATAAAACTTACAGTAACGATAAATAACACGGCTGAAGAAAGTCACTGCAGAAGTAAATGCAATGTACGACAATAGTATCGTAAATGGGACAAGAAATATCGAGCATAGTAGTTGTCAAATATATTATCTTCAAAATGGAAATGATGATGAAAATTGACTGTTAATAGTAATTTCATACGCCTACTTTTTGATTCTGCCCTATGTAATGATTAAACTTGTACGACATAAAGTTGCGTTTGGGCCTCGCCTCCCCATAAATACGCACATAAAAATATGCCTTCATATATAAAAACAAGGCATAATTAATTGGGTGTTAGATAGATAGATAGATAGTAGGGTGTAGGGCATTTAGTGGTCAATCTTGTCCGACTACAATTTTGTTAACTGTTTTACTAAAGAAAAATAATCATTTTAAATGAAAGATATATGATCACCGCTGCTATGCTTCAATAGGTCAACATCCCTCTTCCACTATAGAAAACTTGATGACTTCTCTTGGGAATAGTAAAAGTGGGTTTTGCCGTTAAACGTTACTTTTGAAGTCAAAGATTCAAAGAAAAAACTTGACGCATGCATTGTCCCTGTAATGCATTTTTCGATTAAATATTTTCATTAATTTTTTTCCTTTTCGCCGTAGAATAATTCAATCACTTTCACTGTGAATGACGTAACTTCGATTTCATAGGTAAGCAGATAAAAAATATTCAATGTAAAATATTTGCGGTAAAATCTTTATTTCTTCCGAATCAAGCAAACGAGATATCTCGAGATATCTCGGTCTGGCGAAGCATTGAAGACAATCGTCTTTAAAAGATTTTACATGTTCTCTTTTTCAGTAGCACGATAACATCTTTCGAGATGATGTGTAAACAAGTTTCAAATTTTTTTTTTTTTTTTTTCCAACGAAACGTTAGATTTTGTATTTAATTTTTTATACGTTCTTGTGCGTTATGTTAATGAAGTCTTGACTGAGAATGGTACAGTTCTCAATGCACTTATGATGCAAAGAGGTATAAACAATTTATGGCCCATGTGTTCTCAAGTAAAACGTTTTTAATTAAAAGCAATGCTTTCTTTCTTTTATAATTCATTTGACTTTTGTTGATGAGTTGTCGAATTTTCAAGGAAGAGTAGAAAACACCAGAATCGTGTAATTGATTAACTTTGAAAGTTTACGCGTAATGCGTTCAATCAATACAAAAATCTTACTATCATCGAAAATCTGCATTAATTTAAAGGGATTTTTGATAAATAGAAAAAAAAAAAATAATAATAAAAAAAAAAAACTAAAAAAAAATCTGATCTTTCAAAATATTTTCATTCTCTGATCACTGGTAATTTTTCGTATCATTTTGCCAATAGATGAATTCAAGGACAACTTGTCTTTCGAGGCGCTACCCGTAAATGTAATTATTTTCGAAAATCGCGATCAGAGAGGCAAGAAAATTCATTGATTGAATTGAAAAGCAATTAGGAAGGGCGTTGCACAATGAGTACAATAGATGGCAGCTCAATGCTGCCAACGTTTCAATGACGGTTACCCTAAAACGTGATCATGTTAAAGGAAGAAAAAAAAACGTTCCTCATGTCTTTATGACCTCGTTCGTCCTCGAGGCCAATTAGGCTTTTTTGCCCTATAAGAGTTTATATATTCTAAGAATCTTATTTGCGATTATATCCAAATAATGGACATACTTGGTCAAAAATGCCAACCCGTAGACTGAACGTAAAAATACCTATACACAAAGCAGAGGGACGGACAGACAAACTTGGATCGATCGAAGCGTATAAAAGCTGCAATCGGGCAAGGTCAACTATTAAATACCTTACAACTCATAACACAAATGGCTGCAAATGGCTGCCGATTATCTTGTTGTTAAGCAAAACTTTGTATATATGGCAGGGCCTTATATTCGAAAAATAGTCTAGTAAGGTTCAAATTAAGCAGAATCAATTTTTATAATGAATATTAATTTTTATAATGCATATCAATATAAATGCGACTTTATTGGCATATAAAGGCGTTGCTATGAAAGGACGATAAAAAACTTGATCTTATCTCATTAAAATTTTGTTCGTTCATTTTGTACATCAGAATAGTGTTTTTCTTCACCGGCCTTTTGTCAGAGAAATATTGAAAATAGGAAAATTTGTTTCACCAAATAACTTAAAAAAAAAAAAAAGTGTAATTAAAAGTGTAATTAAATCTATTTCCGAAGGCATGTGTTTCCATCATCCATTTATCCATTATCCGTTTATCAAACTTGGTCAAAATAATTCGAAAATTTTGGATCTTATGTTTGAACACACACAAATAACGAACAGATGGGATAAATATCAAACAGATGGCCAAAGGCAAAGGCAGACAGACGAAGGAACAAAAACGTTTAAATCGATTCAGAAAAAAACTTTGATTTGATTGCTGTTACGAAATGTGACTGATCGTATATCAAGTCTAACCTTCGATACCATAATTCGCCATAAATTTCATATATCTCTGTACGGCTCTCCTAAAACGCTATCAGTTTAATAGCTTTCAGGTTTTAGGCGAGATCACTTACATCCTAAAAAAAAATGCTTACAAATAGTAGAATATTATTATTCACTACGTGGAAATAAAGAATCAGTGATGTCAGTCTCAAAATGAATGCACACTCGCAATATCCAAAAAACATTTAAGAATTGTGCAGTACAAGCATCTATCGCTTACTGTTGGCGTGATTTCTCCTACTAAGCATTATCAGGCATGAAATTGTTTTATTCATCAATGCTTTGTTAGATTCGGATTGTAAGCTAAAAAAAGAAAAAAAAAAAAAAAAAAAAAAAAACAAGAGAAAGGAAAGGAAAGGGAAAACAAATAAATATAAAATTCTAGTATAAGTAGAAAATATTTAAAATTTATAGAGAAATTATGAGGAGTCAGTTGTTGCTGCCCGTATTTACAAAATTCACACGCACACATTTACTGCGCACACAAAATTACTTTAAGAAAATAAAATGAAAATGATCTTCATTCGGCTGCTGCTGCTGTTGTTGCTGCTGCTGCTGCTGCTGCTGCTACTGATACTACTGCTACTGCTCCCGATTGCTGTTGCTGCTGGTTATGCCGCGACTGCGATTTTAATGTAATCATACGCTTTAAGAGCCTTTCAAGTTGATCGTACACACATTTCAGTGGGAGGTAAAGTGAGGCATATTTAAACTTTTAACCTATATTTTGACTGCAGATTGCACGCAGTGTAAGCATACACTTATGAACAACAACAGCGGCAGCGGCAAAAACAACAGCAAGAACAACAACAACGGCCACAACGACAGCAATAAGAATAATATATAAATAAACAAATAGAAATGTTGCAACACATTATACTTTGCACAAATGTGTGTGTGTGTGTGTGTACGTATTCCTATGTGTACATATATGCGTATTTTTATTATTGTTATTATTTTTTGAAATACTATTTATTTTTGTTACTACCCCTAGAGTTTGTAGGCATATTAGTTTTTTTCTACCGTTGGTAACTTGCAGGCTATGTACGAAATAAATTCATTCAATACGGGACTTCTTCAGAGCTATAAATGCATTTTCATATTTATTTATTTATTTTTTTTTTTCGACATGAAACTTTGCTTAATTGAACTATAAAGTTGAAATTAAAATCTCAGTATTATCCGATGCTAAATGAATTCTTAAAAGAAAATTTAAAATAAAAATTTAAATGTATTATTATTTTACATATATTCATTCATTTCAAAGAAATAAATTATTGAATAGAAGTAAGATAAGCCCTAGCACCTAAGACTGTCTGTCTTGTAAATGAATTCGATCGATCCAAAATAGGTTACAATTTTCTAAATTATTATATTTATGATGAAACCTGATTGCAGGCAACGTGTATAGATAAACCCCGATGCTCATTATTTTACATATATTCATTCATTTCAAAGAAATAAATTATTGAATAGAAGTAAGATAAGCCCTAGCACCTAAGACTGACTGTCTTCTAAATGAATTCGATCGATCCAAAATAGGTTACAATTTTCTAAATTATTATATTTATGATGAAACCTGATTGCAGGCAACGTGTATAGATAAACCCCGATGCTCATACTAATTTCCCTTATTAATGGTATCTCAGGACCAGATAGCAGAGTCTACCCTTTTACTGGAAGTTTGTCGTACTTCGTATAGGCGCCAATTATAGATTATTGAATCAACTCGCTGTGCCATCGTGTGTCGTGTCACTCTCCAGGTAACTACTCAGTGGATAAGCAATTTTTGGCCCAACATGCAGCACCAAAACAACGAAAAACTATATAAAAAACGGGTAGCCCTAGACAATTAAGTTTTCGTCTCGAACCGTTAATTCATTTAGATAGACTTACATCTTAGCTAACGAGTATCTAAGCAAATTCACTTTCAGAGTTTCTTGCGTCATTCGTTTTTCTTAAGAATAATAAGAAACTGTGCAGCACTGTGCTACAAAATACGCGCCGCATGATGAGACGCGCTTAATAGAAACATGTTAGAAGACGCGAGACTCTGGCCATCAGAATACAAAATAGTGTTCTTTGCGCAGAACATATGCTCGAAGTGTAAAAAGATTCTATAAAGGATTTAATTTTCTTAAAACGGTCGAAACAATAGTCCGCGTAAGCGAGAGTTTCCAGATCTTATGTGAAGGCTGTCAACCGCTTATACCGCGAAAAACTTTAAGGTTTATGGGTGACGAAAGTTCATTTTAAACTATCGACACTCTTGGCCATCCACGTAACATAGAATGCCGTGTTCTTATGTATAAATATATGCAGGAACCTTGCTATTATAGGATAAAAGAGATTATTCTACCAATATAAGTGCTTTTAGTGTTCCGCCGTCCAAGGAGTGGCCAAAAGGCGCACGATACACTGCCGCGACTTCTCGTCCCTACCAGTACCGATCCGAATGTTTCCACTTCCAAGTCGAACACAAGTACTAGCTTTCCGTTTCCTCTTCCCCTGCTTATAGCCCTTTCAGACCACTAACATGCTTACACGTATAGATGACATATCCTCAGTGGCTCAGCGAAAAAAAAAAAAAAAAACTAAGAAAACTATATGGATTCTTTTGAATAGTTAGAGTGTAACAATAATCGTAAATGAAATGAAAATTTTTTTGTATTAACATTTTAAGACCTATTAGAAACCCAATTACGTTTTCATCTTATAAAGACTTTTCCCTTTCCGATTTTCCGAAAAGACAAAAAACCTTTGGTGCACTCATAGCAAATATATTAATATACCGTGTACTGAAGGCCGTGATCATAGTAAAAGAAATGTCATTTCGAATATGCCAATTAGCATGCGAAGGCTTCAAATGTGTTATTGTATAACTGCGAAAAACGTACACTAACCTCGATAATGGTCAATTAACTTTTCAAAACATTTTAGCTTTAAAATTTGCTCAATTATCGCTGGGAATTTGTGTATACTGTGTGCAACGTATGCCCTGAATCGTAAGCGCAACTGTTCGGCCTTTTTTACGTTATTTGTCGACAAAACATTGAAACAAAAAATGCGATCTAATGGTCACAGGAACAATGTTCAACAAATCCAACGACGTAACTCATCGCCTACAATAATCGAAAAAATTTTAAAAAAATAACTAACAAACAATGTTGCTTTTATTAAAGTGTTTTTTGCAATTTATTGACAAAATCCATCCGAAGATTAAATTTTTTAACTACCTGCTAAGCCATTATATTAAAAAAAAAAAAAAAAAAAAAAAAAAGCAGTAAAAACACTTTCCTGGATCCCGGCGCCACTATTAAGTAACTTACGGCATCTTATATATATATATATATATATATATATACTCATATAGCGACTTTTCAAACACGGGTCATGATATGGAAAGTGATCGAAAAAGTAGTCGGACCATAGCCATTTTCAACAGGGTTCGTTCTTGGGCCAAAACACGTCATCATAAGAATGTGTCGCAAAAATTGCGGGCTTTTAGGTGAATGCAAGCAAACCAGGCGGTCGAATTGACAGACGGGCGATAGATGGATCTTTCTGATGTCCTTCTGGATGTTGCATGCATTCACACAAACTTAATGAATGCACTCTTGTACAATGTAAGCGGTATAGGGTATAAAAATGTACGGAATCTTAGAACTTCTGGTGCTACGCAGACTTATAAAGTGAGAAAGAAAATGTTTTTTTTTTTTTCTGAACAGGGGAACGGGTTTTGACATATTTAAGGTTACTTAGAATGGTAATCATATGGTACTCAAGTACTATCGTATACAAAATTGTTTGTTTGTTTGTTTTACAAGGATCAATGGCCAAGTACTGCAGTATTGCTTTGCCAAGTTTTAAATGGATTTTAAATTGTATAGCCATTCTGTATAGAGTAATAATAATAAGCAAAAGACTTATCTATTGCGATTGGCTTTCAAGATTCTCGCTACGATTGATTTCCATCATCCTTTCCCTCTACGTTTCTCTATCTCTCATTTTCTCTCTCTTCCTTTTATCTATCTTTTTGTTTTCTGCATTTCTATTTTTTTTTTTTATTTTTTTTTTTTTTTTGCTTTCTCTGTCTATCTCTGTCTTTTTACCATCTTCGTATTCTGATTGCCTCTCTCTTTTTGCTTTACTTCTGCCCTTACTATTGCCCTTACTTTGTCGTCTTAGTCGTTCCTCGTTCCTGATATACTTGACTTTTTGATCTAATTTTTTTATTATTTATACTCATGTAACTGACGTTAGACCGTCTCCCCCGTTACAGGCAACCATAATAATACTGATGGTCTCTTATCAATGTTAAAATAAATCAAAGTTTAGTTATGCTAGAGTTTTGTTGTTGTTTTATTGTAACTAAAAGGAATTATTTTTACATATGAAGTAGAAAAAAGGCGAAGAAGAAGAAGAGAAAAAAAAAAAACCAACTTCGAAATTCATTTTAAAAGAAATTATTTTCGACATTTAAGTTTAAAAGTTTAGGACGCGCATTGTATTTGAAGTTTAGTTTGAAAAATAAAAATTTGATTTCTTTTTCCTATTTTTTTTTCTCTCTTAATTTTATAGAATTTTATGTGTAATCGTCATAATGATTATCATGATCATTATCGTTTTTTATGACTTACCGCTGTCCAAATGTCATAAAAACATATATTTAAATGTTAACTTTGCTGTCATTGCTCGTTGTGTATAAATGATCTGATATACAATAAGCAAACAACAACAATAACGACAATAACGACATCATCTTCTTTTTCAAGTCAATCAAATAAAAATTGAAAAGTTCATTGTTAGTTTTATATAACCATCATCATAATAATAATAATCATCATCATCATCATCATCATTATCATCATCATTATTATCATTATTATCATCATCACATCAGTATTAAAACAACAAAAATAATAACAACAACAACGATAGCGATAACATTCATACAATGTAATCATAGACCATGCCACACTAACTTTAACTTGTAACTGAAGTGAGCAGAAATTATGTGAATAAATAGATAAAAAGAAAAGAAAAAAAGAAAAAAAAAAGGCAAATTCCAGCAAATACAGAAATTGTGTTACAAAAGCATTTCTACTTATACGAATTTATATGAAAACGAAAGCGGCAAGCCGTCACTTACACTATATGTTATTATGCACACACGTAGCATCGCCATAACGCAAACGCGTTTTCTTTCGCACTAATAGCAACAAGAATTGAATAATTCGGTTTGTTATGGTTAAAGAAAAATTCGGGTCCGCTTATAAAACGATCGTTGAAAAGGCATCTAATCTGGGAAAACTCCTAATGCTATTACGATTCAATCCACCGGGGATCAGCCTATAAAAAAAAAAAAAAAAAAAAAACGAGTGAGTTGATCGCTTTATCGAGTAAAGGTGAAAGTAGCTCAAGTCATTTATTAAAACACAACAACTTGTCTTATAAATCGAACGCCTCTTTTCCCTGATTGATTGAGTACTTCAGTCACTGGTCGCTTGCGATCTCCGATTAAATCGCGACAAAATTGAGAATACTTCTAATGTCTTAGGTGATATGAAAGGAGCAGTTTTCTAGAAATTGACTTAACTCAACCTGTACAACGGTCATTAGAAAAGACTGAATCAAACTGAAAAAGACATAGAGGCACGTCAAGCTTTCAACAACGATCGCAGATTAGCAGATGAGCTTGCGGAAACAAGGCGAATTAAGCGTTTCCTACAGTCGAATGGTGGAAAGAGCTCGTATCAGTCCATAAACTACACTTTAAAATAATTTCTAATGATGAGAAAGGATGAACAAAATGATGTCATCAGGCGAATGGCTTAAGCAATGAACATAATATACTTGAACTAGCAAAGATCAGTTTATAGAATGAGGCTTTCTTTCTATCTATATAAGGTTAAGAAATTTATAACGTTCAATAGCTTCTTATTTTTTTTTTTTTGTCGAGCTGAGATTCAAAAGTCCGTAGAAAAAGTTTATTTTTTCTTTCATAGGCCGATGAAAATTCCTATAAACGTTATTACGCTAACATTATGCCGTTGTGTAAACGTTAAAATATCTTAAAATGTTTCTACTTTTTGAACGCATATGCAAATGGAGTCACCCTCCTCGATTCATCATCAATTACTTGCCGAATGAAGCTGGAGTTTCCAGGGCGAGCTGGCGAGTTCCCTTGGGCTTGAAATTATAACAATTGTGGATTGAGATAGGCTTAATCTTACAATTGGATCGATGGGTGTCATTTCAAGGCCATGAGTAACAGTTTCGGTGCAAGCTAACAAGCTTAACAATACGTTTTCTTTTGTCTTAATTAGAAAAAATAATCTACATTTTGTCATGGCGCGTGTACTGTTATCAGCACACATTTTAAACTATCTTATATGCTTCGCATTTTTTTGCATCGACTACCGTGGGAGACAAGTTTAAACACTTGTGTTAAAGACATTTGGGAGAAAAGCACGCGATTAGTTAAGGTGTTCGATCGATCCTCTTCTCAATGCAGGCAAAAGAGCGAGAAAGAAAGGAATCTGCATTGAAAAAAATCAGAATTCCTTCTTTTCCCCGGGAGATTTGCTTAGCTTTTATTCGCGCCTTCTCTTTTTCTGCTTCGTTAACTAACCGAAGGGCCTAGTGGCAATGAGATTTTAAAGATAGTGCGATGCTGTTGCCTACAGAAAAAAGAAGACGTCCTTGCTTAGGTGCTTTTGCAGCTTAGCGTAGCCACACTCTCTTCCTGAAAGAAAAGCTATAGATGACGATAACAACAATTGCAAAGCAACAACAATATTTAGATTGTAGCACTTTAACTCGATTGAACCTGGCTTACGAAAGCATTTTCGCGTGGGGTGGAAAATGTACACATTACCGGAAACATATCAGGACTCCAATTATACAACTTGTCTCCACTGTTTTTATCAATCAATCAATTTCTCGATAGAAGTGATTATAGACGTTTTTTGTTTTCTTAGAATCCACGAGATTATTGTGTGTTAAGTTGTGCTATTAACTAAAAGTCCAAAAATCTTCTCCGACGACATTTATTTCCTGCACATGCCTCTATGCCCTTCCATGTGGTCTTCCACTATTATGTGTAGGAGTTTATGATTTGGTCCATCAACACCGGGTGTCCAAAGTATGCAGTTTTTCGTTTCCTAAAACACTTCAACAGCTCACACCCAAAGTTCATTCTTCTAAGGACTTTTTTTTTACATTTAGAATTCTACTGCTGCGCTATTAACTCAAAAGCTTCTTCCAATCTATTCATTGTATTCACTTTTAATGTCCTTGAGTCCAGATCATACAAAGCCTTCGATGAAAGGCAGACGGAGAGATGAGGTAATTGCAAGGCTTGCCAGATATTTCATCGTGTACGATGATCTATCTATCATTTCTATCCTCCTTTTCATTTTTATATTACTATTCCTAGACATCGCGTTATCGCGTATGAAAGGCGGATAAAAGCTTGAAAACTCTGTCTACGCTTTGTTGTTGATTAATTCATTTTTCTCAGAGAATATAAATTCTCTGAACATCAATCGGACCCGCAATATGGACGTACACGAAACAAAGATTAAGCCAGATACATGCATTGCGTTGCATTAGCAACGTGCTCCCCTACTAACTAAATGAGGGAAATACACGTTTGAGACAAAATTGCTAACAACCAGATATTAAAGATGAAATTGTACATAGCGAAATTTCGATTAGCAAACAAGTCGAATGCAGGAAAATGAGCTTTTGAACAATCATCGAATTCAAGACAATAGCTAACGAATGCAAAGCCATCAAATTCACTTACAAGAAGTACAGATAAGACAGATTTTCGCTTATTAGGTAACTTCATCTATGAAAGTATGAATGAATATAATTCTTGCTTAGAGTAGTTACTACTAAAGGATAAAGTGAGTTAACAACGTTAATCGAACAAATTATAAAACAAGCTAATACTCGGTTATATATAGCATTAAATAATACAAATTTAATTCAAATAATTTTTATCAGATTTTTAAAAAAGACATATATACATATACATACACATTTATGTATCTATTACGTTAATCATTTTGAGTATAGAAAAATGAGTGAAAAAATTTGAAAAAAAGCAAAAAGCAAAAAACACAAAACGCACATTAGCGACTTATGTGATTTTGTGATTTTGGTTTTTTGCGAACAATTTTTCGCTACATTGCGAAAATAGCTTTCTTTTGCATTTACTTTCGTTCGGTTATATTTTGTATGCACATCGCATTTCAAATGCCATCAAATTGGGCGTACATTCGATTTCATTATCATTTGAATAGTGTATTAAAGGTTATTTTTTAAATCAAAATTTTGTGCACATCTCACCTAAAATCTTTCCGCGACGGTATTCGTGAATAATGAAACATTTCGCTTTCTTTTGAAGGCAACATATATATGTATATATATATGCAAAGAGTTATTATATGAATTTTTGTTGTTGTTGGTTTTTTTATAATTTTTTGGGTTAGTAGTAGTAGTAGTAGTAGTAGTAGTAGTAGTAGTGGTAGCAGCGTAGTAGTACTGTTCAAATTAAATTTCCTCTCTTGTCATTTGACATATAATTGTTGGGCAGATGTTAACTGTGTACGCGATCTTTGTATTTTTTTGTTTGATCTGTGGAAAAGTTAAAGGCGTTTCTTTTCCCTCCTAAAAGTGAATAGAAACATTTTCCCATACACCTATAAAGGCAATTTGACATGGGTTTGCTTGCTACTTAAGGATAGATTGAAAGCAAGGGATGATGAAAACAACATGAACCAACATAGTCGATAAAAGATCGATAATAAATTACTACATATAACCATATTTATGTTAAAGTCTCAAAAATTAGATCTTAATGTCTTAATGTAAAGGTTTAGCATAGAAGGACTTCCCCTCTTCATCGCAATTAGTGTTTTATTTATCATGGCACTACTTTCGATAAATTTTGATTATACGATTTCAAAAAAAAATTATTTTATTTCTTTGTAACAATGATTGTAGGGAAAGTCGTGCAAGAGAGAATGTTTCTTTTCTTCTTTTTCTTTTTTTTTTTTTTTTTTTGATTTCCGTCGAGAAATATTAGAAATAATACTTGTTTTCCTATGATGACGTCATCAAA
Source organism: Glossina fuscipes (assembly GCF_014805625.2). NCBI lineage: Eukaryota > Metazoa > Arthropoda > Insecta > Diptera > Glossinidae > Glossina > Glossina fuscipes. The sequence continues at coordinate 5,993,048 of NW_023998414.1, forward strand.
ATGATTCGAACAATTTGCAAAATTGTCTTCCAATTCAGTTTCTCTCCTGAAAGGAAGCAAAACATGCCAGCGCCTTCGCGATTGAAAATAAAAATAAATGCCCGACAGAAAATCATTCCGATTTCCGTGATATAATAAGAACGGGGATGCATCTCAAGACACTTTGATAGTTTGATAGCGTATGTGCCCATGTGCAAACATGGTATGCTTCGACCGCAGATGAAGCAAAGTAAAATAAAATGAAATTCTTCTAATCGCTTTACCATTTCAAAGCGATTTGCTTTTAAAGTTTCACTCTACTATATCTTAGGTTGCTTAACGTATGTAAGAATGACTGTTAGTAATGTTAAATGTAAGCAACGAAACGCCTTTTCCAGCGTCATTTCTTCTTCTCCGCCTTTTAACGGAATATGAATGTATTCTGTCAGAATGTTAAGGAGATGATGCACTTAAGGAGAGCGTGCACGCTAACACGTTTCATTAATTTATACGAAAATATCTAATGCTATTAAAAGGCTAATGAATTGCATAAGGATATAAACCGCTTTTTAAAATTGACCGGTCAGTAAGAAAGAGATTCAAAACAGAAATAAAAAAATGTAAACTCACAAGTACACGCATGTTAATGTAATCGTACACACATAAATTATTTGTCTTCATTGACGACTTCGTCGTTATACGTTATATATATATATATGCATACGTACATATTGAATTAATACTTATAAAAAAAAAAAACAAAAAAAAAAAAAAAGGAAAAAAAAAACGAAGAAAAATTAGGTCGGAAGAGCACTGTGCTATGAAGACAAGAGTTATCGTTTGACGGCTGTGTGCGGTTGGTTTGCTTTATGGCTGTTATTACTTCAAGCATAATGCCCTCAACATTCTATTTTTATCATTAGAGAAAATAGAAAAGAAAACAAACAACTTGTAGAGAGAAAATATGATATGCAAGCATACACGCATGCATATGCGTTCAAATCGAGGCTTTTGTGATTTTAAAAGAACACTAAGAACTAATATTTCATGATGATGATAAAAAGTTTCCATATGTATGTAAACATAACACTTTTCATTTCACAGTGCGCGAAAGCAATCAAAACCAAAAGAGGAACCAAAAGAAGTCTGCGAAATCTTACAATGACGGCGAGCAGAGAGAGGTTCGAGGGTAAAAACAAAGAGCAACTATATGAATTGCTTTCCCAGTCTTGTTGATTTTATATATGTTTTTCGGTTTTTTAATATACAGGAAAACTTTTAAAAAACAAAAAAGAAAAAAAAAAAAAACGAAAATAACAAAAAAGGAGGAGAAGACTACAGGGAAGACCACAGAGAGAAGAAAACGGTGAACGAAAGGTTAGCAACGTAGGGAGAATGCGCCAGCTTAAGCATTTGAAAGCGAATGTAAACATAGCTAATAGTCAATAAAACGTATGCAAGCTTATATAGCGAAAAACAAGAAGCCAACAGAAATCTCACAATGCATGCTTACATATAATAAAGTACACACACACACACACAAACACACACACACACACCGAAAGATACATACATACATGCGTACAAGCATTTTACTATATCTAACATGCACAACAACGAAGACGGAAAGACCAAACTAACCTAGTTTATGCTAATGTCGGGGAATGAGAAAAATTTGCAAAAAAAAAAAAAAAAAAAAAAAAAAAAAAAAGATAAAAACAACAACAAACATCCAACACCTCAACGGGCAAAAGTGCAGCGTACATTTTTCATAGTAGCCAACACACAACGTATGCATAGACAGACAGACATGCAAGCTAAAAGGTTGCCTAAGCAATACTATCCCTTTTCCTCAACGACAAGACAGAGAGAGCGAAAACAAAAAAAAAAAAACCGAGAGAAAAAGAGATTGTACGAGAATGTTAATCGAAGCTTACGAACACTAACTTTACTCTAATGTTAAGGCAGTCGTCTCGTAACAAATCGTTTTTTCTCATACTTCCACCAAATGCTGGCACTCGTTGCAATTCGTTATAGTGATGCAGTTGTGTGCTTGATGTTGTTGTTATTGCAACATACAACACAGAAAAACTAATGTAAAGTTCGGGTTCAAAGACCTTTAGGAGGTCGTTTGTTGTCGTTTGCTTGGTAAATGCATTGCATACGATGACAATAATAACAACAACAACACTACTAGCGAACACTACCAATAACACATTAGTTAACGATGACGCTGATGAACGTATGCAGTTGTGTTGGTTTTCTGGCGTTTGTGTTGTGCATTAGACATTAACAGCGAGGTTAGACTATTAAATAATAACAGACGTCGTCATTTAAAAAAATAAAAAAAAATAAATAAAATAAAATAAAATAAATAAATAAATAAAAAAAAACAAAAAAATAAAATAAAAAAAGTTCGAATGTAAATAAACGAGCAAAGGCGAACAAGTCTAAAGAGTTTACGAGATGATAACATTTAAACGAAGTATAAATAAAGTTAAAGAGCTAAGCTAAGCTAAAATGAGAAAAAGAGACAATCTATGTGGAAAAGCGCTTTTCTTCTTACGAATACTTTGGTTTTTTTAATTTATATACGTCTATGCTCGTCCGTTTATCCGTTTGTCTATCTGTCTATCTGTCTATCTGTCTATCTGTCTATCTGTCTGTCTGGCTGTTTGTCTGTCTGCTTGACTTTACATCAAATCATTGTTAGTTACTTTTGTTTTTGTTTCTATCCGACATCAAACTTTAGCTATCTTTATTAGCCTAGCGTTTGCAATGAAATTAAGAGTGAAGTTTATTGCTGTTGAAAAGCATAAAGAAAACGTGAGCACAAACAAATGTTAACTTTTACATTTTAGATTAACTGTTCCTCTCATTGTATCAATTCCTGGGGGAGCTTTTCGTTCGACTCTATCGCTTATTATTTTGAAAGTAATATATGAAAAGCTTTTAAAAAAAGATAGATGTCATGATGAGAAAAACTTTAGATTAGATAGGATCTCGCTTATGAATAAGTTTACAGAGAAGTAAAGTTCAAATATTCCCTTGATTTGTTACGATTGATTATAACTGATAGAGAGGATAATCGATATTTTGAATATCGATTATATCCTATGCATTTTTCATGGACTTGAGTTTTTTTATTGAATTCAATCAATCGGCGATTACGCGACTCATTCAGGGTAAATCCTTGTATTTATTGACTTTTTTTTTCATTTTTTTTCTTTTCCTAAATAGATAAATGACTCCAAATATAATAGAATAGATCTGATGGTCAAGTTGCAGTCGCAGCGTAAAGGATGGATAAATCGTTCGAAATGAATTTTTTCTAAAGCGAACGTGCATTGGCGCGTTCGCCTTTTTTTTGCACTTCATTGTTTTTTTTTTTTTTTTTTTTTTTTTTTTTTTTCTTTGAAAAAGGGGAGGAAATGTTCTGAGAACATGCACTTTTTGCTTTTTTATGCTCATAATGTCATGAATAATGTTCTGATCAATACTTTTTTATAGGTGTTGGCTTACGTAAAACGCATGGTAGTTAATATATATTTGACAATTGCGTCAAATAAAAGATCACTGAGAAAAATAAATTACGTTGCAAACAATCTGCAAGGACTCAATCAGTCTTAAGTCCTGCGAAAGCAATGGCAAATTGTAATTTGAAGGCGGGAAAACGGAATCTTTTTGATTGTAATTCCTTTTATTTTGCATAAAATGCTTCATTGCTTAGTTCTTCTCCCATTTGATGTAGAAAACTAAAAATTTTAAAATGAATCTACGAAATATGCAACAAACGCTTTTCAATTGAAAACATATTTCGACGACATTTCATTGCTTTCTTGACACCAAACAGAATGAGTTGATCACTGATGGGATTTTGTTGTTTAACACAGGATCAATTTATCATTGAATCTGGAGGATTTTCTTTTAATATCATTTAATATTATTGTTAAGTATATGTGTGTGTTTCATTTTTTAACTTTAACCTTTCAACTTATTTTGATTTTATCGAGTTTCTCTTTTTCTATACCAACAAAAAAAAACTTTGTAAATAAACCTAAAATGCTAACTATTGTTGTTGTTCTTAAACTACAAACACTGCATACTTTTGCAATTTATCCTTAAAATTTGAGACTTTTTATCTAAGCATTTTGCAAGTGAGATTTAATCAACAAAGCTGTACGCGGTTAGGCTTAAAAAAAGTACTTGATCGTTGTTTGCTTTTATTTTTAATCCTACGTCGACCATCGCGATTATTCAACACATAGAGTTCGAATGCCGAAGGGATGACAAGCTTGTCTTATAGTTTAGCTGTTTCTTCCCGTTTCCCTTGTTTCAAGCATTTAATTTAAATTAACTTGTTTTTCATATATACGTATATATATATATATTAGCAGGGGATTAATTGGGGGGATGTCTCTCATATGTGGGGACAGTGTGCTGCGCAGGAACGATTATAACTAGAGGAGAAAGAATATCATATTATATATACGTTCGACTTGAAAATGGAACGGTTTGCTGTAATTGAAATGGATTTATCATTAGTTGACGATGAGCAATCGGCAAGATCGTTACAACTTCCGCTGCCATTCGAGACTTGAGAGAAATACTTCCGTTTAATGAAAGCATTGTAATTATTTTTAATTAATTACTTTTTTCTTTTCTCTCTCCCTTCTCTTTTATGTATTTACAGATATGCTCATCTCTGAATGCAACACCTACAATTTTCATCAGACTAAGTAAGTTGAACATTTTAACAATTTCATAAATTTGAACGCTTTCATTATCATATTGTAATCAATCAAAGTCAATGAAATGTCAAAATTCGTGCTTTTATGTGCATTGAATGCTTCCTTCCTCTCTAATAATAAATTCTTCATCTTAACCTATACGATCGGTGGCTTAAGTCCTTAACGATTTGTTAGGGGTTCAAGACCTCTAAATACAAGCGAACGATAAAAGCAAATACTGTTGAATTGCCAATGAAATCCGCCAATATTGCAAGCAAAGTTACATAAAAGCTTTATTTCAACGTCAATGTTTTAACATATGTGCGCTTGGTCGCGTGGACTAAAGACACGGTAGACACAATTCAACATCCTTACTCCCCATGCCCCAGGCAGCTTTGGTAAAATAATGCATGCACTGAATGCAGACAACCGACATATTGTGCAAGACTTTAAAAAGCACACACACCCATATGCATATATATGTATAAATCAACGCATAAACATACACACACAAACACATATATATATATATATAACTCAAAGTTAAAGTTGTTGCAATCGATTCATTTGCTGGCAAATCGCGTCAGTCGTTCATATGGTCCGTTAGGCCTTCCCGCTGTCATTTTCCTTGCTTATGCTTACGTAATGTATGAAACTTTTTTTCATATAAACGTGCACATACACACACACACACACACACACACACACACACACACTTGCTCTCTCTAATGAGATTTCATGCATTTTCTTTATGCAATTTTGCTTTCTTGTTGTTATTGTATATTGTCGATGTCGATGTTGATGTCGTTGTCGATGTCGTTGTCGTTGTCGCTGTCGTCGTTGCCGTCGTCTTCGTCTTCGTTTTCGTTTTCGTAGTCGTTGTCGCTGCTTACTCTGTTTTTCTTTTTCAACGCAACTCGTTTTTGTTTTTACTTTTTTCTTATTTGTTTTGTGGGTCGCCATCGTAGCTTTATTTTTATCTAATCTTAACGTTTGTGGTGGTCGTAACTTGTAAACTTTTCCGCTTTTCACGTTCAACGTTGATGATCGTCATGAAAACCAAGTTTTTTCCCTCTAGTTTATTTTTCATTTTCTTTGAACGACTGCACAAACGAACCAACGAATCAAATGTTGTATCTGTTGTTGCCTCTATTGAAGTCCAACGTTGATTTTGTAGGTTGCATAATCACAACGTTGTTGTTTATTGCAGTTGTTGCTTGCTTGTTGTTGAGATTAGCTTTAATTTTATTTTTTATTTTTTTTTTTTCCCGTCTTGTCAGAGAAAAAAGTGAATGGTTTTTGAAATAATACAGAAAAACACTGCGAGAAAACTAAAATGAAACGAGTTTTCAGTTCCTCACTTTTGACGCAGTTCTTGAGAAATCTTTACTCCCATCTAGTTTTCAATTCATTTTGGATTCTATCGTTCTGAAATTTTCATTCCTTAACTTCCTTTATTTATTATTTGATAGATAATCTTCTCTGCTTAAGAACATTCCTTCGATTATTTGCCGGTTTCTATTGCTTAGCTCGAAATCGTGTATACATTCTTCCGATCTAAGCATAAGTTTACTACTATCAACGTAATTTCATTAACAACCTTTCATAAATGGCTCGAGACAATTGACTGATTATATCGGTTGATATAATCGATCGTACTCGACTCGACCCGACTAGCCGAGTGAAACAGCAGCGAAGTTACGCATTTCACTTTCAATTTCATCTTATACTTTCGTTTCGTTCGAAAGACAGTCAGGAGAAGGAGAACAAAGTAGAGAGTGGCCACAGCTTAGTGAGTACGTCCCTCCAATCGGCAAGTGATGTGACTTCACCTACTGAGCACATAATGTAGCAACGGTAAAGTACGCTTTAGCGCATTTGTCGTAGTCGCGATTCTTATCTACTCACGGTTACTCACGCTTTCGCCTTTACGCACACAGTCGTAAGCCGAGTTGTTGTGAGAAAATGCGATGCAATTTTATCTTTTCGAGTTTGAGAAGGCGAGACCCGAAATGCCGCAATGAAAATGCCCGTTTTTTTCCACTTCGAAATCGAAATCAACAATAAAATGTTGCACATACGTCACGGTGTACATTCTTAACATCAAAGAGCGTCTGGGCTTGGATTGTGGCTCATATAATATAGACGCAATAAGATTCTTAACACTTAGTTTACTCTCGTGGTAAACTTTTAATCGCTAAACGCCACGACCCACAAAAATTCTCTATGTTTTAATCTATGCAATTATGCAAACTATTCAATCATAAACTTTCACTATATGTTTACTATACATTTTGCACAATAAAAGTTTGCTATTGCCTTATAACTTGTGCAATTCAATTGATGACAGGTTACTTGAGAGTTGATTGAATAATTAACCGCAGATGAGAAAATTTGGAGAATACATTGATTGAATGCACGAAGAGAATAGACCAGAATGAAATTATGATCAAGTTCGAATAATGAAGACAAGTAGAAACACTACAGGGAGATACGGACCACCACTAAATGCTCTTCACCATTTCGCTTAATATATCGTTTATATAGAGACTTTCAAAATCAGACTTTATATCGGAAGTAGTTGAAGAAATGGTCCAATCGGAACCATTTTCAATGGCATTCAGCCCTGGTCCCAAACATGTTGGCGTACAAAATTTCATGCAGATTGAACACAAGAAAACAAGACGATCTGATGAACCGACGGACGGACGGAGTGATATTTAAAGGGACAGATAACGTCAAATCGATTTACAAATTGATTCTGAATCGATTAGTTAGTCTATCTCAAGTCTTTCTGTCCGTTGCATATATTCGCACAAACTTAATATACCCTTGCAACATAAGTGATGTAAGGTATGATAATGCCATCGGCCGGCTCGAGTTCGACACAAAAGGAGTAGAGCAAAAAATTTGGGGAAAAATATTTTTGTTCCTCAAGAAAATAAGATTTTAGCTTGAAAGAGCTACTTACACGTGCGATATTCTCAATATTTTCGATACCCTATTGACATTGAGAATAGTCAAGCAAGCCACATTTGTCCCATCATTGTTGGTAAATCTTTTTTCAGGCCGGGAAAGGGAAATGGGTTCATAATTGCGTATGCGGTGCGTAACGCAGTAAGTAGTATTTTCGTTCATTGATCATTGAAACTCTTCCACCTCTACCTCTTATTGTTGTACTAACCACTAACACTTTTACACAATTTGTATAAGTCTGTACGAATACTATTGCTTGATATATTGTTAACATATAAACAAACAATGAAATATTCAATGGACGGAATTTTTCGTCCGCAAATCGCTGCTAAGATGAAATGAAATCGAGACGCTTTGGAAGAGATTGATAGTCAGCGATGCAAAGTGGATCACGTACAACAATTATACGCGAAAAATTTGTGACCCAAGATGTATAAAAATTTGTAATTTATGCTTACTTAGGATTGGAAGGGAATCGCGCACTATTAACTGCTCCGACCTGAGCGAACAATTAATTGCACGCTCCGCCATCAATAATGAAATGAGCCGCGCAACTAAGTTAAATTGTCCAGAATTGGTTAAACACAGGAACAGCGTAGTCTTTCATCTCGAGTTGGCCGGACAACCCACGTATTTAACGACTCCGCAAAAATTGACAGTGCTTGGATGGGAAATTTCGATCAATTGCTTGAGACCTTGCTCGGTCTCACTACCCATTTGTTTTACTTTCTGCCAAGGATCTGTGTAACTCACTTGGTTCAGTTTGTGGGTTAAAAATCCCAAACATTTAACAGGCATTACATCATTGTTTTATCAGTTATCAGAACATAGGAAAAAGGTTACCAATCAAAATCACTCATATTTGCTTCGAATAAAGTTGTCTCGAAATATAAGGGAAATAAATTTTGAGTTTTGATAAAAAACGCTACGAATTTTTTCCTTTAGTTCTTATTGCAGAACTGAAAACTCGAATCGCATATTTTCTTGTCAGCTAGTGAACGTGTAATAGAGTCTATAAGATCAGGCACAGAGGCAGAGATAGGGCCATTTCGAGTGTTGCGCACCAATGTTTTTAGGATTGAAGAAAACTAATGTTAATTTCATTTATGGCTTAGCTTATGCGGACTGGCATATTTTCACACCTAACTTCGCCTTTGGTACGGACAGGTTGGCGTAACACCTCTGTATACTTAGAATTAACAAAGGCAATTTTACTTAATAAACGGCGGAAAGATTTGAATAGGAAAAGAAACTCCAAAATACATTCGACGAAGTGAGACGATTTCGACACATTTCGGTACATAATCTAAGTTTAGTTGACACGTCGAGACCTTCACTGATTTTAACAAATTTGTTTTTTTTTTTTTGTTTTGTTCTACATTAAGTACGTAATCAATATCTAAAAGTCGACTTAATGCCAATCGATTATATCACAGAAATTTTTTTTTTCTTCTATATATTCCTAATACTATAATAAGTAAAATATGTTTGGATGTGATGTCAACTTTCTTACTTATTTATTCGAATCGAGTAACTTTCACAAAGGCATCTATATGCCCTACACCACTTGTGGTATAAGGTATATTAAGTTTGTGCCGATGTATGCAAGACGAGTAGAAGGGCTTAAGGTAGACGCATCTTTCATTGTATCGTACTATCGAGTCAGAAGCATTCTCTGAATCGATTGAGGCCTATCGGTCCGTGTGGTTTTGTGTTCAAACAACACTTCGTATGAAAAAATTGGTTCGGCTGAGGGAATGTTTTGAACCCTCTCTCTTAGAATCGTTGTTATGAAAACTGAATCTTTATATAGTGAAAATATATCTTTTTTTAATATTTTGTGGTGAAAATTAGTTCATAATAGTAAATTGACATAGAATAGAAATCAACTTTACCGAATTTGAATCGCGTAGGTTTATGTTTTTTTTTTTTTTGGATACAACCGTCTATAAGATTGCCTTCAATATGCAGGCCTTCATGAAAAGTATGCCTTTGCATGCAAGTGGTGTACAACTTTTGGTCGGTTATTACTAAAACGGGTGAATACGAGTATATATTAGTCGACTTTGCTCGATTATAATGTTCTTATTTGTTTCCATTTTATTTGTTGTTTTTCCCGTTTTGATTTCGGCCATGCAATCAAGTTAGCGGGGGTTTTAATAATGTCGAGCGAATGCTCGAAGAGAAATCATTGTGGAAAGTTTTTAATCTGCTTCTTAGTAGCTTGATCAGCAATTCACTTCAGCAATTTTTTAAATGCTCCAAACATACCTCATTTCCTTGCCTGTTGTAATGTTTTGAGTGTCTTGTTCCGATGACTATTAGCAGCGTCATATTTATCGCATTCTTTGACACCATTAACAGTACATCGTTAAAGCCGAAGGATAAGCGAAGCTTAATTCTCTAAATTAAGAAATTTAAATCTACAAATTGTTGTTCTTATTAATTTATGCGATGTTATAACGCTTGCAACATCGTTTCAGACATGTACTGATAAAGGTACACGAAGCGTAACGAAATTGATGTTTTTCGTAATAAACAAGCAAACAAGTATTTACTGGAAAAATTATCGAATTTAGTAGAGGGTGCAGTAAACGGTACACATGACATGGCGGAAATGGAATTTACTTGACAGGACAAGCAACTTGACCGGAAAAGTGTTAAATGAAATTTCCAAGTTGTAGGTTGCGTCCGAGCGTTTTTTACGACTTTCAAAACTTTCAATATTTTGACCAAAATAAGCGGTCTTTGCACTATGGCTAATGTCCCACTTGCTCTCTGGAGCCATGATAAAATTTTTTTTTCAGTGTAACCCACTAACTTATATGAACGTTTTTTTTGTTTTCTGCCTTTTATTTTCTTCTTTTTTTTTTTTTTTTTTTTTTGCTTCTCATTTTCAAATGAACATAGCACATAACAATCAGAAATGTTGCATAATCCATTACATGCCACACAGTGAACACACAGCAAACAGCAATTCGTTGCCGCGAATGCCTATCGCCTTGCCAAGTCGAAGAAAATGTGAATTGAAAGTAAAAACCGCGCATATACACACATACAGACATACAACACAGCGAGAGATCTAAGTAAAATATTTATACATGACATGTAATGATCACGGTTTTAATTTTTCTTGTTTTGTAACATCAGTGATCGAGTGTGGTGGTGGCGGCTGTTGCTTCAATTACTCCTCGAGTAGCTCAGTCAACCGACCCCGTTTAATGTTCCCAGTTTTGCGCGTCAGTGCACTGATTAAATAATCATTCGCGCCCGTTCGTTTGCCCCCCGTCCTTACTTTAGTTGCCTACTCTTTCCTTCGTGTGTGGTATTTTATAGGCCCACAAAACAAAGTTGCATAGAAAAATTTCCAGTCTTTCCTTTAATTCAGTGGAATGATTGGCTTATATTTCTATTTATGATGGTGTGTGAGTTTTTCTTTTTATTTGTAAAAACTAGTTTTTCTTTTGCGGCTGTTCGTGCGTTATATGTATTCCTAAGTTTACGTTCAATTCGAACGATATAGCAAAAAAAGAAAATGCAGGCTAGAAGTGGAGTAGAAAAGGTAGGGTCGCTCCCCTTATCTCTACCTTCTCTCATCATCAAATGTCTTCGCTGGCATTATATTAAAGTTATTGCATAAGTGATCTTGTCTTTGTGTTTCGTTTATGGGTTTCATATAAGTCTACTTTTCTCAGCCAACCATCCAGCTAGCCAGCCATCCAGCCAGCCATCTATCCATCCATCCATCCAACCATCCATCCATCCAACCATCCATCCATCGATTCATTCATTCATATACGAGTAGCAAACATATAAGCATTTCTGCTATTAACGAAAGTGTTGTTGTTGTAATTCAATTTACGGAAAACTCTGGAAAAACAACTTGTTTTCTTATTGCTTTTGTTGCTATTGTTGTTGCCATGTTACGTCGTCTGTATTGCATACCTAGTAGATATTGTTGTTTGAGTGTGTGTTGCAATTTTACTTTCAGTTGCACTTCAACTCTAATGAAAATGCATTTGCAACAAATTTTTACTAAAGCTCTCCATAATTATTGTTGTTGGTGCTTTTTTTTTGTTTTTTTTATTTTTTTGTTTTGTGTGAGGTAATATCGATTACCTAGCTAACAGACCAGTGTGGCATAACACAGTATTTGTTATTATATGCTTTATGCATTATTTTAGTAAACGAGTTCATGAAGTTCAAACCTTTTGGGGTTCTGACCTTTTTTCAATAATTTCTTGCAAAAGGTTGAGTTAAGTAAAATTTCCTTTTTTCTTGGCTTTTTCCATAATTACTCGTTAAAAGAGTTTTGAGATGACAGTCAGATGGAAAGGCATTCGAATCAAGATAATAACCAAACTTTAGGTCCTCGTACGATTTTGAATCCCTAAATAACCATTGCATTGCATTATACGAAGTCAACAGGGAGAGCTAAAGCTCAAAGCTTTAAAACTGAATCTAATAAATTGCTTTTACTTTTTTCATCATATAATCTCGTATCTCGTGAATAAAGAAAACAGAAAACGGATTATTGCATTTATTTCAAATCCCATCGATCCGTAATTTCTTAGTCATTATATGCAATCGCGGCTATTGCGCTAATATGTATATAATCTTGTAGCAAAGTTTGATCAAATGTCATTCGCATTTGTTTCTTGTTTCCATGCATCAAGAAGACATCTCTACCTTAACGATGCCTTATCCGAGGCATCACTATAATTTAAAATGTTTATCATATTTATCGAGATCCTTCACACATACGAAGTTGACAACGAAAAGCAAACTTTTTCCCATTCCACTTTGTTCTGCTTCCGAAAAGGCTTTCGAGAAAGTGATGGCGAACTTGCAAAAAAATTAAACCTTATACGAAAAGAATGACGTAAGTGAAAGTCTATGGTACGGGATGGTGCACTGATGTCAAGGCTTTTTCGGTTAAGCAGTGAAAATAATTTCAAAATTGTTCAATCAATCGATTGAAGACATATACGAAAGCTCGCAAGCCGAGAAGTAGATAAGAACCGCGGCTACCAACTGAATGTTCACGGATTCTAATCTCAGTGCGGTAAAGTTTAGCTCGGTCATAACTATAGTAAGTAAAGGAGTAAGTAAGTAAATGCACTCGGCTGCGATCACCACCTCCTTATTTCTCTCGCTCTCCTCACTTGAATCTGATCGTTACCGGATTACGCCAATAGGACACATCTCCTAAGTTATTGGTCTTATCGAGAAACAAACATTAAATAGATGCGAGATTTACTTTGTCTAAGCACTTTCGAGAAGAATCATTTTTTGAGGCGGCTTATAACTGTCGGTGATAACTGTAATGAGCTTAATTATGGACTGCGCGGGCGGTCGCTACCACCGCCTACTGTGATTGCAATAAAATCGTTCGTTACGGTCTGGTATGGGCCTTCGAAATGGGTATTCGACTGGAATAGGTGACAGGGGAGTCAACTCTATGTGTTGTTAACAGGTTAACCTGCCAAAATGGGTTAAAATTTCGTTATGAGAGTTTGCATATTCCCAATATAGTTCATATATATCAAATTATATATACATATATTGACAAAAAAATCTTTAGAAACCGTACTTGCAACTTCTCTTCAATTAAATTCGCAGGAATTCTATGAGTGAAAACACAAACGCAGGCTCTTGCTTAAATTTGAAAACTGAGTTAAAATTGTAATTTTCACGTACGTAGTTACGTAAGAACAAGTGAAAACACAATAGTAGGCCGCTGTGCATCACGGTTTAGTTATTTATAGAACGATTAAAAAATGTCCGATTCAAACCATTTTCAACGGAGTTCGCTCTTGGGCCAAAATGCGTCATTGTATCGAATTTCATCGAGAAAACATCTCAAATGTTGTGACCTGTAGGCTAAATACAAAAAAAGACGCTGGATAGAGGGAGAGACACACTTATATTTAATGAGAAAGTGATGCCGGTTTGATCGGTACAACAAAAGATTGATCTCTTTCAAGTCCTTCCGCGTGTTGCATGCATTCGCACAAACTTAATAAGCCCTTGGATCACAAGCGCTGTATGATATAAAAAGTTAGGTAAAGACGTACAGAGTGTATTGACTTAGCCAAAAGAAGGTTAAGCATGAAGGGAACCTTTACGAAGATATTATGAAAATGAATAAATAGATAAATTGATTGATTTATGAGACTCTTGTACACGATACGATACGATTGAGTGATTTGCGAGCTAAAAAAATATCCGGAAGACATTCATGATCTGCAGCCATAAAAGGCAATACAGAAATTTGGCGTATCTGTTTCGAGCGACAGTTTTACTTTGCAATTTCATTGAATCCTAAACGGTGGCTTGTTTCTCTTACGTGTTAATCGCTGCTGATGATTGAATGAAGAAGCAGCAGCAGTAGGTAGTTATAAGCAAGTCTTTTCCCCCAACTTTTCCCTTTCTCATTCTCTATCTCTCTCTCTCTCTCTCTCTCTCTCACTCTCTTTCTCTTTCTCTTATATAATATAAGAAAAGTTATTTTCATATGCTTAATGATATCGAGCTGGAACATTTATTATGATTGCGTTGACAATGCCAATAGTGTTAGGGGCGGATCGACATAGTTGGCGACTGCTCAGAAACAGAAAAAGAAAAACGAAAAAAAATTGCAATGTAATCGTTTCGTGTCATAAATTATCATAAGAAAATTTTACGTATTATAAAATTATGAAAGCATTGCCACAAGAGCACAAAAAAAGTAAAGACTACGTAAGAGTCATACATCAAGAGTATGATCACTTTAAGCTATACCGCCAAATACATACATACTTAGCTACTCATATATAGCGCACGCACACAACATATACATGCATATGTTCATAGTTTGACTTATGTCATATTGACGCCAAGTGAGCATTTGACGTTCTTCTAAAGCGAACTATCAGTGTCAAGCAACTTTGAGTGTAACATAGGCCGTTATGTCAGTCCAAGACAATATGTGTGGCGGCCATATGTTTTTTTTTTTTTTTCTTTTTTTCTTTTTTTTTGCGATTTTCAAACTCTGTCAGTGGAAGTAGTAATAGTGTTAGTGGACAAAATTTTATTGCTCGTCATTCACATTTTGTTGGTAATTTCATGTTTACTTTCAAGTTGCCTGTGATTGTTGTTGTTGTTGTCGTTGTTGCCGTTGTTGTTGCCTACGTTTTTGTTATAAACAAAATTTTCCTTTCATTTTCTATGAGGCGCAGCATATGTGCGCTTATGTTTGTTTTCCTTGTCTCACTCTCTCTCGCTCTCTGTGTGTGATAGTTGTGTTGCTACTGTTGATTTTCATTTTTTTTTCTTCTTTTTTTAAATTTATTTCTCTGCTTTAGGCTGAAGTTTGCTTTTTGAGCTTGTAAAGCTTTTTCTAGGTTTCCAGCTGCTGCTATTATTGTTGCTGTTGTTATTTTGGCGTTCAGTGGGTAAATGTTACATAATGTTATTAAACTTGTTTCTTTAATCTCTCCTTCTCTCTCTCTCTCTCTTTCTCTCTTTTCCTTCCTCTACATTTGTGCTTTTTTTTTCTTTTATGGTTTATCTTGTTTTTTTTCGATGAGTGCCTGTGTATATGTGCGTGTACTTAGCTGTTAGTTCTTGTAACTTGGCGGCCTCTTGAGGTGGTTTAGTAAAAGTTATTTGTTGTTTTTATTGCTTCTTATGCATTGTATGGCTAAGTCAAGTCAATGAACTTTATGTTGTTGGCTTTGCTGCATTGTTTCGACAAATGCGCATATCTATCTATCTATGTATAAATATATATATATGTATATGTATATGTAAAGTGTATATATAAATTGCAAAGCTTTTTAAGACTTTTATAAGAAATTTGGATGTTTTGGGAACATTTTTTCCCTTTTACGATGAGACAAAAACATATAGAAAATTGTTTCTTTTCTTTTTTTTTCTGTTTTTTTTTTTTTGTTAGAAATTTTTATAGGAAATATATAGGAAATCTAGGTAATATATAAAATTGCATTACTTAACGTTAGTTTTAACATTGCACACAAATGCATATTTTATATGATTGTGTTCTCACACATAGCTCGCGAGAGGATTCGGTAAGAAGTCTATTTCATTTATCTCTGTTACTCTTGCCTTTTCCTTCTCATTATTAAAATATAATAAATATACGCATAGCTATAGTTTGGACATCTTCTTACGGAAAGTTTGCCGTGATTTGCTTAATGTAACCTTGATATCAAACTAAAGCAAAACAAGCTCTTCAAAAATGCACTTTTTTTAAGGACTACTCAACTAAAGGAGACAAAATTTTAATATAGTATTGACATAATTATAATAATGAGAAAAGTACGAGTATATTATGTCGACTTGTTAAAATTAAGCTCTCTGAATATTCAATACATTAGCAAATGCCAAACAAAAAATATTATATCAAAGTGAAAGAAAGAAATATTCTTCAAATAGTCGATCGCTCAATCAATGGTTAACGTTACGATCTAACTGGCTTGCATGAAATGGCGATCGTGCTTAAATAAAGCAGACATCCTCGGAATATTAGACGACAGCATTAGTTCGTTTTATCGAGTCAAGCTTTCGTAAAAGCTTGCAAGAAATTTCATTGCTTAATATTTGTGGAAATAAAATATCGATCGTAACGGAAATGAAAATTCTTACGATGCTTGTAAAATTATCCTCGCATTCAATATTAGAATTTCTTTTTTATGAGCATCCCGACACCATTTTCTGTATATAGTCAGAATAAGATTCTTCGATGAACGTCAAGCCATACTTCTCATTAAGTTAAAATTTGTCGATTTTACGATTGATTTTCTAGCAAAGTTTTCCCAAAATAAAATTTATTTTCCGAGTCACTTTTATGTGACTGCACGAATACGTTCTAATCAAAAGTTGAAGGCTTGAACTTCTCGTTTCACGAAGAAAACGGAGAAAACAGGGAGACAGGGAAAAAAGCTAGAAGTCGCGGACAGAAATGGCAGGGGAAAGTAGAATGAAAGCATAATGGCAAGAAGAAGAATGAAAAAAAAGGCGAAAAAAAGGCAAGGATGAGGATGAAGGCAAAGACGAAGCGGAACACGAACACAAAGGAGGAGACAAAAGCGAAGAAGAAGAAGAATGCGAATAAGGTGTTGACGAAGGAGGTGACGACAAAGAACACAAAAACAACATAAAGCGGAATACGTAGACGGACATAAGACAAACAAGAAAAAAAAGAAGAAGAAAAAGAAGGATGCAATAAAGCGAATAAGAGTATCTCGGTATTAAAAAAATTGATGATGCATTACGGTAATAATTATGCAATGTGAAATATGATAAACTTCAGAAATGAATCGTATTTTTAGAAATTAAACTCTGTGAGAGATTCCTTATATCACACACAGACTTATGTATAATCTTTAAGACAAATGCTTAGATTAATATGAGTCCAATTAAAAAAAAATAAGAAAATGGCTGAGTATATTTCATGTACTTATCGTAATTGAATGGCGCTCCGGATTCGTCGCGTCTGGTACATAGTTCTCTTGTTCATTTCTTATATTGGCTGTCCGCAATCATTCGAACTAATTTTTCTTCCGTTTTTCTAATTTGACCAATTTGTCCCCTATCAATGTAGGCACATTGATTGCTACGAAGGACTATATATAAAGACGAATTACGTATGTCAAGCTTGAAAGTGGGAAAATATGATACGACGGAAAAGAGCACTGCAGGGATGATTGACGAGTCGCGATAGTTTCTTACGCGATATGATCGCGACTCTAGAACGAATGAACTTAAAAAGCTGAGAAAGCCAAGCAGTTCCGACAGACAAAATTCTTTCATCTTCTACTCTGAAAGTAGTCAGGTAAAAGCGCAACATGCACCTGAGCGAATTTTACGGCGAAATGACGAGAAGGTTTAAAACACTTTGCTCCCCCATTAGCATGTGAATAGTGCGCTGTGCATGATGGACGCTTTCCAGATGAGAGAATCGGCTGAATTAAAATTTTTTTGTTCCATTACCTTCAAGAATTTTGACCCTTGTCCGCTTTCTTCCGCATTTTGAATGCTTGTTCTATTAAAGTCAATATTTAATAACCTTAAGATTGGAGAAGTAATAAAAAAAATATTACTCTCCATTAAATTTGATTTTAACGCTAAGCAGTACGCCTCACTTTTCGAAATATATTTGTCTCTGCATTTCGTCGGCCCCGCCGTTTCCTAAGCCAGAAGAACAGCTTTCAGTTGAGTTAGCGAATGGCGTTAAGGCGCTCTTTCTTTCGAATTGGAAATCAGAAAAAGTCAGACAAAGACACATTAGATGAATGCTGCACTTGCTCGTTTATACTGAATTGATTTTTTGCTGCCCAACTCCTTCGCGAACTATTAGCAATTAGGCTAGAATGGCTCTTACAAGCAAATAACTTCGTGAAGATGGTATGAAAAAACTTGACACATTTTCGAACAACAATTTTCGATTTATTTAAAGATTTTGGTTGCAGTTCAATGTCAATGGCACTCAGCACTTGCTCGATTACGCTCAACTTGCTTGTCGTATTTCCGTACAATTTATAGGAATTTATAGAAAAAAGAAATCCCTCTATATAAAATTCTTTCCACGCGCGAGACTACCCTGGATAAAATGAGATGACATGGGATGGGCTGGGATGGGAGAATATTTTTTTTTTTTTTTTGTCTTTGGGCAATGGGGGTGAATGGGGATGATTAATGAATGAATATTCTTGAACTATGGTTCAATTATGAAATATCTTTTTCTTCACTAAATTACGTTGTGAACGTAAATTGCTTCACTTGATAGTCGCTCGCTTCAATTGCCGCTTATATTGTTTAATAAATTGGGCATAATGCCAATTGAATGCATAATAATAACCTTAAGTTTACCACTTTGATTGATTTGTTATATTTTCTATAAAAACAATAAAAACAAAAAAAAAAAAAAATTAAAACAAATAAATATAACCGTATATGTGTTTACGTAAGGTTTACATTGAACTTTAATTCGATATTACATAAAAAAAATAAATAAAAAAAAAAAAATAGAAAAAATAAATAAATAAAAAATTAAAAATAGGAACACAATCCATTTGTTTATAAATATATATATATATATATATATATATATATAAAAATACACACTATATAAGACCTTTCTTGCAGTGACGGTTACGTTTCACCTATAATGGCAAAAATATAATTTTGAAAAAATTTTACACTTTCTCCTTTAATAAATAGTAAGTAATATTGGAAAAGAAAAAAAAAAAAAAGTGCATATTAAAAAAATTAAAAGTGTAGTGATCTGTCAACTCCGCCTGATACCAATTAAGGGGAAACTAGTCCAAGCTTTAATTTTCGTTTATTAGTGATCCCAGTTTAACACAATTATTATCGATCGTGTCGTTTAATGTTGTATGTGTTCGTTGGAGTAATACTCATAATACAAATTAATGAACACACAGATCACAACTATTGTTGTCTACTGTCTACTTAAACGGAAAGCTGCATAGAAACTCCATAGCGCAAAGTAAGGAATCTATACTATATCGCTCTAAGCACAGGCTTCGCATTAAGGGCAGCCCCTTCGTGCAACTTGCTCGCTTGTTAATGTATTTCACGTATTTTTTTCTCTGTATAATAGGCCACGCAGCAATCCGTTCCCACCTTTTGCTGTACGGGTCGAGAAAGTGATTCGAAATCGATATAAACTTGTCTGTCCTTCTGTCCGCCTTGTTTTCTTCTGTTCAACCTTGAGGCAACAATTTCGATGACACGATGGTACACGTGTTTTGAACCAAGGACGAACGCCATTAAAGGCCATTCCCACATAAAGTCCCATTATCAAAAGTTGTTGTATAGAAAACTGTAGGATGATGCATGATATTGAATTGTTTAACGGTATTTTCTATTCTTCGAGCAAGGGATTAACCAGAATCGCGATATATATGCATGTGTTTATCATTCACTAGCTTCTTGCCTTCAGAGTAGTAGGAGAACCCATCTTTAAGGTGGTTTCAAGAGATCATAGGATTAGACATAAAAATAAATTGATCTCTTTATTGACTCAACATGGAAACATGCGCGACAAAAAAAAAAGTATTCACACGCTCACACATCTCTGCTGACAAGCCGGTGGCAATTCCTGGGAGAAGTTTTGTGGAAGTTTCAAACAAGTCCGTCCAGGTTGAATTTTCCAAAATTTAATATGGACTTCTACAGTTTATGATTAACTTCACCCTGTTCGATGTACCAGCTAAGTAAGGTGTCTTAACTAGGGTCACTTCTCCGTAAGCTGAATAGCTCTTATCACTCCTGCAGTGCGGGCATCAATTGGGTATGAGACATTTCTTGCCCTATGAAAAAAGTCAGCCTAATATTTTCGGCTGACTAAAAACTCAATAGAGCTCACGGAAAGCAGCATCGAAACTTCCGTACGTCCAGGATCACAAATCCTTCCGCAGAATACATTGACACAGTCAACAGCGATATGCTTCGTTCAGTTACTATTTCTTAGGTCGAACACAATCAAATCATGCTTATCTTATTACATCATGAATATGTTCATGGCACTGTGGCTTTATAGGGTATATAGAAGTATTCTTAAAAAACAAAAAATATTGTCCCGATACATGCTTTAACAACATGGCCATAGAGTCATGGTCTTCCGAAAAATCCTCGTCGATTGTTGTAAGATAATCAAAAGCATTGATAAAAAATCTGGATAAGCAATGTGACGCGCTTCAACTTGTCATTAAATTTTTTAAGATCAATGCTTTGACTGATCCTTCCTCCTAAATGAACAGAAAAGTTAATTACCAGTCCGCACAAGCCGTTGTCAAAGCAACGCCCATCGACAATGGTTTAAAATGACTTCGAACGCTGCTGGTCGATTGCAAAATTTTCTTTGATTGCTATACGTTTGTCTTTTATCTTCTTCTCACAGGTCTCACAGTATTTCATTTAGATATTCTAACTAATCTAACAAATCTAACAAGTTATTGCTCAAGCAGGTGATAATAATAAATGCTTTTATGATGCATTTCGGCACAAGTTAAAGTTTCTAATGAAACCAGAAACCACAACGACCAGGTGTAACCTTAGCTTTTATTAAACATAACCTCAAATAATGATTAAACAATAAATTCTCATATTTATGCATAAGTTTTTTAAATTCTACTCGTATCACTACCCACTAAGTGAAATGAATATTAGGAATTATCAAGCGAAAGCAATGAGATCAATGATCTTAAATTTTATCCAACATTCGATTTAATTCTAAATGCGCTGACTTTCCTCAATGACTGAGAACGAACCAAAAAAAAAAAAAAGAAGAGGACTTATGTAATCATTATATAAAGATTTCTTTTATTCCGTATCGTTGTAAACTTTTTCAAATGGTTTGGCAAAGCCTTTCATTTTACATGTGAACGTTTTTCCAATACAAGCAAAGTTTGACCAAATTTTTCAAGTTTTTACTTTTTATTTATATATTATTTCATTTTATATAATTTATTTATTTATTTATTTATTTTTTTTGTTTCTTTTCTTCGCAAAAAGTTTTCTTAAAACATTTGCTCTCAAATCACAAAACAAACGTATCCGGTTTTTCTGAAAACCTCAGCACACAACAGCAGTAACAGTTTTCCATTACATAACAATAAGACATTAAAAAGTAGGACAGATAGAAGGAAAGGGGTAAAGAGAATCAAGAAAAAAAGTCCATAGTGGGAAAAAAAAAAATTCAAAACTTAGACAATTTATGGCAAAGGTTCAGTTTTCTTTCTTTCTTTTTTTTTCTTTTTTTTTCTAATTTTTTTTTTTTTTTTTTTACGCTGACATAATGGCGGAAGTCTGACAAAATGCAAAACACAGAGTAAAAGGAAATCTGTTAAAAAAACACTCAGCTGTCACCACAAAGGCAAAAAGAAAGAAACATAGACATTGAGGCGGGCAGGGCTAGAGAAACTATTAAAACTTAACTAAACCATAAGTTTTCGTATTAAAAATATTTGCAAAATTTTAATTTTAAACATAAATTTCAAGAATTTTTTTTTTTACTTCTATCAATAAAACTCAACTCAATTCCCCGACTTTACGAACGACTTCTTGTCTTCATCATCATCTTCATCTTATTTTTTTTTTTTTGCTTTATTTTTGTGTATGTTTTGTTTAGCCAGTCAAAGTGTTGTGGGCTGATTTTTTTCCTAGGCACGTCATCTTTACACATTATGTGTTTGTTTTTTATATTGTGTCTATTGTGTCAGTGGGGGAACGAACGCCTGGTGACGCTCTCAATTTATATATATAAAGTTATTAAAATTACCGCTCCATCCGTTTGTATGTTTAATTAATTGTATTCATTACGACGGGTATGTGGTATGTGTTGAATGAATTCAAGCGCAAAGTGAAAGTTGTTTTTTTTTTTTTTTTACACTAATTGTCCACCCTCTCTATGCCTCCTGCCCGCGTTTCATATACCGTAGCGTCAGTAGCGTCACACATCATCATCATCATCATCATCATGATTATATGGTAAACGCTACCCCCACCAATTACTTACTTGTTATTAGTGCGCACACACACGCACACCTATTTGTTGTTATTATTGTTAAATTATTAAGCAATTGTTGCTATTTTTTATTTATTATTTCTATCGCCATCTGTTTATATGTCGTAATATTGTGATTAATGAAAAAAAAAAAAAAAAGAAGAAAAAGCAAAAAAAAGTAAAAAACAAAAGAATTTAAATTACTCTTAATCTGGACCCTTTTTAAAGTCAAAAAAATTTTTTTTTTTTTTTCATTTTTTATTAATAATATTGCATAAAGATGGTGTGTGTGTGTGTGTGTTTACGTATAAAGCATCCCTTTGCATCATTTTAACGCAAAATTTTCCAGCATAATATTAGTTGTCGTGTGTCGCCTAGAATATAAGAATGTAGCGCAACATGAACTCCAATGAACTGGCACATCAGAATGCTAATGTAAACTATTACTTGCTATACACGTATTAATAAAATAATTCGTGGAAAGCTTAAGTTCTAGTCTAATTCCATTATTACTGTTTATTTTTCACTAATTGCTTTTATTCATAAATTTTTAATAGAAATTACAGTTAAGTACAAGAGTATCTTAAAAACTTTGCGAGGATATATGCAGTCAGTAACCCAATAGGACTTGGGATGGATCAACTCTTTATTATATCGATCGATTTAAGCTTGGCTGTCCGTCAGTCCCTGTGTTCGTCTTATTGGTCGCAATTTTTGAAAAATTTCGATGGCGTTTCCTAGACCGACATATTATGGCCTACGGAGCGAAACTATTCCATTAAAAATGTTTCGGATTGAATCAATTTTCCATCACTAAAAGGCATAACTGTATCACGCGAAGTGTAGTGTAAGGTATTTAACGTTGGGCCGTGATCCATCATAATAGTTTTACTTCTTTTTTTTTTTTTTTTTTTTTTTGATAATAAACGTTGACACATGTATGCTAAAAAGTTGACAGCAATTTAATCACACGACCTCCTTATAATTTATTTTTAAATATTATTATTATTAGATAGATTGGCTTACATTTATCCGCTTTTACGAATGGAAATCATTTGACCCTTCGATAATACTTTTATCGAAACTCTTATGTAAGTCGCTTGATACTACTCTGAACTTGTTCATCCGGTGCTGACACCTAACTTAAGTGATCAATATATAATTATGTATATAGCAAATATTATGGGTTCGTTGAAGCAGAGTTTACGTTCAAGTATACTGCAGGCAAATTCTTATAGTATTACCGTTCTAGTTAGACAGACAAGCTGCTAACGTTTTGCAATATCGCCTACGAATTCCAACTTTTAAGTACCATAACAGTATCAACAGTACAACCGTCTATTACCTAACAATCCGAATGGAGATGTCTGAAATCGTGATATATATGCATATATATATATATATACATATATGCAATGCATACAACATGCATCATTATATAACTTCATATTACATAACTTCATATATAAATAATAACTTAATCTTTGACAATTTGATAGCAAGTTTGAGTTTAGATTCAGAGGCTCTCAGGCGCTAGACTAGCACTCCAGACTCATACACATTTGCCATTGTCATCGTATCGTAAGAGACGATAAGCTCCATAAAGGCTTGTAATTAATTGTCTCTGCACTACTTTACAGCAGAGACTCGTAGCTCCGGTGGCTATAATTTACGCAATCCGGCTCACAACAATCTGTTCCTCTTCATTATGTTCGTTATTCATTTGCATTTATTAAGCGAAAGGACTCTTTGGTTGTAAGTTATTGCGAAAAAAAAAAAAAAAAAATATGCAAACTATTTCCCTTTTTTAGAAAATTATTTTATATACGTTTTTCAATTTAATAGAGATTTTTAGAAATTTCATCTTATTAACGTATTATTTGCTGGGCCGTGCTGCATTATATTCTTTCATTCACTCATTCTATCACATAAAAGCACTTTCACTCATTCTCTTGCACACACACACACACACACACAAACACATTTATTTGCATTCAATTCACTTTCTACATTAAATATGTTTTCTCTCAGTCCCAATAGGCTCTTAGCTGCTCTCTGCTTCTGCACTTTCGCTTCATTCACGCATGCAATCTGCAACTTTTACTCTCATTCTCTCACCATATTCCATACACATATACGATTTCTGCCTGCATAACTGCTTAGATATTTAATTCGATTTTCTATGTAGTTGTATGTGCAAGATAATATATACAGTACATACGTATATTTCTGGGTTTATGGCATTTATCCAGCTGAAGGACAAAAGTACTTTGACCAACTCAGGGACATTTTCCTCATATACACAAACAGTTAATTGTGAACACATATATATATATATATATATATATATATATATTAATATGTAGTGGTAAGAATAGAAAATAACAACATTTTTAACTTGTTTGCGTATACGAAGGCAAACATTAGAAAGCGATAGACGAAAAAAATGAAGAAAATGTTTATGGCAAAGTTTCTTAGGGTAAAATGTTGTGCTCCATGTGAGGCTAAACGCTAAGCGCAAAGCTTCCTAAAGGAGATTCAGCAAATAATATTAATAATAATATTAATATAAGAAAGTAAGAAATATAATAATAAAAAATAATTATAATAAACTAATGAAAATAAATTTACCTCAGAGTTTAGAAAATTTTAACCTGGAAATGAAAAAAAAAAATAATTAAACTTAATTAATTCAATTTGAAACTTGTTTTTTGCTTTTTTTTAAATAAATCGAAATCGAAAGTTTTTTCAAAATCTTTAAAACAGTTTGAGCCGAGTTCCAGACTGATACAACACATACAACAATTATTTTGTAAATAATTTGCACACCATTAACTTATCCCGATCACCCCATCCAGCCAATAAGATATCAAATTTTGAACTCAATGTTCACTAATATCGGATCTTCTATAAGTATCCGACTAACGGACGGAATTAGATAAATTAAATGAAAATTTTACTCAATGAAATCTTTAAGAATCACTATCGCGACTAATCTAATCCCTTAGTGTTATCTCAATTAGCGTATCTTCGTATTAGAGATTGGAAACTATTCGCGGCTTTTAATGGTGGATAAATCCTCCGCTGCTGATAAGCGATATATCTTTTATTGATCTACGTCAAGGCTTTGAGTAGTTAGGATCCTAAAAAGCAAAATGCTTTGTTGTAGCATCTATGAGAAGATTGATCTCGACTTTACCATATGCTTAAAGCGTCCCAAACACATACATACTGTTAATAATTTTAATTAATGATTAATCAGTTACGTCAGAATTAATATTTTAGATTGAATATCTATTCAGTTTTATCGGCAACAAATGTCACAGCAGAAGCTACGCAACCGCGCAATGCTTCGATCAGGATCGCAGTAAGATAAGTTCATCTAAATATTTGCCTTTTTTTTTTGTTTTTGGTTTCGTTCGTTTTGCAAAAAGCATTTTTTAAATTAAGCCTGAGATTTATTAAATAAATTTAAGATCTATTAAGGAATTGTAGCAACGCATAGATATCGTTCAATATATATATCGTCGTCTTTGACGCTGACGCCATTTAAAAAATGTTTTTTATACAAAAAGACAAAAAAGAAAAAACAAAACTCATAATTCTACGTGTGTGTGCGCGCGCTTGTATGTATATGTGTATGTTATAGTTACACATCCACTCATAAACATTACTGACCCAGTTTAACACAAACGCACACAAACATTTGCACATAAAGGGTTCAAAGTGTATCACGTTGAAAATTTCTCGAAAATGACAAATAAAAGAAAAAGGAAAAGGAAAAAATTAAAAAAAAAAAAAAAAAAAAAACAAAATCAAAATAAAATCAGCGACAACAACAACAGAGTATAAATATTCTATTTAAAAAATAAATTAAAAAAAATAAAAAAAATAAAAAATAAGAAAAGGATAACCACATCTAGGAATATATGTATATCTCTTCGTTCTATACATATAAATGTGACTCTGTGTAGTATATGTATGTGTATGTGTATATGTTTTTGTTCTTCACACACAGCATGCATACTGTATTGTATGTACATGCAATCGCACACATTCATTATGCGATTTGTATGTCGTCCTTGGTCACATTTATAGAACATTGCATGGGTTTATTGAACTATAGCAACGTTGCCTTGGAAACGTTTAACGTCGTCGACAACTAATTTTCTGTTTTTCGTATGAATGCAAAACCACCAAAAGGAAAATAGAAAGGGAATTGCTCAATGGGTTGCATGGGCGCATACACATCAAATATATTGCGTTAGGTCAGTTTTGTGACGCTTAACAATGCGCAAGTTTAACTTTTAAATGAATGATTGGCAATAATGGCAACACTGGTCTCTCTGCAGATTCAATATGGCCATATGTGTATTTGTGTGTGCGTGTGTATGTGTGTGCAGAAATTTTTTTCATTACTTATCCGCTTGATATGGGGTAAATCTGCAAAAACATTTTTTGGCAAGTGCAAGTTCAAACCATAGATGATGATTATGATCATTACCATGAGATGATGATGATGATGACGATGATGATGATGGTGATGATAATGTCGATGATGGCAATTTTTTGCATCAGCTCCTTTTTAATACCACAGTATGCTACATCCGCAACTAGCTTTGGCAATAAGATGCGGATTTCTTAACATTAACATTAAAAGAGTTTATGACGTGCCAATATAACGCATATATACAAACATCCCCTGTATTTATATATATATATATCAATCTTATATTATATTATTATTATTATTATGTCTGGTAATATCAAATGCCAAGCAAAGATGATGATCGTTTATAAATTTGACGAAATTTTTAACTTTATTGGAATTAAAGCAAGCAATCGACAAAAATCTATAACATATTGCCGCGGCCTTGGAATAAATCCAAGTCATCTAAGCAAGTATATACAATGCGTTGCGAAAAATAGAATCATTTTTTTTTCATTATTCCCGACTTGCTCTCATTGTCTTAAATCATTCGATTCATTGATTTTAAGCGTATGCGCGATTTTGTCACCACACATTAAGAACTATTTCTATTCGGCCCAGTTTTGGTTATCTATAAGCATACCTCAAGTGATGAACTTTGAAATCGGGAACTATACTGAATGCCTTCTTTTCAAATCAGAAAATTATTTACATCAATTATTTATATAAATATCACGCAAAGATAAAGTTTATATATTAGGTGCTGGGATATATTCCAATCATTATTCTGACTTGGAAAATGGGATTTATTGAGAATAATTGCTGCAATATATATAAATCAAAATATTTTCCATCCGTTTCTACAACTTTTTCATATCGTTCTCGAAACAAGGACGCTATTGGTTGCGCAGAGTTTTCGCACTCCTTCAGCATTTCGAAACCGCGTACTACCCAAGCCATGCTGCGCCGATCTGAACAAGTGGTAATTCGAGAGTACTAATTCTGATGAGCATGCTGGGCGCGGCAGAGCTTCCCATTCGATCCGCAACAGTTTATCCTTGACAACTCTTGCAATAAGTGGCCCAGCGTTGTCACGTAAGAGGATGACTTACGTTTGTGAACCACTACGGCTGGTCAATACATCAATTGACGTCGGCACATATCCGCAGTAGCGGTTCCTTTGGATTTCAGCAGGTCATAATACACTATACCTTGTCGATCCCGCCATATACACAGCAACACTTTATGGCCATGAATATTCCGCTTTGGTGTGGATGTGGGCGGCTCTCGTGGACTTGAATTTTTCGAAGTAGATCCACCCTTCATCGCTGGTTGCCGTAAGCCAGAGAAAACTATGTTTTGTTTTCACCCGATAAGCACTGAAACGGGTGAGGTTGAACACAAGATTAGAACGATTCGAGAGCACATTTTCAGTCACTTTTCCACCTTTTGGATCTTCACTATCGCCTGTAAATGTGTAAGGTGTTTGAAAGTTCTGTGACATTTTGACCAATCCAATTCATTGTCGCCGAACTTTTTTCGTCCTTCACGCCTATCCTTGTCATTACACGTTTAAATTGTTGAAACCAAATCCGAGAATTGGAACATGATGGAGTCGCATCACCATAAGCTTCTAAAAGTCTATGAAATGTTTCGGCAGGAGATTGCTTCAAATCAAACAACAAATGTAACGATCATCGAAATGGAAATTTTAAGCGCTTGATGACCAGCATCTGCGTGTACATTGAATTACTCAATAATACTAAACGGAAGACTGCCATTTCATCTAGAGAAAGGTCAATCGCATCGAATTTATCTGTTGTGTACATTTATACTTTGCATTACTCTATCGTTCTCATCAATAGATGTCGCTGATCAAAATACATGCCAGCACCTAATCTTTGATTTGCAAAGTGAATTGTCCGTATGCAGTAGTTCCCCCTAGAACTAAACCCATTAAATTATGATATTAATATGTAATTAGTTTGAATATTAACGATAATAAAATCAATTTTCAATCTATCACAAGCCTTAGCATGTTTTCGCTTTAATAATTCCTTTACTCCTTTCATGTACAGTTAGATTTACAGATTGATTGTCGCATACTCTGCGAGATGTAACCCCCAGCGTTAGCAAAGCATTTTTGATCCAAGCTCGCTCAACAAGGCTCGATCGGACATTCTCTGTTTTTTACCCTGACAACGAGCAATATGCTCGCTCTTCATCGAATTTACGGCTATAACTATCGCTGACTGTTTTTAAAATACAAGGCTAATGGTTCATTGCCCATAAAAAAGGCGCATATTGGTTTAAGTCTGGAGATGACATTGATAACAGCTCCAATTAACATCTGAGAATCATTTTATTCTACTCTTTACTAAACGATGAGGGGTATATGCATTTTGTCAGAAGGTTTGCAACGCCCGGCAGGAAGTAACAGCGGCCCCATAAAGTATATATATGAACCGATTTACATTATGCAATACTGTAAACATTTATATGCGAGGATAACTGCCCCGATCGAAGCAAACTTTTCATACCATTTAAAAACTTCAAAGCACTATTACTCAACGACTTCTGCCAAACAATTTTGAAAAGTGCAAATTTTTTTTTTAAAAAGTGGGCGGGTCCAAACCATTTCCAAGAGCGTTCACCCTTGCGTCAATGCACTTTCGTATGCCAAAGTTGCTCTAACCTAACGCAAACATTACTAAATAAAGTTAACCCAACAATAGCTGATCCATTCTCGGCAAGAAACGAGTGCATTATGCATAAGGTCGTGATGATGCAATCTTCTAGTAGGATAAGGAATTTCGTCCGCATATAGGAAAACACATGCAAGAAACGTTATCACCAAAGTACTGCTCTTCCCGCTGTATTCACCATACATTTCCCCGTCCAATTAATACCGGTCAAGATTTCAATTCGTATGCGTTTCGCCTACAAAATTCATATGGCCTTCGAAATATACAAGACGTAAGGGCTAGTGATGGCGAATAATTTGAATAACCGTTTTTTTTTTTTTTTTTTTTTTTTTTTTTTTGATCAAAAATGCAAAAAAAAAGGGGAAATTATTTGAGTAACTAATGATGTTTCTCTTCTCATATCGCGCATATGCTTGGGCTGGTACCTGACATCAAATCTCATTATTATAAAATATTACTGTTTCAGCGAACTGATGTGAGCAACACGTTTTGAAATAGAGAACTTGAAGTTAGTTCTGCTTTCGATAATTGTATGCATACGTAACATATATTGACGAAAGTAACATGAACGCAAACAACTCATCATATCAATGATGCAACGTCCCAGGTGCAGGTGTCAGGAGGAAACGTAATAATTGAAAAAAAGAGAAAAAGAATGAAAAAAAATGGATGATGACTCGTGCGTAGAGTTTGTGCAAAAGAAAACCTATTATATGAAAATGATTAAAATTTTATTTTGTTTTTTCATTCTTTTGAATTTTGTGATCCTTTGGGAATGTATTTGGCTTTCCTGCAATGTGCGTTTATCTGTCTGCTAACCTAGATTTTCTAGATGAGTCATATTAATCTTATTTGATTTAAGTAAGTTTTAAGCGCGATAGCATATTCTTTGATACGTTTTAACTCAGGTAAAATTACAAAATTCCATTGACCCACCTTTTGTTGTTTTTTACTTTTTATTTATTTTTCTTTTAAATAAATAAATAAATAAGAAAAAGCATAAAATCCAAATATAAAATAACAATAACAATTAATAAAGCACAAACACACACACACACACACACACACACACAAATGTATATACACATTTACACATTTACACACAAAGCACTCGAGTTCAGAACGCCTTAACATTTGTAGAAATGTTGTTAAGACGAAAACAAATGTATAAATAATTTTTTTTTTTTATTTTTTTTTATTTTTATAAAAATAAAATAAACCAAAAACAAAACGGTTTGACCTACATTTTGTTTTGACATTTGTTTTGTATTATTTTTAGGGTATCGAGGCGGCATTAGTAAGCAATGGATATAAACATATGCACATAAATAAACGGCTATACATAACAAATAGCACTAAAAAAACAAAAAAAAAGTATAAAATAAGAAAACTAAATATATATAAAGCGAATGAAATAAACAAAAAAAAAAAACACAGATTAAAAAAAGATTCTATAGAAATTTCTTTCTCTAAAGAACTTTCGTTCCTTAAGAAACAGAGACGATTATGGTGCATGTATGTAAATAGATCTAAACAAGTAAAGACATTTGTAAACATAAACGCGATAAAAGTAGACATTTTGAACTTATATACGTATATATATATATATATATATATATATGTATATATATATGTATGAACGGATTGCTTCTGATCGCTGAAAAACCTTAAACTTGCTTAAAATCCAGAAAAAAAAAAAAAAAAAAAATTACTAGAAAATTTATAAAAATATATTTAAAATATAAAATTAAAATAAATGACATTGAAATTAATGCTGAAGGCCTACCGCGTCATAAATATATTATAATATATTGAGATGAAACAGTAAACAGTTTTTTGTTTTTTTAACACTTAAGAATAAGATAGAATTTCTATTCCGCATTTTTGTGAAATCTTTGAAATTCATTACTTGAACTAAGACAAACATGAAATTTTGCTTTCATATAAAAATATGCGATCGTGAATAGGTTCATATATCAACCGTTGTACGGTTCAATCAATGATTTCAACAATGATAAGAATATGATTAAAGTATGTTTTTTGATCGGATAGAAAAAATCGAAAGCACTTTATGGCTTTTTGCAGCTTCAATACAATTATAACCTTAATGACCAATCGACTGGACTGACCATCAATTCAATAACCAAAACAAAAAAAAAGTAAACAAATAGAAAATTTCTATTCATTTACTTGTATGGTGTGTTGTTATTAATTGAGTGGCCAATCCGTAGCGCGACCTAAAGTAGGCATTCTTATGAATGCCTCCATCTTCTTTGATTCGCAACACCACACCTTGTTCGACGTTATAAAATGTTCGCCAAATGTTTGGTGTCTGATTTTGCAGATGGCGTCACACGTCCCTTGGCAGTATCCTCATGAATCGGTACACCCACGTTTTTCAAGCAGTACCTGAGGAAACACTGACCCGTGTAGAAGCCTGTGACCAAGCGTAGCTCGCCCCGTCTAAAGCTTACGTGCCGTGCCGGAACATTTTATAAATCTTTTTGCTTGCCAATGGCAATCTGATTTTTTCTGTGCCCATTGCGATACGAGCCGTTTTAATAAAGTTTCTTAATATGCCATAGAAAAGTTCAGGACCCGTCTTGCCGAACTCTTTCAATATTTAAGGACGAAAACGAGTCTAGATGTTATCGTTAACCCTTTCAGGCCCTTTAAGTCTGCTTGATTGTCGGAATGAGTGCAGATCGGCTCTTTGCTGCATTGCCTTCTTACACATTCGGTGGCATACAAAAAGATTTGCGTAAACTTGTGGTTGAAGTATGAAGGGAGTGTATTCCAGGGGTAACGCCTTTTGGAAACTCGGGCCATATTCACCAGTCGCAGTATTGCCATTTTCCAGTTATGAACTCATTTTCAATACCGTTCGTTTGGTTCGTGAGTCAAAAAGCGTTTGTGTATCAAATTTCATCAAAATATTTCGAGAATTGCGGCCTACACGACGTCCTTTGGTCTGACGGAGAGACAAGCTTAGACAGATTCAGGAAGTGATTCTGAATCGATTGGTACAATAAAAGGTTGGTCTATTACATGTCCTTCTGCGTACACTTAATACATCCTTGTACCAAAGCTAAAGGTGTAGGGTATTAAAATATCAAATTTGATCATTAATCGTCTTATGTTTATTTAATTGCACATTTTTTTCTTTAAATACTTTCAGAACAATTATGGAATATTTATATTATTATAGTGCTATTTATTAGCTGTTAGTCTAAAAAATATTAAGCCTATTAATAAATTTTGTCCATAATATCAGTGCTCATTAATAAACCAAAAAAATTTTATGAATTTATGATTTTTTGAAGGCCCAACGCTACGAGGAAAGGTCAAGTTATAACAAACAAGCTAACTTTCTCGTTTTTATGATTTATTCTAAATTTTGCATTGCGTTTTTTCTTATTTTATTTATTTATTTATTTTATTTTATTTTATATTTAACGAACCTAACTTTAAAACCAATTTTCTCATGTTTTCTTAATCTCTTATTTCGTGTTTTCACAAAAAAAAAAAAAAAAAAAAAAAAAAAAAAAAAAAAAAAAAAAAAAAACATAGTTCCAACAAAGGTTTAAAGTCATGGTCATAACAACAATTCCATCATATTAACGTCGTCGCGTCATAGTAGAATAAACAAAGAAAATCATCAATGTTTTTTTCTACTATTATTGTTAATGTTGCTTTTCACACAGTCGGGTACGCCTGCGCAATACTCATAAAAGTTTCTGAAACATATAAAAAATCTAGACTCTCCTCTCTGTTTGATTTTGTTTCATTAAAAATGCAAATATATATACATATATATATATATATATATATACATATGTATATATATATGAGAAGCTTAAGGCAACATTAGCTTTAACTCTAGCACTTGCGTAAAATGTACAGAATTTAAAAAAAAAAAAAAAAAAAAAAAAAAAAAAAAAAATCATATATAAGTGGGGGTACGAAAAAAAAAAAATGTATTTAAAACTCTACGAAGAAAGAATTCTAACTAAATAAAAAAGTGATTTTTTTTTTTTTTATTAATATTATCATTTTAATGTAAAACAATATTACGCAGATTATTATTGTTTAGCTTAGCTTACAAATAATAATAAAATGTTTAATTAATAAGGCAAGTCAAAGAGACTTACAAAAAAAAAAAAAACAAAAACAAAAAAAAAAAAAGGTTTGTCTTAGGTGTGCGTTCTCTTTCTCTCTTTCGCTCCAGCTCTCTTGTACCGCTGAGTCAATGCGAACAAAATGCTGCAACAGTAGGTGTTGGAAATTTCTTTACTTTCCGTTACTACACCTACGATATTTATTGCTATTTATTTATTAAGCCCGTTTAGGCATTCGATTCTTACTCTGCGTACGTCCGATGATTGTTTTTCAATTGTTTGCTGATATCGTATTTATATTTCTACTTCTCTTCCTCTCTCTGTCTTTCTCTCACTCTCTCACTTGTTCACCTACTTTCCATATCTTCAATATTTCTTTTTTATTTCCCTTGGGCTTCTTTATATATAAAGGGGTTCGAGATCTTTCTTAAATTTTAAAAAAATTTTTTTAAAAATGCTCATTTCATTTATTTTTTATACTTCAAACTATTTAAGTAAATTTTTCGCTCGCTTTACTCCACTGTGGTTATAATATGTCACTTGAAAGCCTTCTCAAAGTTTAAGAAACCCCTGCATGACGATGTAGCTTACAAGCAGGAAATCTATATATGTGAATATATTAGGTAATTGCACGTATTTTGATCAATAAGACATATTAGTGAAAATGATGTAAACTATCAATATACACAAGAGTTAAGTTCGATGATTTTGACCTTTCTCTACATGAAATTGCAATTTCGATAATCGTTACTTTTGTTGTTTGATTTGAAGCAATCGACCTCCGAAACCCTTTTCAACAGTTTTAAAAACTAATGCGGTGATGTGATCCTATCATAAGCCAATTCCAGGTTTTGGCTTAATAGTGTAATAACAAGGAACGTCCTGCAGGACGAAAAAAAGTTCAAAGGTAATGAATGGCAAAACGTATAGGACGAAAACCCAGCTCAAACTCGCAAAGAATTTTCAAATAGTTTAGCAGATGAAGTCATTAAAAGGTATCACAAACTTATAATGATTCAATATTTTACGTAACGTTATCTGCATAAATATCTATATTACACATCTATCAAAGGCTATGCAATACGAGTGAGCATAGAAAATGGATTGAGTGTCGTTGCCCCTATAATCTATCGATTTTCTTATTTTATAGTAATTAATATCGTGATTCCTTATCGATTGGTCGACTAACAGACAAAGGTCTAGGTCCGGGTAAAATAATAAATAATAAACGATAATCCTAACTTAAATCATTTGAAAACTTGCATCCATCGCCTACAAAATTAATACACCCCTAACACGAATGTCGGAGCTGCTTGGTTATACTTAAACACGACTCTAGGTGAATGCTCAGCCGGCAAAGGTATAACATTTAACGATTGAGTGCACATCGATTAGGCTGTGGCCGTGACTCGCTATCGCTTGGCCTTTTTCTCTCTCTGATGATTACCGTGTTACGTCCCGTAGGGGCCATCCCTTCAGCGATTGTGGCCGTATTCGAAAAAAAGGAACAAATTATTCTATATTAACAGAACTCTTTGCATTCTCTTCTAACAATAAGATTTAGGGCTATGGAGGTTATACAAAAGGCATTGCAAAGTGTAGATAAATTCCATCTTAAAAGAATCTACTGCGAAGGACCTCTGATAATATTTCCAGTTCAATTCTAAGCTTAGATATTACAAAGAATGTTCAGTGAGTATATCAGGCCTAGGAATCAATCGCCATAACGAATATGGTCGATATCTTATTTGGCCATTTATTTACATCAAGAATTTGTGTTGGGCAGGTGATAATAGCGGGACGCGATAACGATCGATAATTGAAAACATGAAATTACTGGATATTTGTTACCCGTAATCAAAGAACAGTTGGAGATACTTTCTCATAAGTTTAAGTGAATTTCAACTTTACAAAATGAATTGCCCAAGATATTTTGATGCTAATCTATGCAAATCTCTGCAAGTCTCTGATTATTCAAAGATATATAACGAACGCTTTCGCACAGAGTCGCTATCCCGCTGTATTGCCTGCACCTTCATATTATCGAGACTAGCTTGGTCGGTCTAGCGTGAGGCGGGCTTTGAAGAAAAAAAAAAAAATTTGCTTGTGCAAATTGCATAAGAAAAACAGTTCTTCTGCCATGCCTTCTTATTTACATTAATAACATTGAAATATTAGGAAATTATTGGTACAAATCTATGATTTGACTTTATTGGTAGCGGGACAATTCATTCTAAGCGATACTATGATAGGCAATAGAACACTATTTTGCTATTGCAGTCTGTTCGCTCTCACCTCCATTATCTACGCTCTTGCAAACTTGCCATAAATAGGATTACTAGTACTACCCTAACAGCGAAAAAAAATTCGTGACGTTGTTGCTGCTGCTGCTGCTGCTGCTACTGATATTATTCTCCGTTCTCTTATATTCACACATTCTATACTGTTCTTTATATGTTTACATACTACAGCATACAAAATTGCATCTAATCTTGATCAATGCCAGGTGCGTTTAATGCACTGTTGTTGTTTTCATTTATTCTTTTTTTTTTTTTTTTTTTTTTTTTTGTTTTCATCTTAAACAACCCTGAACTCTTATGTTGCCAAGTCAAACAAACGAACGAACGGCTTCTGTAAAATGCCTGAGAAGTAATGCTACCAGCTCCAACCTCCACCCGACTGCTACTGTTCGATTAATATTTGAACATTTTTATAATGTAAAATTAAAAATGTTGACGAATATTGTTATATATTGTGTGCATATAGTCGTGAAAATAGAATATTTAGGTACGGATTTAATATAGTCCATGATTAAAACAGTGAAAGAGCAAAGAAATTGAAGCAAATAAAAATTCAATAATAAATTAAAATAAAATTGAATAAAATAAAGTCAGAATGAAAGATGACCCTGCGAAATCTATCTCAGCGCACGCATAATTTGGCGCCCAATTTTGCATTTCTTGGATAGAAAAACTCATAGGTAAAATATTTATCAAAAAAAAAAAAAAAAAAAAAAATGATTTTAATCAATCAACTTTTTTCCATTTTGTTGATTGACGATCTGTTAACTGTCCAAAAATGTCATTGTCGGACAGTCGTTTAAAACTTTTTCCCTTTTATTATTCAAATTTTTCCGCAATCTCATGGAATTTTTCATCCAGCCTTGGATAAGCTTGTTCTTTTCTTTTTCTTTTGTTGTTCTCTAAACAACAATATCCCGGCTACAATAAAGACCTTTTTGACAGATATTGCTATAAAAAAATCAACATCTCCTGTAAAGGCTTTTAACAGCGTTTAGAAGACAATTTGGGCTCATAAATTTTTCTGCATTCATTTAGGGCTCAAACTTTCGCCACATCGTTGTAGTGAGTTGTTGTAAATTTTTCGAAAGAACTCATTGGTTCATGATTTCATATTACGCGGTGATGGAAAATAATTTACAGCCCGAACGATTGCATGAGCGTACAGATTTACTACACGAACAGAATGTATAAGCAGTTAAGCTGTGAGAGTCTATAAATAAGAACGTCTCCGTCCCAATTGCCAGGAATGGCCCTTCGGCAAGTGTCCAGATATAGCTTTAAAACTGGCCAAAAAACTGTGAGCGAGTCTAGTCGAGAGGGGAGGAGAAGTGTTTAATGGGGCTTAGCGAAGTTCCAATAAAAGAGTGGCTTAAAATGATCTAGAACTGTATATACAGACACAGGGCAAAACGCAGCCTAGAGAGAATTGCTACGACGAAGATAGCTGCTCGCTATGTTACTGGCTTGCAGTGTAAGCGCCTGAAGATTATTCCCTTCACGACTTCACAACAAACTGTTCACAGGAATGCTCTAATTATCGCTAGATATCGTTATGTAATTGCTCACTATGAAATATAAGCGATAATCACTGTCCGATAATTTCCGTGTTAATATCATCAGAAGACTATTCGGAGTCAATTAAGGCTTTGCTTTGCTTGCCATCACTAATAGGATGAAGAGTCTCTTGGCTATCAAAAGTTATTTATCAAGCCAGCTTTGACAGTGCGATGTAATCAAATCGACACAACACAACCAACAAAGACAACGTTTCAGTAAAATAAGAAAAAACGAAAAAAAAAAAAAAAAAAAAAAAAAGCGTGAGCTCAAGTCAATTTAAGTTTTGAGTCAACTAAAACAAAGTAGCAAAATTGTTTCTAACGAAACGCAAAAGGTTGTTCTTAGATACAAAGTTAGAATATTGACTGAGATAGATACCTGTTGTTTCAAAG
This sequence comes from Glossina fuscipes, assembly GCF_014805625.2. Lineage (NCBI taxonomy): Eukaryota > Metazoa > Arthropoda > Insecta > Diptera > Glossinidae > Glossina > Glossina fuscipes. Next base: position 6,030,773 of record NW_023998414.1, read on the forward strand.
GCCATACAGCATTAGAGAGCTCATGACCATAATTTCAAACATTGTACATTTTTGTTTTCTCTGCTCGAATTAAATGCAAACAAAAATAAATCTCTAATAAGACGAGAGAGAGAGAGAGCGAGAGCGATAGAGAGAGCGATAGAGAGAGCGATAGAGAGAGAGAGAGAGAGAGAGGGAGAAAAATTAGAATTGTTTCCTTTTCTTTTTTTTTTTTGTTTTTTTTGTTTTTTTTTTTTATTATACGGTGACATAGTTGGCAAGAAAGAATGTTTAGCGTTAGAATTTAGCGACCTGTTTAAGTATTCTAACCACTTAATTGTAATTAACGGTATTTTGTTTATTAATAATACTTTAACATTAACATTGAACTTAAAAAAGACGGTAAGAGCAATAACAACAATGATAATGTTAACAACAACAACAACAACAACAATAATAATAACAATAATAACAACAATAATAATAAAAATTATAACAGCTGTCTTGTAATTGCGGTTGCAATTCGCTATATGCTCAGCATTATTCACACAAGCTTGCAAATAAAATTAACTTAAATTGTAACAATAAAAAAAAAGCAAAAAAAAAAAAAAACAAACATGAACAAGAACAACAACGGCACCAACTATAACAATAACGAAGCTAATAAAAAAGCGGATGTCTAGCGTTTTAATTAGAAATTGTGATTTAAATAGAAAAGAACCGTTGTATTATGCTTTAATCAAGAGAAATTTCCAATAGATTCCAATATATCAGGCGATTTTCTATCTTCGATTAATTTCTTGCAGCTAACACGGCGAATGAGTATCATTTGCGAATTAATAAAATGAAAAGCAAATAAAATATATATGGTACGTACGGTACGGTACGTACAGCCTCACAACAGAAAAATGACTTATTATGATATTAAAGCAAAATTTATTTTTGTTTTTATTAAAATAGGATTACGATCGCTAGATGATAATTTAGGCACTAACACTAATAACAATCATTGTTCTCAATTTATTCTTGCAATGCAAGCATAAACTGCTGTTTACCGTGTTCTGACGGGGAGTACGGCCTCTAACTACAAAAAATTTATTTTCTTACGCTATAGCGTTTACGACTTTGTATCAAATTTGATATTCCGGATTGATGTATAGTCGCAGTAAAACTTCCCAATATAAACAAGTTTGTTAGATTATGAAAAACCAATAAAACGAAAAAAAATATAAAAAAATGCCATTTAACATATGACGTGTCTATGATGTTGGTCAGAATACTTTTATTAGTTTAGTTGTCTATTCAAGCTAAATAAAATGAAATGGAAAATTTTATGCTAAAACAATCAACTTGGGTTTCTAGTTACAATCCGTAGACTAGTGATTACAAAAAAAAAAAAAAAAAAAAAAAAAAAAACATTGAAAATCATATCTAATCTGCAAGAGATTTATATATAGAGGCAAACTCTTTAGTAAAGCATTAAGAGAAGTAAAAATTCTGAACGTGAACGAAAGTGATTTCCACAGATGATACGGAAATGGATAACACACTCTACTCGCTTGAGGATTGGCATGATATCAGCTATATAATGCTTTTGCTAAACATAAACATCTTCAAGTCAAGCGTTTTAAGGGGATAAAGGAAATTTACCAACAACATATATACAGGATTTTCCTGTATACTAAGCACCACATTGCCGCGACTCCTCGCTCTTTAATAGTGTTAGTCAAGTTGGAACAACATACCGGCAGCGATGTTTTCACCCTTTCCTCATGTTTCCACTATCAAGTCGATCCTACACACATACTACTGCCTTCTTCCATTCCATTAGCCTTTCAACGATATCGTGGACGGAATTTGTAGCAAGGGTTTATCGTGGGTTCCTGCCTGAAAGGCTTAACCCCACGGTGGCCCAAGCCACTTTAAGCGTACTACGCCCCCTGGCGAGTTAGACAATCCCCACAGAGTAGGGGCCTAAACAACACCAGAGTCCAGAACGGTTTATTGTGTATGGAGCAATAAACCCCGCTCTGGTCAGTGGTGAGGCCTAGCTGCACTCGACTGTTCCAGTTTGGCTAGGAACTTGCCAACCACAACCACCACGAGTACTCCCCGAAGGGCCGCATCCAAGCAGTCAGTACTCACAAATTGATCAACGCTTGCTTCCGCCATATCGTGGACAGCAAGCTATGAATTTTGGAGGCTTGGCGCAAAAGGTAAACCTACTTTTCCTTTTTATAATTCGCCCATGCCGTCGATATTATGAGCCACACAACAGTATGCCGTCCATCGACCTATTGTCAACATTTTGCAAAGGTTTTCAATCAGAAACTTGACGACGATCGAACAATCAACGTACTCGTCCCTTACGTTTTCGTTCGTTCAATATTCGTGAAATAACATATTTTGAGTCAATTGAAGGCATAAGCAAAAGGCAAGACACTGAAAGTTGCGAATAATGTATGTACTAAAAAAAAAAAAAAAAATCATGCAAGAAGGACTGCGATAGGCGCTAAGGTTGTTTCGTCAGTTCATTGCCACGTTATGACGCCACCTCGGAATTGATGGATACTAGGTTTGTTTCTTCGTTTTCGAAAGGATCAAAATCTTTGATTAACATTACGCTGAATAGAATAAATTTAGTTCAGTTCATCTGATCTCTCTATAAATCGGCTTAGGATAAACAACAACAATTGAACTTGAAAGCCTATAACACTGGTACAAATATTTCTCAGGCCTACAGTTGATATCGTTTGATCAACTTAGACGTCCATATTTAACAAGATATTAGATGATTGTAAAAATTTTATATTTAATAATTTTTTCACTTGAAAAAGGCATTTATTGAGAAAAAACTGGCACGACATAGATTAATAAAAATATTTCCCATCATTCTCTACAACATTTTACCATATTTCGGGCAACAGGGCGATACCGTGTCGAAAGAACTTGTATTGGTTTGGCAGCGATTCACTCATTGACCAATTTTCGCTTCTTTTGAACTTCTTGGTAAAGGCAAGTCAAAAACATTGAACTCAAGTGTTATGTACGTACCCTGGTATTTCCCATTTCATTTATCATTTTTACCTGTAGAAGAAGAAGATGATCAAAATTTATGCAAATACCTAATAATTTGCTTGTTATGTCAACATGAAGGGATGGATTGTTGTGAAATATTCTCTACACTGCTTTTGCGTAAAAGAAGATCGAAGCATTTCTTGATCGTTCATTATAATGCAAAAAATGTCTTAGTTGAAATGGTTTCTCTATTTCGATTAATATATTTTACGCTGATTTGTACTATCAAAGTTCAGAACTAAATATTGATAGCTGATATTATTCGCAGCGAAACTCTATAGCAATAAGCGATCTCAAGATAACTTCAATATTGATTTTGGGCTGGAAAGTTAGAAAATCATAAACTGCATGAACAACAAGTTCAGTTTTAATTCTATGATTAATTATAAGCAAATGTATATATTTCATAAACCTTGAGCTAGATGATCAGGGTCTAATAGCACGTGTTTTTTAATTATCTGTCATTTATTTTTTTTTTTTTTGTTTTTTTGTTTTAATTTTAATCTATCTACTAAAATATCATCATCTTTATAACTGTTTTCTAATCAATTTATATGAGTCTTTTAGGACCCTCTCTATTCACTTTCTTCTACTCTTATCATTAAAGAAAGAAGAAAAAGTCTTACGTAAAAAACTAAATAAACTTATCAAAGATTTACATTTCTTTTTAGGTCAAGATTTTTTGTTGATTTTAGAATTATAACCACTACAGGGCTGCAAGAATTTAATAAATAGACTGAGTAAGCGTGAAGTAGATATTCTAAAAACAACAACAACAACAATAAAAAAAAGTTTTTTAATAAATTATCTCTTATTGAATGCTTTGGGTTGTCTGTGAGTGAAAAAAAAGAAAACATTTTTTACCGTTACTGGCTTTACTGGCTTTTCTTAAGGTATAAATAACCTTTTATACCCTGCAACACTTGTATGTTACGAGGGTATATTAAGTTTGTACGCACTTATACAACACCTAGACACACTTGAGATATACCAAACTCTTATTAGGCAGAAGATGATTCCGAATCAATTTAAGCTCGTCTGTCCATCCGTCTTTTCTTGCGCTTAATCTGTAGATCGCAATTTGTGTTTTGAATCAAGGACCAGCGCTGTTAAAAATGGTTCGGATTGGATCATATAACGCCATGTCTTGTAAAATTGTTACATAAATGGCAGTAAGGCGATGTAGGGAATTCAATTATCGGCCATGACCCACTATAACGTTTCTACTCGTTTATCTATTTTTTTTTTATTTTTTAAATCTCCGGTACATGATCTTTTTTATTTATTTATTTATTTATTTTTTTTTTTTCTAATTTGCCTTTTTAATTAATTTACCATAAATTACAAACAATTTATTAATGATTTCAATGTCAGTGCTATACACCACCAGCGCACGTAACCAAGCCTTTCATAAATGCATTACAATAAAATGCAACTTTTATCATTAATATGACATCAATTGCTTAAAGACTAATCGAAGGAGATCGCTGGAGACGTTAGTCGGGAAAAGAAGGGGAGGGCGCCCCCCCCCCCCCCCCCCTAATAAGCGATCGTACTTGCCGATAGGGAAAGCGGGGAACAAGAGAGAAAACTAACGGCTCAACCTTATATGACATATTCCACATTTTATTCATACAATGCTTACATAAGTGACAATCGCTGATAATTATTCAATTAAAATGCGATTTAAAAATTGTTATTGCCAAGACCGTAAAATAACGACCGTTTACCGTTAATGAATTAATTATCATTTAGAATGAGTTAAAGAAAAAGTAAACAAAAAAAAAAAAATAAAAAAATAAAAAATAAATAAATAATAATAATAATGCTAATGTGCTTAACAAGAATTCCAAGTAAGGTTCTGTAATGTCAATACTCTCGTTCTCTCTTTCTCTCTTTCGATCTTTCTATCTTTTTATGTATAAATCGTTCGCTTTATATAGCTGCCTCTCCTTTTATTCTAAGCTCGTTGTTGAGCTCTTTTTTTCATGACAATATTCTAAAAGTTGAATACCACGAAAATCCTTGGACTTGTCTTTGGTTTGGTTAACGCTAAGCATTATAGTCTTTTACTTAACTTGGAAATATTCTAAAATGTATTCTAGTCTAGACTAGACTTTAACAACATGTGCTCTTGTGTTCTTTGCTAAAATTTATTTTATTTAAACCAACCTTCAACTATTAACAGCACTATTGGCTTTAGCACTCCTCGTTCAAAGCATAAGTTACATGTACATGTGTGTATATGCATGTATATGTATATGTATGTATTAATTTGTTACGATTTCATTATAAAGCTCGTCTCAAAAGGTATTACGTAAATATGTGTACATAAAATTATTGCATTTGTTGTTGTTATTTTTGTTATTGTTGTATATGGTATTTTGTAATATTTTCTGGTTTTTAATTATTAGATATTCATTGAGTTTTTGTATTTTTTTATTTATTTTTTTTTTATTCAATTATATTTAACACAAATTAATTCCGCCAATGTGCGAAATAACGAGAAAAAAAAAAGCTTTTGCGCATGCTCAGCTCATTTTTGCTACGCTCTCACGTAATTAACGAATGCAGATAACTATTTTTTTAGTGAGACAAACACGACCTTATGAAAGGAGTTTTGCAACTGATATTAATTGAATTTTTTTTTTTTTTTTTTTTTTTTTTACCAACAAGACGGCGACCGTTAAGTAAATATGAAACTGAGAGCAATTCGAAAGGGATCAGTGCCTCTGCAAGGAAATTAAGTATGGACGAATACGGTTCGATTATTTTTTGACAAGTGTCTCTAAAAATGCGATTTACATTTCGGGAAGATGCGACAGAGAAGGAGGCACTTTCGGGCAAAAAATATCCGAAGAAAGCAAATTAACGAAGAATAAAATTGAGAAGAAGAAACTGCATATTAAGGGAAAAGTCAGCCAAGTGAGAAAATTATATTCATTCACGACCGGATCTTCCATACCTACCACAAACGTTGCACAGACGGACGGACATTGTTAAATCGACTTAGATTTCGATGTTAATTACGAGCACGTAGACTTTATGAGGTCTCCCGGATTTCGTTTCTGGGTGTTGCAACCATTTCGACAAAACGATTTTACGCTTCGGTGATGGGCATAAAAAATTAATTAATGTAAGAAAATATTTTCAAAAATTGAAAATCATTTTTCTCGAATATATAGCGTAACTATAATTTTGTTAAAGAACGTAACCCGAACATGGGGTACGGATCGAATATTTTTACAATATATTGCTTATACTTTGCCATTATTAGTGGAATACAATTCATAGTAAGTTGTACAGCGGGTAGAAATTCTCAAAACTTTTTACGGAAACATCGAACTCACGGTTACATTTCGTGTCTGTGGAATGAAGCGCGAGAAAAATGTTCTCGACTTGGACGATATAGAAAAGTTCAATGATTGTGTAATCTCCAAGAATGCCGACGTCATGCGATACAATTTTATTGCAATTTTTACTTTAAGATTATGTTGGACCACTGGCTCCACTCCAATAAATCATGAACTCTCAATGACCATATTCATCAAAACTATTCCTTTTAATGGTGAAATAAGAGCAAATTCATGTGAAAAAGTAGCGAAAGCATTGGAAACAAACCCTTATCTGATAATCAAATGTCTTTAAAATAACATAATTGAAATAAGGTCGTGGCATATTTTTATGTCCATCACCGAAAGCTAAGGTCGAGTTCAAATTTGGCGAAATCATTGAAAGTTCTTGCAAGCAGTTGGGTATTGTAAAATAGGTCAGATCGGTCGAAAGACAGGACTAAAATATCGCGTAGACTGAGAACACCTCTGCTTTTCAAAAGGTACACGAAATTTGTTTTCTGCTCATTACTAATAAGCTAAAGCGGATACATTTGTAAAAATTGTATATTAATGTACATTCTATGGGCAATGCTGTAGGACTTCCATAAAGACTGTAAAAAATCAGCAATGCCCACTCAACTGTACGCGTGTGTCATATGATCATTTCGTTTGAAAACTTTTATAACGGACAGAAGAAAGATTGAAAAACGCCATAAAGTACGTAAATACTTGGCTGATTCCAAATTCGGAATGCACCTAAGCAAAATGTAATATTCCTATTGTCCGAAATTATGTTTTACATTTTAATATTTAACTTTTTTAAATAAACATATTATAATTGTTAAACATCTTATCGAGTTGAATAAAAAATAAAATATCGAGGTGTATATGATTTTTTCGGACAGCAAAAGTAATAAGTTTTTCACTTCTCTTCATATTTTTCATGAATTTTAAGCTAAACATATTTCAATTCACTAGAAAATTACAAGGTAAAACATTCCTGAACAATAGGTATATTAAATTCTAATAACACCCTATTATCACTTTTTTTTTTTTTTTTTTTTTGTATATGAGAAGAATTTTGATTGATTTTCCTTATTAGAAAATATTTTCTGTTATATGCCCGACACGATTTTTCAAATGATAATTTTTTGGAATTCTTCGCTGAGGAGGAAGATCTTGTTATCGATGATAAACGCACTCATTGCATTTGTCGTACTAAAGAACAAGAAAAGACGGAACCGATTTTGTTTCGGTTATATGACGGTAACTACTCCAGAATGACTTTGGGACTTTCTTGTACTGAATTCACAAGCACGTTATGTTGGCCGCGTTTATCCATCGTTTTACGCGGTCATGGTGATGCACATACGCATGATGATGACAATTTGTCATCTGATACCTTAGCTTAAGACATGGATGACTTCAACTTGAAATTATATTCGTGAATGTATGTTAACAGTGCATGTTGTTGGACATCTCATGGATGGAGCCGTTGCTGTAGATTTTCCCAATATGGAATTCATACCGAATTTAGTTAACATCACCGGAAGGAATCGCTATGGAGTCATTGGACAGCATGCAAAGTTTCTTGTGGAAAAATTCTCTATATATTTTTGTCATTTTATTATGAAAAAAGTAAAATTGTTACATAAGCCCGCAAAAGAACTTCTTTTGTTGATATTTGCTTTTTTTTCTTACTTGAGACACATCATTAAGTTATATATTAATGGTATATTAAGAACTTTCTCGCAATAATCTTAACAAAAATTGTCATGAGAAGAGCGGCTATCTATATAGTAGCATACAATCAATCATTTCTACGTTGATTGTTATTCAAGCAATCATTTAGAAAACGAATATTTTTAAAGCCAAATTTTTTAAGAAATGTAAATGATATTTTCGGACACAATTGTGTCATTGTTGTATTAAGGAGGGGTTGATGGGTTAAAAAAAAATTTGTTTTTTTTTGTTTTTAAATAATAATAAATAATAAATATTATATTTCCTTCTTTCAGGCCATCTAGGTAATGACGCGAGCATTTCTTTTGCAGCGTTGGATTTTCTTTTTATAAGGTAAGTGAAAGCAATTCCCATTAAACTTTTTCAAAATCAAATAATTTGCTTATAATAACGTAAGAGATGCGAAAGTAAATTTTAGGAAAAATAGCATAAACTAAAGATGTCCTCCCAGTTGAAGCGTATCGCGTAAAAACGCATTTCGATGATCCTATAAAATATGTAAATGTTTTCATTTAGTATAACATTCTAAATGAATTGACTTATGGTCTCATGAATCAGTTTTTATCCATAGATATGTCGATCGATTGTCAAAGATTGAATCACAATCACGCCAAGGCGAATGTTAAAAAATAGAAAGAGCTCTCATTTAAATTTGTAAGCGAGATAGATATATATTATAATATTGCAATTAGAAGCTTGTGTACAAAAAGTTCATTCTGATCGCGATCCACGAACCGGCGTGCAATTAGAAAGTTAACTACTGAGCACATCGGGTTGTGTTGATAAATATTAAAGACGCGAATTACGAATTGAATACGGTTTTCTTAGGAAGACCTTGAAGAATTTGCAATTGATTTACTTACTTAGTTTGTTTTTTTTTGTATATATAAAGAGTGTTCCGAAATTTACGCATGATTTGAATTAGATAGAAAACAAGGTTTTTTTTTTGTTTTGTTTTTTTTTGTTTGTAATTTTTTTGTGGAATTATAATGTTGGAGAGGGGTGTAGAAGAGGGATAGGGTTATGTGTGGAAAAGGACATCGGTCAAACGAGTTCCACGGCTTTGCTGCCATATACGCACTCTTCGATTATCTATTTTATGCCTACGACCCTAAATCCGTAGAAGATACTGGCACGTTCTGGATGCGTTTGTTTCTCATTATTTTTGAAATATTGTTGAACAATGGAAAGGAGCTGCTCTCTAACGTAATGCTTCACTTTTACTAATACTTTTTTCCTTTTTTTTTTTTTTTTTGGCTGCCAGCACTTTACCGCACAAATGGCTGCTGGCAGCTGGCTGCTCAAATCTTGCGTAAATAGGTATATAAGAAGTTGGATTTTATCAAGTAATTGTGCTATGGGCTAACAATTGCCTTAAGTGATTAGAATTTACATATCTACTTGCTTCATAAATTTGTGTGCACGTTAAAGTATATTTCGGGAAAAATGTTGTTTCATAAATAAATGAAAATTTCAAATTTTGATAGTTTTCCATTCTAATGGTTTTCTCTATTTTATTAAATTCTTTGCATATCAAAGATCTCTTGTTACGAACATTCGCTTTAAAGAAAAAAAAAAAAAAAAATCAACAGCAACGAAATTTCAAATAAACTGGCGTAGCGTCAAGTTGACCTTAATGTGTCTTAAGCATCAAACAGTTACGATCAAAAAGAAAATGAAAAAAAAAAAAGAAGAAAAAAACCAATTCCATATAATTCTTCATTGATTGTCTCGTTATTTTCACAGAAAATTCTAAAATTCTTTAAAATGTTCAAAGACATCACGGCAAACACACACGCAAACATAACTAACTGTACGCTAGATATTGTTACTATTCAGAAACAGCCAGTAGGTGCGTGTCGCTGAAATCCGTTGTTTTTCAAAAAGATATTTTTCTCGCTGTTGTTGTTGTGGTCGTTTTTGTCGTTGTTATCAATATTTTTGTTTATTTTCTGATTGCATCTCTTTTGCGTTTTACACTTATTTTCTTCTTTTTTTTTATGATTATTTCGTTCTCTTGTTTTTCTTTTCTTTTTGTTTTTTTTTTTTGTTTTTCTTATTTTGCTTTTTATATATATATATATATATATACATATATTTTTTTTTTTCTTCTTTTTTTATTATTATTTTTCTGTTGTTCAGACTCTTTTTGCACTTTAGTCAATTTTTCTGGGTCAAATTTTCATGCACAACAACAATTTACAGGCAATAATATTTTTGTGGTCATTGTACTCGAAAAGCTATGAATGTGTATATTTAGGTATGTGTATGAGAATGTTTAAGTGCGTATAAACGTACATTTGTCGGTGTATTTGTTGCGTTGAATATGATTGCATTGCATTGGTTCAACTCGCAATAAACATACTAACCCACACATACTTACATACAAATGCATAAACACTTATACTATATATATATATATATATATATGGGTATATAAATTATATATATATATATATATATATATATATAGATGAATATTGCATTCTGTGGGCTTAGAGTGCAATCGATAAACGTGCACATTGTCTACCGTGATGGCGGTGGTAACGGTGGTGGTAAACTTTATTGCTTAATACTCTATGCTCGAATATACATATATATATATATATATATATATATATATATATATTAATATTGATCTACACATTTCGTGTGTATTTTAAATCAATGAAATTTTCTGTTCTCAGTATTTGAAAAGCCAGAGCTGCTTAAACAAATACATGTATACACTCTAGTGACGATATTGATAGACCAGTGAGATAACAACTGTGGCATATGCATGATGCACATATACTTATGCAGTCAACTTGCCATGCATTTGTATTTGTATTCTAGCAAGGTTTCTTTTCTTACTCTCTCTCTCTTTCTCTCTCTCTCTCTCTATTTGCTTTTAGTTTTCGCTTTCCCGCTCTCTTTCTCACTGTCCCTCCTGCCAAACTATTTTTCCCTCTCTCTTGCTTATATCATATCAGTGCACATCTCATGTCGTATACGTTTTATTATTACGTTATCGTTGAAAATAAAAGTGCAATTATTTTTTCACATCTATTATATTTACTAGAGTTTTTGCTACTTGCACTGTTGCTATTGCTCTTGTTCTTGTTGTTGATGTTGTTTTGCCTCTTTTTTTTTTTTTTTCTATACGATTTATCTGTTAACTAACAATTTATCAATGTTTGTTTTAAGTATTTGCGTTGTTGCTCGTTCAAAAAGGAATTTCGAAATTCGTCTGTTTTTCTTTTTTTTTTTTTTGCTTTTCTTCTCAATGCTTATAAGCTTTTTCTTTACCTAGGTCAGGATTCACAGGAAATTTTATTTATCTATGTAGAAATTTTTCTTTGTTGTATTCACGTTTCTTGGGCAAACAATGCTTTTATAAGCCAAAATACAAAAAAAAAAAAAAAAAAACCGAACGCTTCACAACATCTACGTGGAATAATATTTTCCGTCATTATCATTTTGAAGTCGAACGTATGCAGACACTAATCCATTTATCCTTGTTTCTTTTATGCCTACAATTCCTCCTAAGCCTACATCCTTCTGCCTACATCCAAAGAGGATACACTCTGAATGACTCGATATATGCAAAAAGAAAAATGAGAGTAAGCCTGAAAATTACCGTTGTTTACTGTGTTCTGTTGTAACGTTATCGAGACGACTAAAATCACTCGTACTGCTCCACAAACTCGGTTTCAAATTCTTATTCCTTACTGCAGTTAAGTTAATATTGATATGAGATCTGTTAAAGTGATTCAAGAGTTTGATTATAATGTGGTGTCCAATCATTTGCTTTAGAATCGTGTTCTGTAACATTGTCTTATGCCGTAAGGTAAACGTTTTTTTTATGGCAGGAAGGAGCAATGTTGTCGTGTGTTTGACTTAAAAGTGGAACATGCTGCCGCTGATAGATTGGTCCAAGGGCGGCCAATGCGATTGAAGAACGGCGAGTCGCGGAATTATGTCGTGCAATATACTGGAAATTCAAGGGCGAGTGGGCGGGAACGTTGAGAAGGCCTTACGATCCGGTGAGAAAACTTAATTGATGGACAGCGGTTGAGCTTGCCCAAGTAAGATTTGAAGATTCCTGCCAACACACGCAAGTTATGCGCTAATTTTAGTTGGATTTGGTTGGAAGCATTTTTTTGCACCGGTCGCCGGCTGCATATTTCGACACATTGGACAGAACGTATGTATTTGTATTCTCGCGTCCAGAGCATGGACACCACCAAAATAAAGGTATTGTTAGCCACCTTCTCGATGCATTAAAAGATAGCGTTTTTTTGTTTGACGGCATTAAATTGTATCCTATTTGCTTGGCACCACCACTCTGTTACTTTTCTGAAGGCTCGATTTAATGTGCCAGTGCCAATCGAACCATGAAATGATGAAAATCTATTCGTCTCTTTGTAGGGCCAATGAAGAACGATCCGCTCTATTATTGTTCAGATCTCATTAAACACATATTTTGCTTCGAATCACATATAAACTTAACTTGAAATGCTTCTCCCTTAGTTCAATCGAGTAAAGTTCAAGTAAAAAGTAACCAAAACGATTCTTAATACGAACTGTGTGTTTAATTCTCATTGTTCAAAAATATCATATAATGCATATATTTTATTATACCTAAGAAGATCTATTCCAGCTCCTACATGCAACGTTGCTATATAGTATTTAAAGGGTCTTTCACTTAGAGTGATCGTTTTTAAGATTTAAAAAAAAACCAAAACAACGCAACCCATCAAAGAAGCTTAAAAAAATTAATAATAATAATAACCTTAGACTCGATGCCGAGAATAATATCAAGTGATGGGTACTCCGGTCCAGCAATGTCGTCTAAAGCGAATAACAATTAATTTTACCCTTTAAATGAGCTGAACATTTTCACGCCTTATCATATAACATTTTTTTAAACATTTAATAAATAATACAATTTTTAATAGTCATCACAATAGTTTGATTAATAATTTATGATACTAATGTGTTCAATAAGTATGGGGAATCAGATAAAGACGATCTGCCTTGTTCGAGTTCAATATTATTTCACAAATTAGTGTCTCTTTCAGTATCGTTGGACATTGTTAACGGAATATTTTCAAGATACATGAAGTTCTGTTAAAAAAAAAAAAAACAAAATAGAAGAATAAAATTTTAGCACGGATTCGTCGAAAATGTTGTTACGATGGTCGCGACACAATCAATGGTTTATGCCCACTACAAGGCCTATAGAAAAAAAAAAAAAAAGAAGGAAAATAGAAACGAGTCACTTCCGACAAGATCGTCAGCTTTAAGCACTAAAAAATTCCAGCAAATTTTTTTTTTTCCAAAATGAATCGAATCACTCAGGAATGTTCCCGATTCAACTAATACGGTGTGTAGTGAATGTGTGCCCAATCGATAGGTGTTATACCAAAGAAAACTTTACTGCACTTGAAATTTGAATCCGCGAACACTGACTTGGTAGTCGCGATTCTTACCTAATCAGCTAATCAGAGGAATTAAATGCTCGAGACAATTTTTAAACATATGCTTGAAATATGAATGGAATGAATTCAATCAATCGCGTCTCGTTTGTCTTCCCGTCTTATCTCAAAGCAAATCAATTTTTTCTTTCGTTTAAAAAGGGTGAAGAGAGAGCTATTGTAATGCTTAGCCGCTGGCGACAAAATATGGATTTACGCTTATAAGCCAGAAATGGCTTAATAATCAAATCAACATCGTATTCACGCGTATACTATTTTCTTCAATTATGATCGTAATGTCCATAAGGAGTTCCACTCAGTGTGGTCGAACAATATTAGCGAAGAGTTAAGCATCGTTGGCCTGAATTGATTCATAAGAAAAAAAAAAAAAATGTTCAGGTTTAGGATAAATTTTTACTGCAAGTCTGCATGCTACGGTAATTATTCAGTAAATTTTCAACAAGAATTGAATGAATTCGTTTCTTCGAGAACCGTATTCTTTGATAACTGATAAGATAATAAAGTGATTGCTTTTTAATAATCGTTGCAAGATGGCTTACTACTAGCTTCTAGATATATTTCGAAAATTGGACAAAAGCGACGATCACTGGCAAGGAAATAATATACATTTATATATTTATATATATATATATTTTTTTTTAATTATAAAATTCCCCTCATTTTTTGAACGCAATATTATATCAATTACAAATTTTTTTTATTGTACTTTATACGCATATACATATATATATATATACATATATATATATATATATATATATAAGAATGAATGAATTAATGAACGAATGAATGAATATGAATATGTGTCATAAAGTGTCATAAGTTGTGAAATGTTTGTGGTTTAAAACCACTAAACCGGATATAAAATTAAAGCGGATATGTACGTAGTTAATGGAACCACCGCAATTCTACAAGAGCGGCTAAATTACGCCATATTTTTACTCCCTAATTCAATTCGACATTTGGATTAATATGTGAGCTATGAGTAATTGCTTAAAACGAAATTTATTGAAATTTTAATTAATACTAACACTAATACTAATTCTGCTTTAATAGCGTAAAGCCAATTAGTGAAAGCACTCCATTAGTTCTAACGCTGCCTCGACTTTTAGGTGATTCTATGAAATATTTTCAACATGTTTGAAATTGCTATGCTAATGACAGATAAATATAATGTTATGTCAAATATTTTTGACAGATAAAAATACAGAAAAATATTATACTTAAAAAATAATACAAGAATATAAATATTAAATTTATATTCAAACAGGAAAAGCATATAAGAAGTTATTTATTTTCCCTTTAAGTTGCATCTTGGATGCCAATCCCTGTACCCTAACTTAATCTATTGAGTCTAATTGAAAGATAACTTTGCGCGTATAACTAGGCGTTGTGTCAGCTGATCGCTCAGCCTTTTGTCAATTAGCCATAAGCGATAATTCTTTGGAATCTTAAATCAATAATTCTCGAACATAAGCTGGAAATTATACTTTTTCGCGTATTGTTCGCATAGTTGGCAATGGTTGTCGATAATTGTCGTTCGTTCGTAAACTCGATGTGCGACTGTCATTTGCGAGGATGTATTTAACTTTCAGGTTCTGCATTCTACTACGAATACATTCGTTACACAAGGGCATATATTGAGTTTGTACAGCAATACCCAGAATGACTTGAAAAAAACTCTCTCCTCTTTATTATATCGATTGTTGCAGAATCAAAATCTGAATTGATTTAAGTTTGTCTGTCCATCCGTCCATCCGTCCATCTCTGTTTTCTTATGCTCAGTGTACAGGTTGCAGATTTTGAGACGAACGGTATTAAAAATAGCTGAGATCAAAATACTTTCTCAAGCAAATTTAAAAAAAAAAGAATAGGGAAGGAACTCAAGTCACTCAAATCAGTTCAAAAGGAATACTGTCGATATGGACTAAGCAACGCCATTTCCATGTATAAGCTTGGTATTTTTCTAAGAACAAATCACTTAACCGTTTTCCTTAAATGATGAAGATTACGATAAATAATAAAGTGTGCGAAGGGGGGCGGAAGGTGTGGTAATCAAGACGCATGTTCATGTGAATGAAGTTCAAAGGCGCTTTAATTAATTTTTAATTATATTTAATTATATTATATATACAATTATTATTTATTCGTTGTATCATTGTATTTTTTTTTTTAATTAGTCCTTTTTTTAAATAATTTTTTTATTTTTTAATCATTTCGATTTTTAGTTTTAATAATTTTTATTTATTTATTTATTTATTTTTTTTTTTTTTTTTGCTTTTTTATTTTTTAATAATTTTTATTTTTTTATTTTTATTATTCTTTATATTGCTCATAGCTACACGTATTTATTTATCATTTATTTTTCGATTGCACATTTTTAATTTATATGCTGGGCTTTTGTTGTTGCGATTGTTGTTGTTTTCGTCATGTGTACACACAAAAACACGCGCACATATTATATATATATATATGTATATATATATATATATATATATATATATTATTTTAATTTTATTTTTCATTTTCAATGACTCTCAAGGATTTTTCATGAAAATGTTGTTGAACTTCTAACGTTTTTTTTTTATTTAATATTTGTATTGACTTTGTTGCATTTAAGCGTTATTGTTGTTGTTGTTGTTGTAATTGTTGTATTAGATTCGATGCTATTGAGCATTGTTGCAGTTTTCGCTTGTTGTTGCTCTAAAATAACGCATACACACGTATACGTTTACGTACATATGCAAAAGTATGTGGGTTTTTTTTTTTTTTTTTTGCTGCTACTATAGTGTCATTGTTAGAGCTCTGAAAAGTGCAGGTTTTGAGCACAACACAATGGTAACGTTTCTATGTGTTATACAGAGTCGCATGGAAATTAGGGGCGAAGAGGGTATCAAATGCAATAAAGAAAAAAAGAAAAAAAAAAAAAAAGAGGAGGAGAAGGAGATTTAAAAAAACATCTCAAATATAAAAATTTTGCAACATTAAAATAATTTATGGTAACATGAAAATAACAAGAACAAGGTACACACAACAACAGTAGACGTTAGTTATGAAAAAAATAATAAAAAAAAAAAAAAAATTGTTTTTAATATTCTCTAGAGTTACCGCATTTTCATTTACGCCAATTA
Organism: Glossina fuscipes; assembly: GCF_014805625.2. NCBI lineage: Eukaryota > Metazoa > Arthropoda > Insecta > Diptera > Glossinidae > Glossina > Glossina fuscipes. Next base: position 6,047,519 of record NW_023998414.1, read on the forward strand.
CCTGCGTTTGTGTAACATAATATACATTAGTTTTCTTCCATTTTTATCCCCCTTTTAACATTTAACAATTTCTTTAGAACAATTTACTGTCACTTACTTTGTTGGGTAAGGTCAGAAGTCATGTTTATAATCTGGTCTCGCGTATATTTATATCCTATGTGCGGACGTAAAAAAAGAAAGAAAAAAGAAATAGAAAAGAAAAGCACAACCAGAAAGATAGAGAGAGAGAGAGAGAGATAGAGCGAAAGTGAAAGAAAGAAAGAGAGAGAAAGAGAGAGTGAGTGAAAGTGAAAGAGCAGGGGCGGTAATATATAACGCATATATATTTGTTCCAGTTTCTACAAATACTCAAGGACTCTCTCTGTGATCCATACGAATTTTCTATGTATTGCACACCGTATTATGACCTTCGAACGGTGATTGACTCGACGCACATATACACAGTTCAAAGAAAGAAAGAAGAATAATAAAAAAGAAGAAAAAAAAATTTAAAAAAAAAAAATACCCTTTTGCAGACAATTCAAAGACCAAAAATAATTGCTTCAGACTCATACCAATATTACAAAATATTATGATTCTCTTGAGTGATAACACTCACAAACCTGGCAACTCTACCTATGCAGAAACTGTAATCTGTCACTCTCAGTGTAAAACGTGATTTCTTGTCTTTTATTCATATTTATTTCATATTTCTTTAATGAATATTAAATGAAATGTTTCTTAATAATAAATTAAATAGATATTCATTTAATTTAATTTTTGATTTTTCAAATTTTCAATAATGGAATTTTGCCTTTAGAGAAAATACCTTTCCTTTCTTATGTTCTCTATTCAACCTTTTAACCGTTTTACAATCTTACAGACATGTTTCGTATTCTCTTGCGCTGTTTTTATCTTCCGTTCGTTCTCTCTCTCTCACTCTCTCTCTCACTCTCTCTCTGTCACCATATCAATGTTTGTCTGTATTTGTTAGCATATACTTTACTTAACATGTGTGTATGCGTGCGTTTATGATACAACGAATTTTCTGTTTGTGATGAACTGACTCTATAGTCAGTTGCAATTTCCGTTTGCATTACACATACAACGTGTAGCGTTTGAGAGGAAAGAAAAATAAACAAGAAACACACAGAAAATAATTCAGTTTAACGTGCGTGCCATAAATAAGAAACTTGTTCGCTAGCAATATATATAAAATAAATATAAAAAAATAAAAAAAATAAAAAAAATAAATAAATAAAATTTCAATTCTAAAGATTAGGTATTAATAATTTAAATATTCAAAATCAAACAACAACAACATGGAGTTATTAACTATCTCGAAAATAATAGCAAAAAAAAAATAAAAATCTAGAGTCGTAAACCGCTTCTAAACCAAAAAGTAACAGCGAAAAAAAAAATAGTTTTGCAGTACGAGAAAGTGGCAAATCCTTAAAAAAAATTAAAAAAAACATTTTGCGAAAATGTGGCTTCACTACATTTAAACTAAAAAAAAAGAAGAAAAAATCAAACTAATATACAATTAAAAATATATTATATATAAAAAACATTAAGATTTGTCATTATTTTTAATATTTATGAATACAAAAAACAATAGATATATATATATATATATATATATATATATAAACATTTTATAAAGGTGCCCTTTCTTAAATAATTCGGAATTATTTTTTGTCATCTTCGAAGAGAAGGAGCTCCCAAAAATTCTCGGAAGAAATTGAACAAAAAAAAAGTATTCAAAAAGAGAAAATTTAAAAAAGCTGCCTTTAGAAAATTTTTCTTATTGGATAGCTTTTTGCAAAAAAAAGAAAAAAATGCTAAATAAATGAAATGAAATGAAATATATATAGATATATCAGTCACCTTAGGATAAATAGATGGAGTTCCGCCTACTCAACAGTCTTGAGAAATTTAAAAAAAAAAATTCTTTTGCATCTTACAAGTTTTTCATGAATTGAAATCCCTTGATGATTCTTTATAGGTCTCTAGAGTGCCCCAGATTAAATCTCTACTTTAATGTATAACTATTCTATTGCTTTAGCTTTACAGACATTGTTGAGTCAGTTAAGTGTATACGCTGAATAAATATATATATATTTATATATATGTTATGATCTGTCCGTCCATACAATTTTGTCACGATGAATGTGTATTTGCCATAACAATCTGTTGTAAAAAGAATTTTTGCGATTTTCTCAAGTCGCTTCATTATAACCTCCAATTTCACAGACTCCGTGTTTGACGAGTACAGGGCTAAGGAGATCAACACAGTGGTTAAGATTTGTTCAATTTGTTTTTATAATATATATAGGATAACCAGTATTCTTCTAGTCTTTTCTTGTCTTCTTAGTTTCTTGATTCTCAAAGGAGCTATTCTGTAAACCTTGTAAAAGTTGTCGTTAAACTGTAGAAGAATTTTCCAAAAAAAAAAATATATATATATATGTATATATATATATATATATATATATATATTTCTTTTATTTTTTTAAAAAATTTATTCAAAAAGTACAATGGAAATTTATTCGTTGAAACAATTGTTTCAGAAATAGTTTAAAAACACTATAGCGGGACAGGGCCTATCATAACTTTGCTTAATACAGATATTAATATCACAACTATTCAAAGTAAGGTGCCGGTGTAGTGGGAAGTGGTCGAAAAAATTGCTCAAACCGAATAATTTTCATTAGCTTTCGTCGTTGGATCGAGAAAAGGTCTCAAAAAATGCCACCCGTAGATGAAACACAAGAAAACAAGATGGACAGACGGACAGACAAGCTCAGATTGATTCAGGATGCGGTTCTGAATTGATTGATATAATCAAAAGATGGTTTTATCTCTTCTTCTTCTTTTAAATGTTGCATACATCCCTACACCATGTAGGGTATAATTATTCTGACCGGCACTGAATAATGACTTCCTCCTATTCCCTTTGTAAAATCAATAAACATTTGTCGCTATTGGTATAAAGACTTAATCGCACACATCAGATACTCTGAGAAGAGGTTCATGAAAAGGTTTCAGTGTTGTGTGAAATCTCGTCAGTGATCGCATCAGAGATTCTATAAATATTAAAATTTGAACTCGATAGATTAATGTCCGTCTGTTCGCTCGTTCAAATATTTAATTGGCTCTGCTTGTCAGTGTTAAACTTTTAAAGATTGACATAGTAAGTGAAAATTTTATGCATTTAAGCTTGAGGTTTGAAAGTAAATCGCTAACCGTTTCAAACGCTTATAACTTGAAACAATTGATTATTTAAGAAGAAATGAATTTGGAACCGTTCTAAAGTATGCAACGAAACTCTTTTCCGGTGATCTGCTCATGACAATCACAAGGGGAAACTCCTTTAGTCGATAGTCGATAGAATACATTTCAAATTGAACGTACACTTGTTTGCTTATTTTCGATTCGTTCAACGGATATATGGCATGTTTAACCATGGTATTAGTTAGATCTCTATCCGGGTGTCTTGAAAGTTACTCTACAAGCTGATCACAGATATTGGTAAACTTTCTTAGCACACGCTTGCAACATCGTCTTCACTTTGTCTACTTGCTGTACTCATCTATCGTATCAGCAAAGTATGAAAACTGTTTAAGACGATTAGTGGTCGCAGAACGCTTCCGTTTTTAATAAAGGATTTGAATAATGCGTGCACTGGAGACTTTGATAAGGTGAACTAAAGCTACTGCCCGCATGTAATCCCAAAGCGATCAAACGAAAATCCGCATGAATAGCCGAGTAGGTAAGAATCGCGACTATTAAGTGAGTGTTTGCGGGTTCAGGTCTCTCAGTACGGTAGGGTTTACCTCGGTCATAGCTATAGTAAGGATTGGACAAATATCGGTTGTGTTACGATCACCACCTTTCCATTTCGTTCTTTTTGTCCCTTTCCTCACTTGTTTCCGACCCTCGTCGCGGTAGGCGAATAGCAGATGTCCCCTGAGTGATTGATTATATGAAAAAAAAAAAAAAAAATTTCCTTTCCGAGATGCTGGTTTTGATATGCAATGTTTTGTGTGGAGCTAACATTAAACTCACTTTTATTTATTAATTTTTTAACTCCAGACGTTTTATACGATCGACATATATGCATATAGTCTGGAAATACGTGGCACAAAGTCATTACATATGTATATGCACATACATGCAGTGTTAATCGAGGGAATTTAGATTAATTTTTTTCAAATCTCTTGTTCTTTTACTAGTTGGTTGTTTAGTGTTGTAAATATCTTGATTAAAAAGTCTTGAAAGCAAAAGTTGCAATTGACTTTTCAAATTCGATTTATGACTAACGGTAGCTTATAACCTATAATAGATATACCCGATAGTGAATACCGTAGTCTATAACTGGACTGACTGACACGCCCACAACTAATAAAATTCAGAAAGGCATGGAGACCAGAGTTGCATTCGAACGCAAATTTACAAAAGCTTTTTTTAGCGATCCTAACTGTAATATTTAAATTGAAATTCTCTTTTACTTGCACCTTACTTCAAAAAACAAGCTAAATATCAAAATTTATTTACCCCGGATGCACATTTGAAAGTTACTTATCCTTCTGAGGATCAACTCATTCATAAGTTTAACCTCATTATTATTATTATTATTATTATTATTAATCTGCAGTACGTAAAGCACTCAACTAACCTATATTTTCAAACAATATAAAAGTAGAAGAGAGAAAAAAAGTTAAAAAAAAAGTAAAAAATAAAAAGAAAAAAAACGAAAAAAGGATGCCTTAGCGCGTCGAGAAACCTGTTAAATTACAATCCAACTTACTAACTTAACAAGAGTAACAACAAAAACCAAAACAATAATAGTAACAACAACAAAAAATAAAACCAAAAACAACAACGAACAGCAATAAATACAAACAACAATATTAGCCACAACATCATCGACTTATAACAGCAAATTGCATTAAGTCAAAAGCAGTTAAACAACATTTAGTACCGTAATATTTTTTTGCCTAACAAGAAGAAGAAGACGAAGAAGAAGAAGAAGAAAATCGGCGTAAATGTCACTTTTTTCTTTTTCTGTTGTTGTAATTGAGCATGTGAGCGAGCGAACAACCTGCAGAACCCGCCGTAAGAAAATGCGAGAGTCTCAGAACGGTAAAGTATGCAGGATGATGCAAACAGCAGACCTGTTCAGTTAAAAAAGTAAAAAAACATGTAACAACGGCTTTACAAAAACAAAAAAAAAAAGAAGGCAAAAACGCTCAATTTTACAGACATCAAAAAAAAAAAAAAAAAAATGCCGCAAAGAGAGTGTTAAATGAACAAAAACAGAGGTAAGCAGACGGCAATAACAACAACAACAGCAGTAGCAGCAGTAGCAGCAGCAAATTCGATACGTATTGAAATTAAAAGTTGTTGCTTGCGTTTCAGTTTTGATTTCGGTACAATATCAACTCTTAGCATACAAAACAAATAAGAAAAGCAAATCAACAGCAACAACAACAACAATAACAACCAAGAAACGAAAAAAAAAATATAATAATAATAATGGAAATAAATAAAACATGAGCTGTAATACATTGCAAAAGGAGTGAATTTTGTGTAGTAGTAGTAATAATTGCACGCTCGCTCAGTGTAAAACTGCAGAGCGGTTGCTGGTGAAAAAGCGCAAGAAAACGCAAAAAAAAAAAAAAAAAAAAAAAATTCGGGCAACACGACGAAACAAGTCAAATTGCTATGTTTCGGTGTGTGAGAGTGCAAATATGTGTAACAACGTATAACGGATCGGATAAAATTTTTAATTAGAATAACAAATAAAAAATATAAAAAAATTTCTTTTTAATAAAAAAAAACAAAAATAAAATAATAATAATTTAAAGAAACAAAAATTGGAAAATAAATAATAGAAAAAAGATAAGAAATAAAAATATTAAAATAAAATATCATCAAATATATAATAAACAAATACTATAAATAAAATCAAAAATTAAATTCAAAATAAAAAATAAGTAAATAGAGAAAAAATAATTTTCATTTGTTATATAAACATAATTTCTCTTTTAAATTTTTAGTGTGTTTCTTAAACATTAGAGCGAAATTAAATTTCTTCTTAAAAGAAACAAAAAAAAAGCAAAACAAAAAATGTGCAGTTATATCAAAATGAAACGAACAACAAATACAACAACTGCAGCAACAGTAACAGCCAGCATTTAATCATTTAATGTTAACTTTAAGCAAATTCAATAATTTTATTGATAAATCAATCAATTCAATATATATATATATATGTATATATATGTATATATGTATATATATGTACTGTATATATACATATGTATGTATGTATATATATATATATATATATATTTAATTAAATTTGAATAGCGAAAAAATTTGAAAAAAAGTCTTTTCCAAAAATAACAAAATTAATAAAGTAAAAATACTTTAAGTAATTAATAGAAAAACAAAAAAAAAATAATAATAATATTAATAATAATAAAGAAAATAATTATAAAGAAAAAAGTAATAAATCATTTATAGTCAACTGAAAGCATCTAAATCAAAATAACGTCCAACAAGGTGACCCAAGGAACGCAAACAATGCCTGGCCCAGCAGTGTGGTCGGGTAAGTAAACTACTACAAGCTACTCTTTCTTCACAATTCTTTAAAAAAAAAAAATGAATAAATAAATCATTTAAGTTTAAAAAAAATTAAATAAATCAAAAAAGTAAGAAGTTAATCAGAATAAGAATTCTAGTCAGAGAATTGATTTATCAAAATATGATCTAATAATAATTGTTAAATAATAATTACAAAAATAATTATAATAATAATTATAACAATTATAATAATGGCGATGGTAATAATAATTATTATTTTTATATAATAAATTGTAATAATAATTATAATTATTATAACATTAATTATAATAAATGATAATTATAATATATAATAATTATTATAATTGTAATTATTATATAATATATATTCTTATTATAATAGTTATATTTATAATTATCATAATAATTATTAT
>NW_023998414.1:6054622-6057983 GCF_014805625.2 Glossina fuscipes
ATTATAATATTTATAACAATAATTATAAATGATAATTATAATAATTATAACAATAATTATAATAAATGTAATTATAATAAAGATATTAAAAAAATATACGATTTTAATTTATTATTAATTTGTTAATTATCATTAAACAATTATTATTATATATTAAATTTACTTTTGCTATTTATCTATTTTATAATTAAATACTGAGAAATAAAAAATAAATAATAATTTATCTTATAATTACATTCATTATAAATATAATTTTTATAATTCATATAATTGTAAATATTGCACTGTAGTTATAATATAATAATAATAATAATAATAATAATAATAATAATAATAATAATACTGATAATAATAGTAACAATTACAATAATAATGATAAGAATTAAGAGTCGAGTTGAAAGTTGAAAGCAAGTAATTGCCTTACGCTCAGTATTATCGCAACACACCAACGGGTCCTTAAGAAATGCGCTTCTTTAATTTAGAATTGTGAACAAAACCTTATAATTAATTATAATTTGTACACATATATAAGCATAACGAAGCATTACCATTTGAAGACTCATTCTCGTATGGACAGCTTGAAACTATCTGAAGAATATAATATTAATAAGATATTTAGCTTAAGCTTAAGCTGACTAGGTAAACCACTACCCGATAGTCTTGGTTGCTAGCCTTTATTCGATTATTCTATTTTCCTTTTAGCCCTAGAATTTATTCTTTTGGTCTAAATAAATAATAATAATAATAATAATGCTTGTATAATTATTGTTATTATTATTATTATTAGTATTATTATTATGGTAATTATAAGATAATAATAACAGTAACCATAATTATAATTATAGTGAAAACATATTCGCCTGGGTGGCCGAGTATAAAAACGATCTCGACTAACAACTCAATGATCGTTGGGGTTGTAATCCGAGCTAGAGGTAGAGTTTTCAATAAAGCCGATAGCCTCAGAAGCTAGTCCTTTAAGGCTTTAATTTATTCTCTGGCTAAATTAATTATAATCATAATAATGATAAAAATAACAGTGATAATAATAATGATAATATCAAATATGCTTCCGACCTTAAAATTGTCTTGAACAAGTTATTCGCTTCTAAAATTAGAGCGTTTGCAAGATACGAATACAAAGGGGAAAGAAAAGAAAGAATGTTGATATAAATATCGGATTTTGGTCTGAATGACTTTCGAAATGTCTCTTTAAAATTTGATTCTTTCTCCGCCTGATCGACAATCTTGACAATTGACTTTTGCAAACCATGTACCTTAGCACTTTGAACCAATCTAAAAAATATCGAACAAATGCCAACGAAAATCCCAGTAGCAACTATAAGACAGTGGGTGCTTTCTTTAACCGACAACAAATGAGAAGACAAAAATTTATTTTTCTGTTCATCGAGACGTGGCAACAAAAATTCTTCTACTAAAGACCAAACCCCCTTGCTTAGGTCTATTTATTCGGCCTCGTCTTGAGCTCTACTCTTCAGAATCATAAACTATAACTTATAGCATATGGTACGAGCAAAATCTGATACACATCTTCATCAAAGCTAACCTAAATAAGACAAATGTAAATTTGATGCCTCTTGAGATCGTTGAATGTACTGCAATACCTGCTTTCACTTCCCAACCGTTTGGATTTGAAAATAGAAGGCCATATGTGTTTTTTTTTTTGGTAACATCATGGCATTTTTAAACGTAAAAATCCTTGATCCCGAATTTTCAAGCGAACAAGAAGAAGAACTAAAAGTTAGAAAAAAAAAAAGAAGAAAATTATCAAGAAAGACTTGTTATTGTCAATCGTTAGAGAAAAGAAAGCAATTGAAAATAAATTTTCTACGTTAGCGTTAAGTAAACCGAATTCTATGATCGTAAAGAGGGTAGATTAAGTTATTGAAGACCCAAGCGATTTTAAGAATTATTTAATTATGAAATATCTGAACGTAGTTTTTAGGGAAAGTAAACGGAATCTTGATCTTGTTTATTTAATAATTTCTAATAACTTTTTATAAAATTTACTTTTCTTATCGTTAGGCTATTTGCATAATCGAACAATGTGAGATTTTGACGCTAGATCAATGGCGATTTAGTAAGAATTTACGTAAGCCAATGTCAAATTTTTCTTCTTCCCATTTATTTTATCGGCTATCAGTTACGCACAACAGGTGACAGATAAATGGATTGACTGACAGACGGACCATTAAATACACGGACGCAATTTTTGGGGGAATCGTTAACGCGTTACAATCGTTTTATATTATTTTGCCACTTAACGTTTAACCATAAAGCGTTCGTCAGACGAAAATGCAAATTTTCAAGAAAAAGGCGAACGTTTTTATTTCGCAATAAAATTTGAAAAGAAGTTCGGACCAACTTTTCATAGTCATATGTTTGACACTCGAGAATATGATGCCATCACTAAAGCAAGTCTCCCGTATATAAACTAATAATTGGAGCATCATGAAATTCGAATACAATTGATTTGAATGTTGATGATATTTAAAAATGATATCGATTTGTTAATAGTCATCCTATGAACTCACACAATGTTGCATTGTTTTATACCGATATTTATCGATATTTAGCTTAATTCACAAAATCTATATATTTTATGCTTTCACTTAATAACAACGATATATTTATTTAAAAGGGCTTTAGGGATTTTGAGCATTTTTAATAAAAAGAAACTTTCCAAGCAAAAGTGCTTTAATTTCAGCGACAAAGCCTATATGACAAGGAGATCTATCATAAATTTTCTATGTGTACACTTAAGTGCATTTCCGCCTTTATTAAATACTTTGTGTGTTTCATTCACAAAAAACAACAACGGCAATTACAACAACTTTTCAATTTGTTAATAAAACAATGTAAAGAAAGGCAACAAAAAGAAAATTAAAAAATAAAAAATAAAAGAAAAAACGGTTAAGAAACTCTTCAGCACTTACTGGCAAGTTGTTAATGTAGGTAAAAGGTGTGTATTAAAATATAAATAGCAACAACAATAATAGCATCTGAAATAGTAACAACAAGAGCGTCAGCAATAACATAAACATTAAGCCTGACTTTGAGAAGCACGCAAACGTTTACTCTCTTTTACTCACCCACTCAATCACTATTTCACTAAATAATCATCATACCGACGATCTACTCGACTGCCGGACTGACCATTCTCAATATAAAATCGAAGCAAAACATAAGCTGAATACATATATATATTATACTTATATATATATATATTCGTATTTACAGGTATTTCGTTGTATGTGTATCAGGCATATGTACATATGTATGTATATATATATATATGTATGTTTTTATTTGTATTTGTGAGCGTGTGTATGTGGGGATGTGT
>NW_023998414.1:6057993-6108221 GCF_014805625.2 Glossina fuscipes
TTGTTGTTGCTATTTTACTTATACTTACATACATATACGACAACAATTTTTCAACGTTCAATGTACGTAATCGATGTCACGGACGTTCGTTCGTTTTATTTAGTGTATGAATTCGATTTTTGTTGTGCTTTTGCCCAAGTGCGAAGAGTAAAGAGAGTAAAGGCAACTTGTAAATGGAAACGTGTGTGTGTGTGTTTGTGTGTTTGTGTGCGTGTATGTGCGTATGTGCGCAACGTATACTACAATTTCGCATGGCTAGAGTAAAAGTGCGTGTATCACATATATACACATCATGTATGGAGGATGATAATCAACATTTTAAATTATCATCATATTATGCGTATGTGTGTGCGTGCACGCGTATGTGTGTATGCGAGTAAGCACAAAGCAAAAAAAAAAAAAAACACAAATGCTACTTTTTAATATGTTTGCAGAACTTTCACTTGCTTTGACACCGAATGTTAAATTTCGTTACCTAGCACGTCAAGGCAACGCTAGGGTTCGTTGGGAGAAAGAAAGCAAAATTTGTGTGTGATCGTTCGATTATCATTGCTATTGTTGTTTTCTTTAATAAGTATTTAAAAAAAAAAAAAAAAAAAAAAAAAAAAAAAAAAAACATTTTTTTCAAACCCTTTTAGGACTGTTTTAATGCATAATTTTTAAAATTTTTAAAGCTTAGTAATAGAGAACAAGTTTAAAAGAATAATGATAATGATGGCTTGCTTTTGCGCAAAGATTAGAAGCAACGTTTTTACAAAGCTATGCAAATGCGTCAGTCTTTGCTTACCAGCGAGGAAAATCCATTAATCGGATGTGAATGCGTTCAGCTTCTATAAATTAATCTATTATTTTTATATTAAAGAAATTTAGGAACATTTTCTTCTTCTTCTTTTTAGGTATTAAATGTTCACGACCTATATTTTAATGAGTTTGTTATTATACTATCATGACAAAAATTAATATCCATAAGGAATAGATTTTAAAGATTGGATTCGATTGAATTTGAAAGCTTTTTAGAAATATTTTATTTTTATTCATTTTTATTACTTTAAATACGCGGAGTATTTCGAAAATCATTTACATACTAATATCGTGCAGTGATTGGTAGAAATACTTGCTTCGATTTCCAGAGATTAATACAGAGTCGTCATCATCCAATATAGAAGCTAAGCCTTTCTTATTCCATAAGTTTAATTTTCACTACTTACGAGGCGATATAATTAAACGTAAGCTACATGTCACTCGGCCCGAATAAATTTATTACTTTTGTGTACAAATATCTATTCTTCTATGGTGATTTGGCGAACAATACTGAACACAAATGTCAATTTTTGTGTGAATCTAGCAAAATAAGAAAAAAAAAAAAAACAAAAAACGTGATCGGTATAACATTCCTATTTTATTTGATGATTCTGTATGAGCTGGCTTGCAATGGTTTATATGCAATTTTGCCCAAGCTCTTGACAACCGGAATAAACATTTTGCTTTATATTTCTCCTTTAAAAGATAAACGTAAATTCCGACTCTGAATGCAAGTTAAAATACTTTATTTTATCTTAATTCAAGATACATTTTTATCTGATTCTTCTCTCTCTCCCTCTCTCTCATGCATTATGTGGATGAAAATGTTCTCAATAAAAAAAAAGACAAAAAAGGTATAGAATAGAAATAGAAGGGAAGACTGTACGTATAAGATTAAGTGAAAACACAATGGTGGGCCACGACTCCTAAATACCCTACAATACGCGACAGTTATTCATCTAACGACGCGTTATGTGGAAGATGGTCGAAAAAATTCTCCAAACCAAATCATTCTCCAATCGCTTTAATTCGTAGTTCAAAACACGCCAGTGTATTACATTTCATCAAAATATCTCGGAAATTGCGATCTGTAGATTGACAGACAGACAGACGGATAGACGAGCTTAATAAAAGTTGGATCTACCTCAAGTCCTTCTGGCTATTACATATATCCGCATAAACTTAATACGCACTCGCATCTCAAGTGTTGTGGGGTATAAAAACTCTTCATTGGCTTGGACTAGTTCGATCCAATCGATCTCTTCTAATAGCTAAAGTGTCCAATTTATCAAAAAACAAATGCATTTTTTTTTTTTCTTACTTAGTCTCATATTGCCTGCAACACCTGCTGAATTTTGATATAAGTTTTAGAATTGACATTGACATCCAGTCAATAAAGTATCAGGAATTTTCGAAATTCAAAACAATAAATTCACATTTTTTATTACCTTTTATGAAGCTTCTTGCAGAAGAGACGTTTTCCGAACGTGAAAATATCCTGCCAATGTTTCTTTTAACGCTTTCGCTGAAACGATTTTCTAAAATTTCGTTGAATTTCGTCTTCGGATTTTTTTGCTATGTTCCATTCCATATTATTCGAGTCAAATAACGTTTGGAATGCAAAACTGAAAATAAAAGAAAAAACCTTTAAAGGGATCAGTCAGTATTATTACTGCGGTTTTTGTTTTCTTAGAAATATTTGTAAGAAACGAAATATGCTGAATAGAAGTGCGTTGTTGTTTGCTATAAGGGGAGCTGCAAAAAATTTTATGATTACGGTTAGTTTTAAAATAAAACTTTTACGAAAACGAAGGCGTGTTAACTAACTCCGTGAAGCTTTTAAGCATAAGTCATTTATTTATTTATTTTTATTTTTTATTTTTTTTATTTTTGTATTAACAGGGCGTTCCCATCTTTAGAGGTGAAAACTATTAGTAGAGCATATCTTTTTCTATGCGATAGTATTAATATAGTTATAATTAGTGTACACACACCATGTATACATATGTATATCGGCATAATTCTTTTGCCTACGTTAGTAATGTTAGCGGATAAAATAAGCACCAGCCCTTTACGACGGCGCGTTTAAAGCTCCTGCATTTAGGCGCAGTGCTCTTTCCGAATGAATGCACACCGAATCCTTCTGTCGCTACTTATAATGTCATTACTTAAATAAAATAAAAAACAACACTATATAAAGAAATACAATATGTAATTAAGGTAAGGAAACATACTTGATAGCAGGCAAATTAAATAATTAGTAAACTTAATCGGGAAGATGTTTAAGATTAGCTAAAGTTAATCGATCGATCAGGAGCGTTTATATCTCCCAATCGCGTTTTCATTGTATCATAATACAGGTAAGCCTAACACTTCTAACTTAATTCCTATCGAAAACGAATATTTAAAATATCATAAAATTTAATTAAAAAAATTATTTAAATAAAAATTTTAGAAAAAAAAACAAAAAAAAAATTAAGATTACTTTACTTTGTATTGAAAAATTGATTCTCTTTTTCCCAAAAAAAAGAAAAAAAAAAAAAAAATTTGAAAAAACAAAAAAGTGAAGCAGTAAACGTTCGATTAATATTTGTGATAAAAAGGAAAAGTTGTAATAAAGCAATTTTGCTAATATAAAAACAAAAAAAAAAAAAAAAAGAAAAGAAAAACAAATCAGGAAGTGAATTAACACACATATCAATAAATTTGTGTGTTATTTAATACAACTGCATGGAAAGAAAAAATGCAACAACTATAACAACAAACATTATATCAAAACCCAAGCAATAAACATAATATCATGTAATATAAAATATAAGAAAGAGAAGCAAAAAAAAAAAAAAAAAAAAAAAAAAAAAAATAAAAAAAAAAAAGACAGACAGACATTATTACCATTGCAAACGACGTGCAACGACACTGGGGCACAAGCACAACTATTAGAAAAACAAGAAGAAGAAATAAACACAAACATCAACATAATGACGCTATAGCTATGCGTATGTATTAGAGAGAAGTTAGTCAAGTTTTGCTAATGCAAAATGAAGAAAAAAAAAAAAAAAATGAATAAATAAATAAGAAAAAAAAAAAAAAAACTCGAAAAATTTGCACTTTTATGCAACCAACTACAGCCACAAACAAAAACAACAACCACACTACGTACACAACAGGAAAAGAAATTAACATGTTTAACACAGAAAATTTTTATGTATGTACTGTACGTACATTCCGTAGAGAAAGCTTTACTCAATTCACAGGGTTTCATGTACGTGCACATGTATCTATAGATATATATATGAATAGAGTATATGAAGAAGAAGGTAAACTGGTGGTATGAGTAACATATATATCAATTAAATTATAGTTAACAGACGAGATTAGTAAAAGGTAAGAGAATTTCACTTTTATAGAGAATCTTTCAATCCAACAATTGCAAACTCAGATGCGTTCAGTGAGAGCAGCATAAAAATTGATAAACCAAGCGAGAGAGTGAAAGAGAGTAAGAAAATGAGCTTTTTCTAATGACTTTCATAACATTAGAAACAGTGCACAAGAATGATATAAATACACGTAATGCACTTGCTCTCTAGTTTCCTTTCACTCTTTGCGGAAGACAGAAAGCAAAAAAATGAATAAGTAAGAGAGAGAGATAGAGAGAGAGAAAAAAGAGTAAGATAGAGAGAGAGAGGGATGGTGTGAAAAGGAGTGAAAAAGAAAGGGAGATTATTGTTTATGTATTGTGTTGTAATACATAGCCGGCAACTCCATATGAAGCAAGTTATTTATTATACTCGCATTTAGTCGGCATTTATGTGTATATTTTCTCTGCCTTTTTAACCCTTTTCTATCTCTTTCTTCCTTGCATGCAAACTATATGAAGCTTTATTTTTTATTTTGCATGATTTTCCCATTTGATTTTACTCTTTCGCATAGATATAACTGTGAAAAATTATGATTTTCTTTCTATGAAAAGCTTTTTATATATATATATATATGTATATATTATGCTGATGACGATGATGATAATAATGATGATAATGATGACGATAAGACGAGGATAAGTTAACATTTACTTACATTTCTTACTCTCACTCTTTCTCTCTATAAAACTGATGTTGAAACATATTTGAAAACAAAAAAAAAAAAAAAGAAGGAAAAAAAAAGTGTTCTCTTTTTTCTAAATAAAAACTAATGCTTCATAGTCGAAAACACATACACATGCGAATTTATTTAGTATAGAAAAGCAAAAGAAGAAAAAGTTTTTTTTACTCGTAATGTTACTCCATAAACACAGAAATGTGAAAAGTAAGAAAAAAAAAAAAAGCAGCGACAACAACAAATAGAAAAAAAATCTATTGTATGTGGATGGCTGACTGACTGACTAGCTAGCTGGCTGATGGCTTTTTTCTTCTCTATTTTTTTTTTTTTTTTTAGTTAAAATATTATACATTTTGGCGCTTGTTGGTGGCTTTCTTTCGTTGACTCCTTTCATTTCACTTAAAACCGTTCGGCTAAACGCACGTTAAACGCGGTTGCTCTATTAGAAATTCATAACATACCATTTAACATAACATCACTTCATCACTACAGTACTTATAAAGAAAATTTTTATTATAACTGAAACTCTAACTTTAACGGTTTACGCTCGGGAGTGTAAACGTATGTGAGCGCGCGTGTGTACGTGTATGTATGTATATAGATATATATAAATATATATATATATATATATATATATATATATATATATATATATATGTTTATGTGTGTATGTATGTACGTATATACAGTGGGTTAGTGCTTTCTTTTGCCTTATACACGCATACTTAACACTTAATGCCTAATGCCTAATGCAAGCGGCTCGTGGTCCGTCTATAGTTTGAAAGTTTTTCAATTCAGTTTTGCTTTCGTTGTGATGTCATACATACATCGTTGTAACGCGTTATGATTAGTGTTTAGTTGAAAGCGCGCGTTTATATGTTATGCTTGGATCGGTTTTTTTGTACGGAAAATATTTATTATTAGATCTTTTTTTTTTTTGTTTTCTGGTAATAAAAATATATAATAAATAAGTGAATTACTTTTTTAATTAAATAATTGATTACTGAAGAAATCGGGTAAAATAAATAATAAAAAAAGCGGAAGTGCATTTAATTAAGTAATTTTTAAAAGTAAAATGTGACATTTTTTTAAATATCTATATAAAAAAAAATTTTCTTTGGTATGTTTGACATTTTGAATAATAAGCTTCAAAAATAATATTAAAAAAAAAAAAAAAATTATTTTTTTTTTTATAACTCCATAAGTTTCCTCTTCATTAGTGCTTACAAAAAAAAAAAAAAGAAAGAAATTCTATGCATCTAAAGTTGTTGTTGGCGTAAGCAAATTTTTGAAAATTATAATTAATTTAATGAATAAAAAGAATAAAATTTGTTATAATTAATAATATCAATAAAACAAATCGCCGTAATAAATAAAATAATATATAGTTAAGTAAAGAAGTAAAACAATAAAAAATATTAAATAAAAATATATAAATAAAATCAAAAAATAAAATCATGAAAGTATATAAAAATCGTGAAGAATTTTTAAGAATGTATTCAAAGGGAAATGAAAATAGAATATGTTAATTTATAACTAACATATAAACAATAAATATAATGATACATTCTATAAAAAAAAAAAAAACTTACAAAAAAAATAAATGAGTAATGAATAAAATATGAAAAATAAAACTACAAAAAAGAAAAAGAATAAAAAGAAAACACAAATTGAAAAAAAAAAATATATATATATACATATATATATATAAATATATATATATATATCGGAAATTAGAAATAGCAAAAACAAAAGTTTAAAAATAAGACACAGGGGACTGTGAACAATTTAAAATAAAATGCAAAAGCGGGTATAAAACTAATTATTATAAGCGAGATAAACAAAAAATTTTTAATTATAATATATATATAAAAAAATTTTAAATTTAAATTCAGTAACAAAACAACAATTTTTTTTAAAATTAAATTAAAAGTAGAAAAAAAATAAATAAACTCCTACACTAGAAAGATTGATGGGAAAAATATAAACAATCAGAAGCAGTTTTTAAGCTTGATATCAAAATTATCAGAATAAGTCTTTAGTGTTCTTTCCAACTTAACCACCTAACAGTCTAGCTAAAGCGTCAGCAAAGTTAGGCAAGCATTATGAAAAAATAATATACGCCTTAAGCAGGATCTTCTTTACTCAACGTATTGTAAGCGGTAACAGAAACGCGCATTAGTCGGGCCATTGTTAATATTAGGCAATATTTGGCTCGATCCGATTCTTGACCTTGAAAATATATGTAAAATTTGTACGATTGTATTTACAGTGGGCGTGTGAGTGAACCGGTTAGAACTATTTCGAATTTATAAATACTTACCGTAATCTCCACTATCTAGTGATATATATATATATATATATATATATAAAAGCAACAAATTTTATTATGCACCAAAGGCAGCCCAGTGCATCGATCAGAGCAATTCTTACGTCGATCTTTTTAAAAACGGCCTTTTGTTAATAGAAATATTTTGAAAATTTTGTTTTTCTTCTTCTTGATTTCGTACTTGTGTTCTTATAAAACCTATGGCGACAAACTAAAGGCATACACGGCCAAGACGGAATTTTGGACCTAAACATTAACCTCTTAAAGATGAATGGACACATGAACATAGTCACACTGTATTTGCATATACACCTATACATACATACACATATATATATATATATATATATATATATATATATATATATATATGTATATATATATCTATACGCTTTTATTTAAGAAGTGTCACCAGGCGTTTGCTGTTACAAGATTAGAAGTCTGATGCCTTTATTTAAGACTAAGTTAAAAAGTTTCTCAGACTAAAATTTACAACCCGCAAGAAGCCAGACATATAGGCATAGCTTAATCGGTTTTTTGTAAATACCTAAGTATTTGCATAAGTGTGATAAACAAAATATCGCAATTCCATCCGCCCTTACGTCGCATCCTTGCGATGGTATCTATAAAAAAATTTGCAGGCGATCTCTTATTCAAAGGAAGCACATTCTCCGTTAAATGGTTAAGTGGTTGTATAAATTCCAAGGAGTTTCAATAGTAGCAGCTACCGCAGTTGAAAACTCTTCAATTTTTTCACATAATATAAAATGGGCAGGATAGTGAATCAGTTGTTTCCAATAATGATAAAATGAGAATTTTTCCCTTCAAAAATTTTATTAATTGCCTTTTTTTTGCCTTTTTTTTTTGCCGTTTTAAACAAAATACGAGGAAAAAGAAATATTCAATTCTCGTCTTAAAATACGATAACAGTAACTGCCATCCTTAAAAGATTTTATTGCAAGGATTAATTGAAAGCAAAAGCACGAATTCTACAAGATTTTTTTTTTTTTTTTTTTTTCCTCGCTCCATTTGGTAGAAACTTAGTGGGGAAGTGTTTTCTGATATTTGATTGAATTTAAGACCTCGTTAATTGTTAAACCAAGGTAATTGAAGAATATCTGTAACCTGGTTTCCTTACTTAGCTTGAGGTCTACCCAAGCATGTTAGCTAAACGTTGGTAAATATTTTTACGTAAAATAAATAAAAATTTTAATTATAAAAGAGAAAGAAAATAAATAGAATTTCAGGTTACCGAAGAAGTTTTTGCCTTGAATTAAAAAAAGAAAAGCAAAAAAAAACATAAAACGTGAATTAACTCTACAAAACTAACGTTATGTCATGTATGTGTATGTAAAGAATTTTTTTGCTTTCTATTTTTGACATGAAAACCTTAACTAAATCAAAATGAGTAAAAAAATTATATTCCTCCGCGACTGAATCTTTTCTACTCATCATCATTTGATATTTGAATCAATAATATGTAGACTTGAAAGGGTCTTTGAAGCTTCTTTTTTCTCGGTCCTGTACACGCTTTAACAAAAGAATTGTATATGAATATTTTATAAAGTTGAGTAAGCGTGGCCGATTTACTCCATAATATATAAATGCATACTTTTATGGTTGCATCTGTTGTGGTTTATAACTAATGATCCAAAAATCAAAATTTTTTTTTTTATTTTTAAAAACACAGGTTGTGTTATACTGCGGTTGTGTCGTTTGACCGGTTCGGGAACGATTTCAATGTCAAATTTATAATCGATTGCTGTATTTTTGCTTCGAGGAAAACAAACATTGTCGGACGGACGGACGGACATGCACAAATCGCTCAGAAATTTGATACTGATCAAGAATATATATACTTCATGGGGTGTCTGAGTCTTCTTTCTGGATTTTGCAAACGTCCTGACAAGATAGCCGTACTCCTCATCCTTCAGTGATGAGTTCGCTTTGCCGCTCAAGTATAAAAATTACAATTTGCCTTCTATTTGTTAAAATAATTCTTCGAATTCTTCCATTGAATAATCGCTTCTTCCACTTCTTTCAAACATAACAAAGGATGAGATTCTCTCGATCGAAATTTTAACATATGGCTGACTTAACCCTCTTTGCTTTTCGTTATTATATTGAAACATTTATTTTAAATTTTACTTTATCAAAATATGAGAAGTACAATGCACTTTGCTATCACAATAAATTGATCGGATGCATTAAGAGGACTGCGGAGAGTGATAATATCTGTAGCTTCACTCGCAAGAAAAACTCAATCCAATCCGATCATACATCGGAAGGCTATAAATCATGCGCAACTATCAATTTTTCTAGATACAGAAAACGTTGCTAGAACAGTCGGTAATGGCATGCAACATTTACCGGTTGGTGACGCAATTCCCAGTCCATAGCCATTCCGTATATCTTTATCTCATCTCCTGAGTGATTGGTCCTATTAAATGAAATAAGAGATGAGAAGAAAAAAAGCTTATAGTAAAGTCAAATGACCGAAATGATAGGAAATCTGGATGAGCGCCTTTTCAGGGTAAAAATTTTACCTGTGAGCTATTGCTCCTTGTATAAATGCATAATCTCATAAACTGAAAAATCTTAATTATAATAACTTATTGACACATTTTTAAAACTTTGGAAAAAATAATAAACACCGACATATTAAAATGCATTGTGTTTTATTTTAAATCTTAGACATTGCGGTTATATTCTGAACTGAAATTGAGTATTGGCACTGACGCAAACGATGTGTTCAACTGTCAATCACTTTCTCCGACATTTGTTATGCTATGTCTGCAATAGCCTAACGAATATTTGCCACTGAATGCGTCATAGTTCGTGGGCTGTCCGGATAGACAGAGGATAGAGCCTTAACTTAGCCACAAAGGAATATGAAAAAAAATTCGTAGAGTGTTAAATTACAAGACCGCGGCGGCCAATTCTTAAAGTCCGTTCGCCAAACCTCTCTCTCCCTCGGCCAATCAATTAGACACAAACCCACTATTCTTCGAACCACTCTCTGCCTCTTTTTCTTCCTTCACCTCTTTCGGACCGGTATGTTGCATGTTTTTGTGACAAACATTTATAGATTTAACTTGAAGCTACTTTAATAGAATGTTATTAACCATCACAAACAGAATGATGAATTTGAGAGACTGTCCTTATGTTTCCTGCAACATGTTGCTAAGGAGACTAATCCCCTCTTTTTGATGTAATTAAACTTTTAAAATCAATTAAATAATATTCCCTGTTTAGCAACATCTCTCCCTCTCCCTCTCCCTCTCTCTCACTGCCATTATTTTTACAAGTTTCCGGTCCAGTTCGTTTACATGTAAGTCCTCGAGTTAAATTGCACAGCAAAAAATAGCGAAATAATTCTTTCGTTTTTTGTTCATTTTAAAAGCAAAAAATAAAAATAAAAAAAAACAATAATATCAACTGATGATCGTTTGATTGAGTTA
Source organism: Glossina fuscipes (assembly GCF_014805625.2). Taxonomy (NCBI): domain Eukaryota; kingdom Metazoa; phylum Arthropoda; class Insecta; order Diptera; family Glossinidae; genus Glossina; species Glossina fuscipes. The sequence goes on from NW_023998414.1 coordinate 6,068,680, forward strand.
GTTAAAAAGAAAAGAAGGCAAATACTTTTTTGGTACCTTATAATATAATAATTATAGTTTAAATAAAAATTTCCAATTTCAGATAAATCATAAATAAAAGACATAAAAAGAAAAGTGTTTTAATTGAAAATTAATATCTTTTTCAACACTCCGTCCATTAGCAATTAATCGAAGAGAGTTTATACGCAAATATTAAGAAAATATATTTGAAAATATTTTAAAAAAAAAATATTCTTAAAAGAAAAAAATTAAAAATAAAATGGTTAAGAAAAAAAAAATTCATTAAATATCTGAACATAAAAAGAAAATAAAATCACAATGAAGGCTGATAATTAAACTTATTTTAAACTCTTTTAATCACACTGAGGAACGGAAAATATTAAAAAAAGGAGAAAAAAAAATTTAATTACAAGACTTTTTTAAACCATGGGGACATATTTTCCTAATTTTTTTTTTTTTTTTTTGGTTTTTTTTTTTTTCCAAGTTCCATAAATCATAAGAAACTAACAAATAAGGATGCATGTTAGGTATAGTAAATGCTTCCGAAGCATGCCAAGTGTTCCTATAAATGCCAATCATTTCGAAAGTTACAACTGTGCATATACATGTGTTTGTTGTATTGACATATAATTGACGAACGTATGTAAAAACATTTCAATATAAACCAGTAAGAACATTAAAGGCCGGACAAGACCGACCGTGAAATACCCTACACTACTTCATATTTACTAGTTTTGAAAATAATAAATGAAAAATTACAAATTATTTTCATCCCAAGGGATACTTCGCATATTGGAGGTAGCCCGAACACATCAAATGAGCAAATTCAGCAAACTTAGTTTACTTCCTAAAAATATTAATATTTTTCATTTTCCGTTATAGAAATGTACAAATTAGACTTTCTCTCCAAATAAAGGCTTACTTCTCATAATAACGCCCGCATATGTTTGTGATGTAAAACGTAGCCGTAAATGATCCAAATACCTCAAAAATTGCGAGCTATTAGCTTAGAAAATAATTCTGAAGCGATCGGTATAATTAAAGTTGTGGCTGCTTTATTAAGCTCTTCTGGGTGTTACATACGTCCAACGCACAAACTTAATATACTCTGTACTACAAGTAGTGTAGGGTATAAATATACTTTTGTCTTAGCCCCACTAAATACTCAGGCTCGCGTTTCCAGGGTATTTTGGCGCAACAAGAAGCAAAATTCTTTATCTTGCAAATTTATGTTTTTATACACAATGTTTATCAAATCCAGTACTCGATACGCTATTTCTCAATACATATATAAGAAGAAGATATCTAAGATTAAACATTTTGATTACAGAACTTTCTTGCATAGATATTAGGTCTACAAATAAATTTGCAACTTTTTTTCATAAAATTCGAAGCATACTTTTCTGCAGTCTACAGTCTTTTGCTTTTTAATAGATACCTTGGGTGTGCACATATCAGAAAACGTTATTGGTCCATTATCGTATATCCTTAACTTTCCAGCTAAATGTGAACCACTCCTAATTAGACATTTCTGGAGAATAATCTGTAATTGAGAGAAGTTCCCAGCCCCAAATTGAATATCACTTCCTGGGTTTTCTGTTGCTGGAGACGAACGGACGTATATGAGCTATATCGCTTTCAAGACAACTATTTTTTGCCCGCAATCTAGCAAAACATTTTCTACTTGTTTTATAAGTTACTGCATTTCCATTCCAAGTCGATTTAATCGTTTCCGTAGCTTCAGGTGTATATTTTTCCGGTGTAATTCAGCTAAACCCAGAACACAACACAATGCCTTAGATTCTCTTACATGAGATCCATCTGTTTAGGCTTTAACCTACACGAGACGGCAGCTGGTTACCACAACTGAAACTTATACAACTGTACAAGCACCAAAATCCAAATTATTTCTAAAAATTTCGGGAGAATTGAATGCAACACAAGGTAGACTTTGTAAAACGGCAAATTGCAAGGTAGAAAATTTATTTATAGACCCAAGTAGTAAACTTTATGTAGTACGAGTAGGAACTTGCTATACTATTATACATATATATTGAATCAAGTGAAAAGAAGTTCGTGGCGTTTCTTTGCACGCAAATTAAAACATATTTTTTGAGCCTTATTTTGCATTTTATAGGCGAAAAACTGAACTAATAATGTATATGTATTCATACCACGCCGCGCGTATGAGCATCGGTACACATCTCACATTTCCCCGATGCCTTTTAGCACGTCAAACTGTAGTGGAAACAGTGCATTACTTGGTTAAAACGCGTGAGATTTTTCATTTAGCTCTGTGGCGGGTTATCGCCGAATTAGTTATTGCATCCTTTGTCTATGTTAAAGCATTTCCCTCATCTAATGGAAAGCGTCATGTTACGTGACATCAACCTGCAATTTTGCACCAAGTTTCGTATTTCAAAATTTTGACTCATATTCAAAAGTCAATTATTTTCCATTAAATTACCCAATCTCATAAGATTTTCTTTCCATTCTAATAATCTTGTTGATCATCACCTTTGAAATCCGCCATAGTACGGTCTGATAGGTTTAGTAATGTCAAACTTACACGATGTTAAAGTGATCTATCAAGGGAAACGCTACGACCTTTCTCTTTAATTTAATATATTAATCTTCTTATATATGTACGAAAATATCCATATATATATATACAATATATATAATAATAAATAAAAAATATATATATAGTATATATATACATAAAGTAACACATTTGGGTTCATCCTACATATCAGATGGCGCTGTAATCGTCTTGGTTTTCCTCATGTGTACCTATTTAATATTTATAAAGCAGGAGCTTGATCATTTACCATATCCTTATACCCATAACCAAACGATGAGAGGTCTATTAACTTTATTAAAACGCTTGCAATGATCAGAAGAAAACTTTAGCGATCCCATCATCATCAAATTCTGAATCGATTTAAACATGCCCACCCGTCCGTCCGTTCGTCTGCGCAATGTCTGTTGTAAACGTTCTCTTCACCGTAAAAATAAAGCTGTCGTCGTGAAATTTGACAGATATATTGGAAGCTCTTGCACGCAGATTGGTATTGCAAGTGGACCAAGAACCTCTGTGTTTCCAAAGACATAAAAAATTGGGTTTTTTCTCATGACTCATAAACTGCAACAGATAAACTTGCAAAAATTTAACCGTATATTCAATGGGTGACGTTGTAGTAGCTGCTCAAGATTGAGAGAATTAATCACACCTACCCAATGCCATGGTATAGTAAAATTTTGTTATCTTTGTCAATACCTTTGAAAGACGCAGAAGCTAACTTCAAAAACACCATAAGGTGTATAAATTTTTGGCCAATTTCAGCTTTGGAATGCACCTAAAAAGGTTCGTCTATTCGTCTGTCCATTTGTCCGTCTGCGTAACTGAGTAATAGTCTGCGATGAACGTTCTTCCATTCGCAAAAATGAAGATTTCGCCGACAAATTTGCAAAAGAAATTGAAAATGACCCAAACTTGCCTGCAACGCCCACACACCTGCTTGTTAGTCATAAAGTACAAACCGCACCATATAAATTTTCAACTTTATTCACAGAATATGAGAAGTTAGCGTTACTACACTTTTTTTTATTTTTTTTTTGGAAAACAGTGACGGGTGCAAAAGATTCGGTTACGGCCGAATATAATTTGCTTACATGTTTTATACAATATTCAATTCCGCTGAGACTAAAGGCATAAACTTTTAAGATGAATAATTTTAATGCGTTACAAATCTTCCGTATAAATGGATCATCTCCCAGTGTAGGAGTGCATCACGATGTAGTTACAATTCTCTCTCCCTCTCTCTCTCTGTCTCTCTCTCTCTCTCTCTCTCTCTGTCTCTCTCTCTCTCTCTCTTTCTCTTTCTCTTTCTCTTTCTCCCTCGTAAATTTATGTGTCTTGAAAAATTTCCTTAAAAAAAAAATTTTTGATATCCGCAATCATGGAGACCGATTATCAGGCCCGCTGAACCAGTCGAAAATATTCGACCCCCAAAATGATATTTCCCTAATACTCAGCCATCTTAACAAAGACTGCCAAAGGTCTTCTTATAATCTTTCAGTTCGTTTATCATGATTCTCGCGCTAAAAATTTTAAAATATCGCTTCTAAAAGACGTCTTGTGGGTTGCGAAGCCCAATTTATAGTTGTATTTAAAAACCCTTAAAGTCAATAAGAACCACTAAATTATTAAATATTAAAATTTGCATTTATAGGAATCGTGGAATAATTTTTTAATAAAAAAAAAGAAAAGAAGAAAATTAATATTCTAACTAAACTTTTTAAGATTGCAGAGAAGATATTTTAATATATAAAAATAAGACTTGAAAAAATATCTACCAGAATTTGTTTTTGCTTTTAAAATTATGAATTTTCTAATATATTTACCAACTTGATGTGATTTCTTAAAAAAAAAAAAAAACACCGTATAAAAAATTGTAATAAGAAGAATGACTTAACAGTATTGAAAGGAGACAAAAATCAGCAACATGTTGCTCAAGACCATTAGCCAAACAATATTATTTACAATAAATATAAAAAGAAAAATAATTGAATAAATAAAATTAACATCTGAAGATCTTTGAACCAAATGAGTGTGGATCAACAAAATCAACAACACCAACAGCAGCAGCAACAACAACAACAACAACAATTAACGCCCATTGAATTAACAATTAAATCGAATAATAATAATAACATTGCAACTGATAGTGAGACAAAAGATATAAAAAAGGAAACGACATCATCCAATACAACAGCATTAGCATTAGCGTCAGCATCAGGATCAGGACCAGCAACAGCGACAGCAACAGCATTAACAGCAGCTGGGACAGGACCCGTCACATTAGAAGGTGATCATCAAGTAGAGCAAAAAGATGAGGGACAAATTAACAAGCAAAATGGTCAACATGATTACCTTAATGCTGTAAAACATAATGGCGATCATTTTATGAAAACTATTGAAGAAAATGCGAAAGAGGAAAAAATTAAACATGAAAGAAATGAAGCAACTGAAGATATCCATAATGACGATGATGATGATGATGATGATGACGATGGTGATGATAATGGTGATGTTGCGACTGGAAAAAAATTAACAATAGTTGATGATCAAACCGATATAAATGCTGCGTGCATTATAAAGACTCCATTAAATAAAACGTTATTGAAAAAATGTAATGGCAACGGTACGGGAAATGGTAATGGAAGTGCACAATCCCTAAATTGTTGTGGCAATCATCACCACCACCACCATCATCATCATCATCATCAGCACTACCAGCAACAGCAACAGCAACAGCAACAACAACAACAACAACAACAATTAACACAGCAAACAGTAGATAATTTTCCAGAAAATTATGACAATTATGAACATGAATTTGCTACGCCAACAACAACAACAACCACAACAACAACAACAACAACAACAAGCACCACAACACCAGCAACTACATTATCATCATCATTATCAAACGTATCATCATCATCACCATCAACATCACTAGCAACATTGACGTCATTAAATGTTTCAACAACATCGTCGTCATCATCAGCATCCGGAACATTGACATCATCTAATAAATGCCAAAAATGTCAAAATAACAACAACAACATACACTTCAACAATTTTAATTGTTATTATCGTAAAAAATTAACGCGTATGCCATCGTCATTATGTCGTTAGTATTTTACACACATCTAATCGATGATATTATTATATTTTTTTTTTTTTTCCTATTCTCCCAAACCTATTTATATAGCAAAACCTTGATAATAAAAAAAGAACAAAAACGCACGCAATTTACCTAAAAACAAGAAAAAAAAAAAAACGAAAAAAAAAAAAAAGAAAACAAGAAAGAAAAATACATAACAATAACAACCAAATTGGAAAACTCATATATGTGCAAAAATTTTCACAAAAATTCTTATAAAAACTTTATATAATTGGCTGAACACACAAAATTTAAGCCCTAAACCTATCCCAGCGTTCACCTAACTCTACTACCATCACTATCGCCAGCAATCAAAAAATCCAATCCAGCACTGTACACTGTCTTTCTCTAAAAATAAAAAAACAAGAACAACAAAAAGTTTTTTTGGTTATGCATTAAAAATTTGATATTTTTTTTGTAACAAAATTCAAAATTTCCAACAACAATATTTTGAAATTACAACAAAATTATGACATCCATAGGTAAATTGTGCAAAAAAATACTCTTTTAAACCATTATTTTTCCATTTTTAATTTCCAAACCTTTTTCATCTATTTTCACCATATTTATGAATTATTTCCTTTAACTTAACTTTTTTACATATCTAAAAACATTTATATCATTTTTTTTAATTATTTAATTTTTTATTGCCATTGCATAATTCATCTTATTTAAATTTTTTTTTAGTTTTTGTGCTTTTTAATCACCACATAAGGCTTCAGTTGCTGTTTGCTAAAGCATCAGCGATATATGTGGAAAATTAATCCAAATGAAATTCATTATCCAGGTCAGCCCGTCCGTCCAATATTTTATTGTTTGTTAAGCACTAGTGATATCTTGAAATACATTGCTTCTTACCAAGAATGAAATTTTGCAACCGAATCAGTCCGTACGTCCGCCCATCCATTTTGCCTCTTACCATTTCTTAAGCGCTGATAATATCTTAAAATGCATAAGTGGGGAAATGAAATCTGCAGCCAAATCAATGTGTCCATCCGTCCGTGCTGGTTGTTGAACGCTAATGACCTCTTAAAATGCATAGATTCTTAACAAGATCGAAATCTGCCATCGAATGCATCCATCCGTCTGTCCGTCTGTCCATCAAGTCTCTCACTGTTTGTTAAGCATTTGTGATATCCTAGAATACATGGATTCTTAATAAGAAAGAAATTTACAGCCAAACAAGCCAAAGTCTATGCATCCATTCAGTGTTTACACTTTATATAGGGGTCAAAGTGAAATAAAAAATTAATTTTTGGTCTATAAGGTTTTTGTTTTATTCCAAGGAGCAAAATTGAAATTGGAAAAGCTCAACGAATAACAATAAATTACTTATAAATACAACGGATGTTATTACAATTATTCAAGCAGACATCTTTAAGGAATAATCCCGAAATGAAAATCTAAATTATTTAGCATATAGGTGCAGTGGAAATAGTGGGTCTGCGCAGTTCACTCTGAAACGAATACAACTTCTTTTACCTTTGTGTTCCTATCATGGAAGAATTAGATAGATCTATATAAGATTTATCCCTGTTCGTTCCGCGAAACCATGATATATTCATTCATTATCCGTAACCTTGGAAGTCTCCTTAACTATTTTCGTCAGTTAGTTTGTTTAACGGTCCTTCAGTCGTATATTGTTGTTATCACGCTCACAATGGCTAAAAAATAGTAATAAAAATCCATCTTCAATAAGCAAAAGATTTTTACCTTGAAATCTACCACCGATATTGATCTAGAATATAATATTTATAAATATTTTGAAAAGCCATTGGTCATTAACAGAGCATAGTGTAAAGACAGTCCTTTCAGTCAATTAACACACCTATGATGTGAATGAAAAACTTCTTGTACATATTGTTCGAAATTTTGAATGAACATCGAGGCGCGAATATATAATTTGTCTATTTGTAATGATATTATTCAATTTAATATTTCCATTTTTTTTTTTTTTTTTTTTTTTTTTTATTATGCATTTAATTTTTCATTATTAATAATATTGTTAATAATTCTGATTTTATTTTAATTTCTACAACTTATGCTTTATTAGAAAATTAATCTTGCGCTTGATAATGAAAATGGGTCAACTTTTTTTTTTCATTTATTTTTATTTCTATTAAAAATACATGCAAAAGCAATAACAGCAACAGCAACAGCAAGAGCAGCAACAATACCAATAACAATATACTTACTATACACAAAATGACAAATAAATAGTCAAACATGAAAAAACAAAAACAAATAACCGAAAATAGAAACTAAATGTATTTGTGTTTTTTCTTTTTTTCTTATTATTTTTTTCAAATTCATATATGTTCGTATATCACATGCATACAAACACACATAATCATGCATACATGCGCATTTAAGTGAATACCCGCATAATTCTAGCCGGCATTTAACTTGTCAACCAACGTGTGTAGTATTAAGAGAATGTGTTCTTCTATCGCTATGCATGCATACGTTAAGAGAGCTTAATATTGCATGCATAATAATAAAGGCAGTTCAGTCAGTCACAGTGGTATAAAATGCAGAAATTATTTATCAAAATAATATAATATAAAAAAAGCAAAAAAAATTCGATAAAAAAAATATATAAATAAATTTCACGCCAAGAGATCTTTTCATCTAAAGTCAGTCGAACCTTTTCTATCTATGCGCTCAGGTAATTAAGTGATTTTTTTTTTTCTTGTCATTCTCTATTAATTGTAGTGTACCGCAAACTACTGGAACTTCGCTTAATACAGTTCCCGATGTGACGACTTTTCAAGATAAGTTCTTTTGCGGATTTTTCGAAACGTTTTCATGAAAAATTAATGCACAAATAAATCTCGCGGTATTCAGTTTTATTCTAACTAAAACTTAGTTAAGGGATTAGCTGTAGAATTTTTTTTAATTTAGATTTTCTTCCAGTTAAAAATGTTAACTGACAAAATAAGAAAAAGAGGGAATACGTAATAAAAACATATGCCTAAACAAATGCACAAAACAATAAGTTAAACAATATTTAGTAAAATATGTATTGCGGAAGCCCAAATAATTTAACTGCAAGTTAAGATTATCAGTTAAAAAAACCTATTCAGTAAGAAACTTTCAATTAAAATGAATATATTGAAGACCATCCTAAACATAAAAGTGCAGGTCTTAGGTTATGTAAAACAAAATATTATACATATTTTTAAAAACAAAATGGGGATGTGACTGCTTTCAAAAAACAATGCATTTGGCCCTCATTACCGTACCGCTATAGGTCACGGTTTTGCACCTAGAACAGCAAATAAAAATGCAACTCAAAATGTAATAAACACAACTTGAAAATTTTTTCGATTTTTGAAAACATCGTTTTTTTTTTTCTTTTTATTTTGGAAAAAGAACACAAAAGCGATAAATTTTGATTTATTGAAAAAAACGTTGCCGGGTATGCTTCTTAGGCATTTTTATTGTTAAACAGTATTTGATATAGTATTTGATGGAGTATGAGAAACTCGACCGAGAAGAGTCAAATTTTTTGCTTCAATTACGACCATCTTCGGCAAATCAAATTTGCTAGATCATATAAAATATTACTCCGTCATTCATTACTAATGAGTTGCAATTGTCGTGAAACCGTCTTCTACCCAAGTCAAAATTCAATTAATTTTTGCCAAAGATAAAATACAAAATTAATCTAATGCGAGCTCTCGGTTACCAAGTGAGGCGCCACCTCGGACATATGCGCCTGCACAGCTATTCAGCTATATTCGAAAAGTCAAATTCCTGATTCATTTAGAATGTATTCGGCCGCAATTCTCTTTTTACAATCATTCTTGTATATTTAAGCGATCTTTTAAACGATTAATTTAAAAAAAAAAAAACCAAAAAATCACCCAACAATATTTCCAAAGTATTTTGTTAATTGCGGTTGTGTCAATCGGACGATAAGAGTTACTTTTGCACTGACCTTTCATACAGTTAATCTATAGTTAGCATTCATTGTTCGATTGGATACGCTGATAGGATTTGAAAAAAATACTCAATTGTCCTTACAATGCGTGCAAAATATATATATATATCATATAAATATATAGCTCAAATTAGTTCGGACCGGTTCGATAATGTAATTATCAAAAATCAAACCAAGGTGTTCCAATACATTTATAATAACTATCAAATCATTATTTGGAATCAATTTGCATGGCAGGGTATTCAAAACTAGATTCTTTTATACAGTAGAAGATTTTGAAAAAAACTGTCTTGTTTAGTTTATCATGCTAAGATATAATTCTTCGCCGATATTTGGCGAGAAATATTATATATTGAATATTATACTAAACTTTATAATTTTCATCCAGAGATCGTAGGTGGCGTGAGGTATTAAAATTATGATTGATATTCACTCTTCTCAGTTTTCAATTATGCTCTGCACTAGCACTTGATAAACTGATCAAATCTTTGTAAGTCACTGAAATCGTTGTCAGTTGATAGAACGATGCCAGGAGAGGAGAGACTAGCAGCGAATTTATGCAATCATACGGTGGCGTAAACGAAGTCGAGAAGACAAGGGTGGAGGACTATGCAAAACGTACTTGAAATGGAAATCAAAGCAATTTCAAAATTAAAATATTTAAACAATTCTCCAAAATGTATCAAGACCCTTGAACGAACGTAGGCTTCGATATATAAAATCATATTCTTTGTTTTGAGGTTATGTTCACAATCTTATTCTAATGGATTCTGGAGTCTCTAATAATACACCTTTTTTTTTTTTTTGTTTTTTAATTAACATTCGAGTTACGACGACTTGTTGACGAACGGTACAGCCAGTATACCATTTTTATAATAATGACTTTGTCACAATTTTTTAAGGTCTACATTTACATTTCATAAATCGCAGAGATCCAAAAAATGAAGATATTTCCATGATTTTTTTATTTATTTATTTATTTTTTTTATGGCCAATTATTTACACAAGATATGTCTGCTATAGATTCGTAACCAGGGTGATGGTTAGGGAACAAGAAGGACTAGGGTATGACCGTAACTTGAGAGATGAGTGGCCGATCAGTAAGTGTTATGCCTTTATCGATCGAAAATTCTGTATAGCTGCGGCTATAAGCCAAATTTAATTAAAGTATGAGTTACCTCATTAGAAATTGAATCTGGATATGGTGACTTGATACTCATGCTTCTTATGTCAACAAAGCGATGCATATATTACGCGCTGTTGTTAAGCACGTTGCGAACACCTTTTGCTTAAATATCAACTTACAACTTACGTCTAGCTTGGTGCAAAGATCGGCCTACGAACTCAGAAGACAGTTCGTACACAGCGATAAGTTTTAACTTAGGAAAGATAAGAAATTAAGACTGGGTATTGAAATCGTACAAAGATTTCTAAAGGCTGAAACATTAAAATACGCACATTGAAGACAATCGTCCTGCCAAGTTAGCCTAATGGCTTTTTCAGGAACTATGAATGAGGCACGAGAAAGGGTAGCTAAGGGTACGTCGACAACATCGGACGTTATTGACATCTAATCGCACGAATTGAGTTATTGAGCTATTGAAAGAAAGCAAGGGGACGAAAACAAAGTGGAATTGAAAATTACTCCAGGGACTACAATAGGGATAATAAGTACTAATGTAAGTTAGTTTGCTAAGTATAGTCTCTTAGAGTCATAATCATTTTCTTTACGTTTTGTCAAGTAATTTGATTCGTCAATGGACTTCCATATTATTCGGTTGTTTTTTGTTTTTTCTTTAAAAAACAAATATATTCAAAATTTATTGATTTTTTGTATAGGAGAAATGCCACATAGATAATGATATTAATTAAATGGAAGAGGAATGGCTGAAAGAAGAATTTTTATTATCCATTGTTTTTTTCAATTTTCGCTACGCATTACGAAATGTTAATTTGTGGTTTAACAAAAAAAAAAAAAAAAAAAACAAAAAAAAAACATTAGATTAACTCAACCTATTTGATGTTCCTATCAGCAAAAGTAAATAGAAAGGGACTTTAAAGAAAAATTAGTTTAAATATCTAACAACAATATTACGATTATTTATTTTTAATTAATACCTATCTGCACAACGATAACCTGCCATTAAGGAACTGAGAGTTTTTTTAGAGTTTCCAACCAGAAAAAAGCTGTTAAAATTTTTTGCAAAAACAAAGTAAATAAAGAAACGGAGAAAAAAAAAACAAATTGTTGAAAACTATATGCAACTTATTATTATTATATTTCCTTTGGTGTTATTTATTTAAAAACGTGTGTAATTGTTTACACACGTTGTAAATTTTTTCTTCGATAAGGTAAAAGGCAATAAAACACATTTCAAGCACTTGAAAAGAAAAGGTTAATGAACTTTTCATATGAGTGGATGGGAAAAAAATTAAATAAACCATTACACCCAGGTATACATTGATAAGGAAATTAGGTGAAATGTAAACAAGAAAACAGATTACGCGTCTAGCTAGCGACGAAAGTATTAATTCCTGATTGCGATTTTACATTTTTTCCCCGGAATATAACATAAAGCTATGCATGCGTTAATACTTACACATATGTTATTCACTTATGAATACGAAAAAAGTAAAATTTTAAGCATAAATTACATATTTTCAATTAGTTGATAGTTTTAGTTGAAAAACACTGCAGTGGAATATTTCACTTAACGCAGTTATTCCTATACCAGCTTTTTCAAGTAGAACGTTATAAGATAAGAAGCCGAAAAATGATTCGATTCGAAACATTTTCAATAGCGTTGGTCACTGGGCCAGATTTCTTCAGAATATACCATACTTATAAACTCTAAGCTAAGAGACAAGACGGACTGACGAAGAGAGAAGCTTAAATCGACTCGGCAAGTGATTCTGAAATGAACAGTATAATAAAAGGGTGTCTATCTCAAGCCTCTGCGGATATCGCATATATCCGTACAAACTTAATGTTCCCGTGCACCATCACAAGCCACGTAGGTTAAAGATGTTTATTTTAATCAGATATTTACAGAACAGATTTCGCGGTGTACATGAAGTTTTAGATCTTTTCTTTGCTTTTTTGAATAATTTTGCAAAGTTTGTCTATCACAACCTGCTCTTAAAAAATATTTCGTTTTCTTCTTTCTTTCTTAAAATTTCACCTTTGCCTTAATTTATGCTGGTTTGCGTATAAATGAAAGGGAGTATATATAATAATAAAAGTTCACAATATGCATGTTAGAAATTGATTAATAGCTTCCTTTAAAAGAATTAACTGAATATACGGTATCATATGCTGGTTCAAACCAAGGTAACCGTTGCTGAGAAATGATATCGACGGCAAGTAATGCAATTAAGTCTCTGATTAACACGTATATTGACATGTGTACCGTTTTCGGTACACGATAAAATGGATTTATATGCCAAATTAAGTTTTTATAAAATCAGATATTACAATTTTATTGCGACGTAACACTAGAACACGTAGAACACTATTAGATACGTACACCGTCACTGAATTTATTAACACGAAACAAAAACGGTACGCGTGCCATGGGAATTATGTTTACTCATAAATAGCTCGGCAGGAAATGTGTTAACGCATTGTGACAGTGGACTTCGAGAACTATGAAATGGTCCATTCTGATTTATATGCAAATATGCGTTTATCGGACGACGACGGGAGTTAAAAGGAGAGCAGCCAATGACATCAAATCATTTTCATTGTAAAAATACAAGCCCCCTTACAATCGACTTTCTTTAAGTCTGATAAGTAATGACTCTTTATATAGCACTGAGATTGGCACCTAACGTTTTATGTTTGTTTCTGAGATATAAAGGAAGTACGCACGAGCAACAGTTGTTATCTTATCCTTTAACAATTAGGCATAACGTAAAGTATTAGAAAAAATATTTGCCCTTGAAAAATAGTAAAAAGTGATAACACCTCAGTCATTCTCTCGAGAAATATTCTCATATCTTTTATGTAATGAAACACGTAAGAGTTCTCGAAAATATTAAGTTTTATGTAAGTGAAAAAGTGCAATTTTCGACCAAAGAAAAGACACTTTTATTAATAAAAAAATGTTTTAAAAAATCCTACGTATTTCACAAGAGAATGTTGTTTTGAAGATTCTGTGGAAAAATTCGAATAAAACAATTGAAAAGTTGTTTGAATTATGCTGCTTGCCGACTTCTAAAAACTCCGTTTCGAGATAAGTACATTTAAAGTTTTGACATATGTTGTACATATGTTTTTTTATCACAATAGTTTTTTTATTATTTATTTTTCTATTAGTCTGCGGTTCCACCTTCATAAGACTGCCCTTTACAGTTCAAATATTCTTCCTCTTTTCTTGAACACTTTATGCTACAACTTGTTGTTTTTGCACCGTCTATTAAAGACCGTTACGTTTAGAGTCGATTTCAATACACAAATTGTATGATTGTATGATCTGCCAAACCCTGATAGTTATTAGAATACAAGATTATACCGTTATTAAAATTACACGCCGATATGTCAGTCGGTATGTCCAAGGCATTTTGCTTACGCAAAATCTCAAAATTTCAAGGAAAAAATTCTTGATAGGTAAAAAATCCCTTTCCACGTATTCTAGAAGATTCAAAGCATCTATAAAGCGAAAAAAAAATCAATTCTTTGAAAAATTATAATGGTGTACCCCCTCTTAAAGAAACCGAAATTAATACATATACTTATATATACATTTTTTTTTTAAAGAATCTTGACAAGTCGTTCGAAAATAACTCACTTCTGACACACACACATATATATGTATATTTATTAATGAATAAAATCGAATATTGCAAAGAAAACACAAGGAGAAAAAATATCTCCTTCTCGCTTAGCGTTAAGGACTGTTGCATGTCGATATATGCAGAAAATTCGTTACAGAAAGTTTGTATTTTTAGGTGCTTGCATGTATTATGATCACTTTTTTATCGTGAAAATTTATTGAGAAAAGTTCGCATAATATATATATTAATCAAAATATTTTGCATCATTTTCGGCAACTTTTTCCCATCTTTCTGGCAACACAACGATATCGTATCGAAAGAAACATATAAGTTTGGCGGCGATCCAATTGGTTATAAGAAGACGCTATGTGTTGCGAGTGCTATGGGTGAGGCGGAATTTTCCAATCGATCTGCAGCAGTGACCGAGTGTTGTCATACAAGAGAATGCCTTTCCGTCTGTTAACCGCTATTGCTGGTCCTTTCTGGAAGAATACATCGTTCAATTTGTTCAAATGCCGTCGTACAGTAACCGTTTCATTCAATTGTGGCATTTCGTAATAGACTACATCTTGCTAATCCCACCGTATGTACAGCAAAATTTTATGATCATCAATAATCCGCTTCGATGATGAAGTCTATGACTCCACTGAACGTTTATTTTATGTAGAGAGAGGTGTCAGTTATCAAATTTAACCGCACTTCACCTTACTTTATCATTTTCACGAATAGATGTCGCTGATCGAAATACGTGCAAGCACCTATTAGTGTAAATAAACTTATATATGCATAACAAAACTTCCAAATTCATTGCAGAAGTTATTTACTGAAAAAACTACAATATTAACGAACTGTTGACTTTTTATCGAACGAAAAGCGACAAATTAAAAATTTACAGGAAATCAAACTTGAAATAATTCTCAGGCCTAATAAATCGATGTCATTAGCTAACTGTTAGTAATAGTTTTTTTTTTTTTTTTTTTTTTTTTTAAATAATTTTCTTATTATTTCAAAATATTTTCACGCAAAAAAAAAAAAAAAACGTTTATTTTAATTATATTCTCAAGCAAGCAAGCACAAAAATGTGAAAAAATGCCAACTCATCTAAATTAAACGACTCTACAATTGAGGTAAGTGTGCGCACAAAAGTAATATTAAAAAAATAAAAATTCTCTTGTGCAAATACCCGAACCGACCTACACCAACCGCTTGCATATTGTATAAATTTCTATACAACTGACGTTTTTTAATCTACAAAAAATATATATGAACGCAATAAACACAAAAACAATTTTACAAAAATTATCAAATCAAACATATGCAAGCATATAAGCACTAAGAATATGTATGGATATCGGCAGCGATGGAGTGTATAATCTTAATATCAATTAGAGAAAAATTGCATTTGCTAAGAGAAACTAATAAGCGAATATATATTAATAGCAAAAAGCAGAAAAAAAAAAAAAAAAAAAAAGACAAACTCAAGAATAAGAAATAAATCCTTTTCGAAAGGCAAATGTACGAACAAATTAAGTGATTTTCGAGAAAAGAAGATACAAATAATAAGCGATCCAAGAAAATGAAGCTTACTTGTTAAAGAGAAGATAACCTATATATGGGCATAAGAGAGCGGAGAATTAAAGCGTAGTAAAGCCTACGATTTATTAAAGCGTATGAGTCAGAAAAGTTTCTGCAGTGAACTCAATGGGTGACTGAGTCTCTAAAGTATATGAGAATTTCGTGATAGTAAGAATTAGAAATAAAATTTCAATTAACAAAAAAAAAAAAAAAAAAAAAATGGCTTTTTTTTTATTTATATACATTTAACAAAACTTTAAATCTCAATAATCGATTATCTAATAAAAAGATATAATCATTCGCTCCAATCAAATCGTTATTATTTGTCAAAGGCAGTAAATAGGTGCTTTCTACGTATATGAAATCCTATTTGATTTTCAAAATAATTTTTAAAATAACGAGAAATTAGTTTTCAT
The DNA here is from genome assembly GCF_014805625.2 of Glossina fuscipes. NCBI lineage: Eukaryota > Metazoa > Arthropoda > Insecta > Diptera > Glossinidae > Glossina > Glossina fuscipes. Next base: position 6,085,128 of record NW_023998414.1, read on the forward strand.
CTATCATCATACGACATAACTCAGGCATCCCTCAAAATTTAGTTTTCTGTACTCAACGTCAAAAGACGTCATAGGTTTCTCAGAAATCAAATATTCAACTTTTTTTTTTAATCAAAAGACATTATTAAAAAAAATTAAATAAAAAAAAATTTATATTTTCATAAAACCTTGGCAGTGAAAAGCAAAGTAAAACTTAAAGAAAAAAAAACATACATATATATATATATATATACAAAGAAGACTAGCTATATAAGGGTATAAGAAAACAATAATGTTTGGAGTCGAATTTCGAATGCGCTCCATCTTAAATGAATATATAATAAATGTATGTATATTTTATATATTATTTAATATATTATTATATTCATCTTGTGGTCGAATCTTTTATACTCGAAACTCGTATCTTAGAAAAAAAAAAAACAAACTCGAAAAAAATGAAATTTCGTTAATCTTTATAATAAAGGAGGCGTAGCCGAATTGCTATTTTCGTATAAGCACTGCACCATTTGTTATAGTGTAGCAGTAATAAATAAAAAATCAAATGAGAATGCGGAACTGTAGGCGTGTCCTTTGATTGTTTTGCTCAATTTTTTCTCTACCAACTTACATACAAAAGTCTCTAAGACTTTTAACTTATATCGTCATTTTCTTTAAGGGAAGAATGTTGATGGTCGTCGGACGTATAGACAGACGTTTTAAAATTCGAATAAAGGCTTCTTCTGCATGTTTCGATAAAAGCTATATATACTCGGTCCGCGAATTGGGACCATGTAATATAAGCCTTTACAGGTAGTCTTCACAGATGTCTACGCGTGCAAGTTCCTTTTACTTGGAATTTATATTAAAAAAACTTTTACAACTGATCGCTAGAGAATGGAATTAGGAATAAATTTCCAAAGCTTAGCTCTGTCGCTTGATTGGCTGTTTAGTAGAACAACAGGCCTATAAACCGATATAACTGACATATCGGTAAAGGTATGACATTTACCAATTGCCTACGTATCCAGTTAGCTACGGCCACTTCATATCTACCTCTCTATTTCCCTAGTTTTTTCTGCCTATGACTATGTTACACGTATAAGCGACATCGCCCAAGTGCTTGGGGATTAAAATATATAAAAACCGAATAAAAATTACTATTTTTTTTTCTTAGATAGCAATAGGCAATGTTTTATCAGTCGCACGAGCGCAGTTCTTTAGGGTCAGTCGCTAATAGACGGATAGACATATATACGAGTAGCCATAAGGACAGCTGGAGGACACTACGAATACTGGATGGACAGATGGACTGGTGGTGGATAGGTGGAGAGTTAAAAAGAAGAACGAAAGACTCGATGGGATAAACTAAAGAAGTGCCAAATAGGCGGTACATACACAATAAAGCATATAAGGTGGAGTTTATAAAATAACAAGCAAACATATAACAGCCAGACCGTCAGATGAACTAACGATTAGACAGATGGACGAATAAGTGGGTGAATCAATTAACGACCAGACGGACGGATGAATGCATAAAAACGCATAAAAATTAACATGCGAAGATTTGAGGGGACAGATCGAGGGATGTATTGAATGGCTGATGCTTAAGCGAGCAAACGTAATAATGAAAAGATACATAAATGGATAAGCGATAAGACGAGTAGGCAGCCAGGTGGACAGAAGCATAAACCAACAAAGAATCTAGTGTATCATCGCTCAGTCGAACAGACGAGCGTCTTAAATCGAGAAACGATTTTCTTGCGTTATAAGAATTTTGATACACATTACGGACTGTTACGAACGGTATGATAGCCACACTACGAGCATTGATTCCATGTGTTACAAAAATCACTTTCTCAAATATTTATGCATTTATGTATTTATTTATTAATTTTTTTTTTTTTTTTTTTTTTTTTAATTTCTATTTTATTATTTTATTTTATTTCTTTCCTCTTCTTAATATATGAAAAAATTTTAAAACGCAAATGATTAATGACGCGTTTAAGCAAACACTAGTTTTGATATGTTTAAATACACACACAGACAGAAACAATGGAGTTAATTTATCGAATGGAACGATTTACTTTTGAACAACGGGTATCTGCACAATAAATATGAAGTAAAAATTTGATGCAAATAGATTGAAATGAATAATCAAATTAATCTAAACTTTATCGTATATACATGAAAGACATGAAAGATTCTTTAGTCACTTAAGCAAAGAAAAGCTCTTTGGTTACATTTATTTTAATCTTTCTCTTTCCTTAAAAATGTTCTTTCTTCTTTTTTTTTTCTCTGTTTGTTGCATTTTTATTTTATTTTTTATTTATTTTTTTATTTATTTAATTATGTATTTATTTTTTTAAGTAAATTTACTTATGCAAGACATACTACTACCAATAATATTGAAATAAAACCAAAAACAAAAATGAAATGATGATAAAAAAGAAGAAATATATTATTGGCCTATATTTCGTATACATATATATATATATATATATATATATACATATAGATATGTGCATATGTATGCGTATATATATATATATATATATATATTTTCCTACAACACTTATGAATAAGTAATGCCAAAAAATCTACACTGATGTATAAACAAAAATATAAGCGAAACTTCCGCATTTACTTTAGCAAGCAGCAACAGCAGCAGAGGTCGTACAAGCGTACTTTTATACATGCATACATAGATACCTATAAAGACTCAAATGCTTGCACTTAATAAGTGCTCCCTAAACATATGTTGAGATTTTATATTTCTTCTCCTTCTCCGTACAAACACACGCAACGCACGCACTCACAGCCACATGCTTGATTTTTCTTCGCATTAAGCAACGTTTCGTATCCTACAATATAGTATAGTTACAGCATATTGGAGAGAATGTGCTTCTTCATATATATATATATATATATATATATATATATATATATATATATATAAATATGGACATATGTGTTCGTGTGTGTGTGTGTGTGTGTGTGTGTGTGTGTGTGTGTGTGTGTTTAGGCCAATTTATGATTTTAACGAAAATAAAAGAAAAGAAAAAGCAAAACGACAACAACAACAACAAGAAAAAGGTAAATGTTTCCTTCACCTTTTATTTTCTTTACAGATCATTGAACTACAACTACAACAGCAATATTTTGTAGTTCTACATAGCTTTGAGTTTTCGTAGTTGTTATTGTTGTTGTTGTTGTTGTTTTTTTTTTTTTCTTTTTCGTAGTTTCTTTTGTACATATATAAAGAGGGAGTGAACTCTTCGCAATATCCTAGCAAAGTGTTGCAGGTTATTTTCATAAACTGTTATTACGTTCCGTACTGTTGGGTCATTGAATGTTTAAGTATAGATGCATACATAATAATATAAGTATGTAAAGCAAGCCTTTTTTCTTCTTTATATATATTTAAGAATTTTCTCAACATTTTGACACAGATTTTTGATAGGAAACAACAAGCGATGAAATAATTTAATTAAGTCAGGAATATAAGGAAGCCAAAGAGAAAAAATGGAGGTTACGTATCGCACACTATTTGTATATTTCGATTTACGTCAACGAGCTTGTAAGGTTAAAAAAAATTTTCATAAATACTAAAAGTGACTCAATTTTTGGTGAACTCAAATCAAACTTTATGCTGCCAGTCTCTTCCCTTTCGTTTCGTTTTTTTATTGGGGGAACGCAAACTATGTCATAATATCTTTTTATGTTTTCCTTCTCCGAAGCTTTAAGAGATTTGTGGGAAATTTCATTCATCCGGGCCTATACATTTTTAAACTTTTCAAAATTGCTATAATTAAAAGGCGGAAAAACTTTTGAAATTTTCATTTACGGTTTATCTGCTACCTGTTAAATGGCTTATGCAGATCAAAACTGTACGCACACGGGAAGTTGGTAGAGTCATTAATTTAAAATCTGCTCAGTGTCATCTAACGTCTAACTAAATAATATGTCTCATGTTTCATGTTATTTACGGTCCCGTAATTTAAAGATGAATTTCATTAGTCGAGAAGAAATGTTGAAAGGAAGCCACAAATTCACCGTACTCCAAGAAATCTCCTGATTCGTAAATAATGCACTTTATTCAAAAAATTGCAATAAGTGTATTGATTACACCGTTTCCCAATAGATGATTTTCGCCGCATGAAGCGGTGGAAATACACAGATGCTTGGGTGCTTGTCAACATAACCCCATCGAAACATAAGTCGACTTGTGTTCGCATGGTAACCTCGTTCCTGATTGAAAATGTCAGTTTACGAACTAAACTCCTCGTCATTTGGGGTAAATTTAAATTGTTATGAAAAAATCTGCGTCTAAGACTCATTGAATGCTCTCAAATGCTATGGACGAGACCGGTTTTATTAAAGGAACGTGCGCAGTATTATTGCTTCAAGAATGATGATTTCGATATCGAAGGTGTAATTGGTGGGACTAACTGAACGCAGTTCTATTATGAGCTGTTAAAACCCTTCTGAAACAATCGCAGGCGATCTGCATTGAAAGTTATTAATACGTTCGGTTGGCAACGCTAAATGGGAAGCCCTATCCCATCTGTCATATTCTCACGACATTGGTCGCTCCGACGAGAAGTCAAAAATTGGCTCAATACCTGGATCGACTCAGAAGATGAGCAGTTTTTCACCGCCGGATTCGTATACTGCCCGAAAGATATGGGAAAGTAGTGGCCCGCGATAGACAATAGTTCGAATAGGAAATGTAGAATTTTTCACAACAAATTCTCGAATGCCGAAGAAAGAAAACGACGGAAGCAAAATCATATACCTAATAGAAAATCTGCTTGTCTACGCTAGTTACATTTAGCGGGTAAAAGAAATAAAAGAAAAAAATTCTTCATCTTTCGTTTTAGACAAGCAAGAAGCAACTGCATATTTTTTTCCCGGCTCTTGGGGAAATGTTCAAATTAAGCCAAATCGAAAAAATGAAACCCGTAAACACAACAACAAACAACATTATCAAAATTTTAACGAATTGACGATTCTTTTTAATGATGATATAGAGAAGGTAGTAAAACTTTCAAACCAATTATTTGTTTGTTCACTGTGCGACTTTGCATCTTCATTCACAACACGATCGCTAAAAAAAACGGGATTCAGGAAATTTTATGAAAAAAAAACTGTAAAGAATTTCAGTATGTGTTTATTGCATGTATATATGTATACATATATATGTATGTATATAGGCATGTTTATGTATGTATATATATATATATATATATATATATATATATATGTATATTTATATATAGGCATATATATGTATACATTTTGCTTTTTTTTATATACTTTATGTTGAATTTTATATAATCTATTTAATATATTTAATATTTTTTGCTTATAAACATTTATATGTGACTTTTATACCCATCACCGAAAGGTGATAGGCATAATTCATTTTGTCAAAATGTTTGCAACGCCCGGACAAAGTACATATAAATTGACAATTCTGAATCGCTTCAAGCATGTCCGTCTGTCCGCCAGGGCGTCTATCCGTCTGTGTAATGTCTATTGTAAGCATTCTCCTCGTTGCAAAAATGAAGCCGTCAAGTACAACGTTGACAGAAGCATTGAAAGTTCTTACCATCGCGTTGAAAATAGGAGAAGCTTACAGTGCTTCGTAAAGTGAGAACGCCTCTGTTTTTCAAAGACAGTAAGAAATTGGCGTTTTGATCATTACTCAATTTGAATGCATATTTTAAGGGCGATGCCGTAGTGCATATTAAATCATCTGGAAATTTCTTCACATTTTTTTCGACGGGAAGATGTTGATGCCTATATATATACATATATAACTCTCACCTGATTGTCTCAAACGGTCATATGCTTAAAAAATAACATTTCAGCTTACATTTTTTGTGAAGATAGTTTTCTAATTCTTTGCTTGTGTAAAAAGTTATATTGATTGGGAAAGGAATAAAATATCTGAAGATATAGACTATATGCTTTTTTACTATAAAAAAACAAAAAAACGATGCAATAAAAAAATTTTTTTTTAAGTTTACTTTGAATAAATTCTTAGCCATTTTCAAAGTCGAAAGGAACCTAAACATGTTGGTCTGTTCGTCTGTACATTTGTCCCTCTACCCAGCTGTGTAGTATCTGTGGTAAACATTCTCCGCTTAGGGAAAATGAATATATCGCCTACAAATTTGCAAAAACGTTTGAAAGCGACGTAAAGTTTCCAATGAAATAATCAGCCGCGCTTAACTCGCCTTATAAAAAGACTTAGCTATTTTACCTTTTTTCTCTTTTTTAGGATGTGATGGCCTGAAATTTATTCTGGGGAACCATCCATATAATTTGAAAAAAGAGAACGATCCTTGGTCAATGCAAAATGTATAAAATATTTTTAACCGAAAGTGGTTCAGATCGGACGACTTGTTCGATCACTTCCCATATAAAGCCTCATTGTGAAAAGCCGCTATATGAGTAGCTGTAGTGCGGTGTAGGGTATTTGATAGTGATTTTACTTATTTTATTTTATTTGTGCTAGCTACGCATATAGAATTGTCCAATTGCCATATTTTTATACTTAACATTTCCGAATTTTTCTTTCATACTTCTAGGCGCATTTACTAGTTCGAAACTTATTACATATATTATTAAGGTTCATTTAAGAGACAAGTAAATAATTCTGCTGTTCTCTCTGCAAGCTTTTCAGCGGCTCTTTGCACTCTTACATTTTGCTTTCAAATCCTGGGCTTAAAGATGTATCCTAAGGCGGGCATAGTTTTTGTCTTAATCCTTTTATTTTTATTTTTTTATTTTCTTTGCACCGTTCTGGGCTTCAAATATTTCACCATAAAAACTGACCTTTACTAAGAATTTTATGATTGTTATTCATTATTATTAATATATTTTTTATTTCACCTTCTGTGTATTCTGCGGTTGTTATATTTATTTTCTTCAAACACATACCTGAAGCAGTTTTGTTTTTCAATTGTGTTTTTGTTATCTGTTTTTTTTTTTTTTTTTAAATTTTTATGCTCGTTTTTTTCTTCGCACATAATTTGTGTTTTTAAAGCTTACTTCCGTACAAGTTTTTTTTTTTCTCTCTCTCGAAAACTTCATTTTTAATGAATCTACAATAAACAACAACAAAAAATAAAAAACAAAATAAAAGCACTTCGAAGTCTATAGTTTAGCTGCTTAGCTATATGCATTTTTATATAGAAACATGTGAAAAAAAAAACAATAAAATAAATAATAATAAAAAAAAAAAAAATTTGCATTTAATATTGTTTTCCTGTTGACCTCTAAACAAATAAAAATATTATAGACTAAATCATACATTTAGCAAAATAATAACATTAGAAACATTCCAATGCATCAGACTCTGGAAAATATAACATAGTGACAATAGAGAGAGGATCGCATACCTTAAGAATGTCCGTTACGCATGCCTAACTGAATATCGCACAGAATTTTCTTTTGAGAATTTTGACATATTGAAGATGATTTTGGGCAAATGCACTCATGCACAAAATTTTTCTAAAATAGATCACCTTAATCAAAAATTTCGCAAAAAAAAAAAAAAAAGGGAAAACATTTAATGCCCTCCAATGAATAATTGTGTCAAATCTTCCTTTGAATTTTTTGGAAACGTATTAAACTTCTATACTTGCCAGCAATAAGTTGACCCTAAATGAGTCTGATTAAAAGACGGCGTCATCAGATAAATGTTCTTTTCCATGCTGTACTTTATTATGTAACTAAAATAATAGCATTTCGAAGAAAAAGAAAGCGAAAAGAAGATAAGCAGATTTAGCGCCGATAATGCATACTTTAAGAAATGTTTTAATCAAGTATTAATTTTTTACAACGCTTGCGACAGGTCTGAAAAATTCATATGAATAACTCATAAAAGTGGAAATAATACAAGACATAAAGCATGCTCTTTTCCGACAATTTCAATTTTATATTCGAGTATGAGAGAAAGTTATGTCTATCTATGTGTGTATATGCGTGTAAATTTTTATAAATAGTATCAGTTGTTATCTTAGTTTTTCTCACATTTTACTTATCTATTGATAATTTTCAGGAATTATGACACTGAGCCGTGGCCCGTACAGCGAGCTCGATAAAATGAGCCTCTTTCAAGATCTAAAACTGAAACGACGTAAAATTGACTCAAGATGCAGCAGTGATGGTGAATCTGTAGCCGAAACCTCCACTTCGTCACCCGATCTCTTAGCACCGATGTCACCGAAAATGTGTGATAGCGGTGGAGGTGGTAGTGCCGGTAGCGGTGGAGGACCCGGTATTAGTAGCGGCGGAACTGTTGTAGCTGCTTCCCTGCCCATGACTACTTTGGCGGCTACCTCTTCAGTTACCACCACAACTTCAACTGCTTGCTCGGGCGCCATATTACAAGAGAAAACGCAACAACAGGTATCTGCTGAAGTGGTGGTGGCGACTGCTAAGGCGGTAGCGTTAGCGGTAGCAGCTAAAAGTGAACAAGCCCAACAACAGAAACAACAAGAACAGACTGATTTTCATACATCGTGTGGTGCAGTGACGGCGACGGCAGCAGCAGCCTCCACAATGATGTCTCCTCCACCACCGGTACGAACTTCACCGGCCGTCAGTTCTGATCTCGACACCATGAGCACCATGGATCGAAGAACACCGAACAGCGCTAGGGCCACTCCTACGCCACCTCATAACAACGGCAACGCCAGTAGCAGTAGTACTAGTAACGGGGGCGGCAGTAGCAGCAGTAGAGCCTCACCTGACTTTATAGATGAGAAAATTGCCACAGCATCCGCTTCTTCAGTAATGCCCTCAAATGGTTTACCTACAAATGTTGGTAATACTTCTGCAGTTTCAGCATCAAGTAGTGGTGGTAGCATGAGTGTGATACGTTCGGTTAAGGAAGAACGAATTTTGGCATCTCCCACGCGTATGCTGTCTTACCAACAGCAACAACAAAATGCTACTGCTGTAGCTGCAACTATGAAAGGGCCTACACAATCGCAACAGCATGTCACAGTGTTGGTGACGCCTTCCCGTATTAAGTCTGAACCTGCCCAAGCGCCCCATTCGCCATATTCCTCTGCCACAAGTGGATCTGCCTCTGCTGCAACCAGAAACTCTCCATCTCCTCTACCTGGTGTGTCCAGTAACCCTTCTACAACTCACATGCACCAACCACCAGCTCCGCAACCTCATCACACACCTGCAGCAGCTCCAGCACCGCCCATTGTCACAACTCACCATTTGCATCAGCAGCTTACTCAACCTCAAATGCGTAAAAGTAGTCCACCTACGGACTTACAGCTGCCACCACAACATCACCATCTTCTCAGTCAATCCATGCAACAACTAACGCAGCAACAACAATTACAGTTGTTGCAGCAAGCGGCCGCTATGTCACGACAGAATATGCCAGGTGCTCGAGAGTTGTCACCCAGCGCTTCCATGTCACCAAGTTCAAGGCATTCATCGTCCCAATCGCCGCAACAGCAGCATTTAATGCCGCAACAAATGACGGGCGGTCACAACGTACGTATTAAAAAAGAGCCCACATCACTGCAAAATCATTCGGGAAATTTTGGCCCTACTGTTAGTGCCGGTCAACGGCACCACTCTCCGCATCACTTTATGCAACAACAGCCAGCAACTTCTCCTCAACAAAGCTCTTCAGCACCAGCACCACCACCACAATTACCTGCCCAGGCTTTAGGCAATATGGCCCAAGCTCTAATGCATCCCGCTTCCTTGCAATCTTTGAGGCACCCGAACCGAGATGCAGCAATTTTATTTCGTGTAAAAAACGAGGTGCAACAGCAGGTTGCTGCAGCAGCAGCCGCGGCAGCAGGCTTACCACAACTGATGCAACCGGGGGCAGCCGCTGTTGCAGCTGCTGCAGCTCAACGCATGGTGTGGGTATCTAATGCTCGTATAAATGGGGTGAAACCTGAAGTTATTGGTGGTCCGTTGAGTAGCATACGTCCAGGAGGACCAGGACAATCTCCGTCGCCACATCATTCCTCTTCCTCAACTTCATCCTCTCAACTATCACCGCAAACACCCTCGCAAACACCGCCCCGCGGTACACCCACTGTTATTATGGGAGAGAGTTGTGGTGTACGAACCATGGTGTGGGGATATGAGCCTGCGCCACCTTGCTCCGGATCAGCAGCAAGTCCATCACCGAATCCCCATCATCTCCAAACAAATCAGCAATCTAATCAACACCAAACCCATGGGCAAAGTGGGCCCGGAAATGTTAGTAGCGGTGTTATGGGTACTGGAAGTGCGGGATCCAATCCTTCACACCATACAACGCAGTCATCTCTAAATCCGGGTTCGTCACCCTCAGCAGGATCTCTTACGCCTACACACACTCCCGGGCCTTCTCCGCAAAATAATGAAGAAGCGGCACAGTTATTGCTTTCGCTAGGTCAAACACGAATACAAGACGTCCGCAATCGACCACCGCATACGTTTCGTACACCGCATGCTCTGAATATGGAACGTCTCTGGGCTGGAGATTATTCACAACTGCCACCAGGACAGTTGCATGCCTTGAATTTGAGTGCTGCCCAACAGCCTTGGGGATCGTCAGCAGGTGGATCAAATACCACAGGTTTGTCGCGAGGTCTTGACGTTTCTCACGATCCTACAGATGAAGATGATCAACCGTTAGTATGCATGATATGCGAGGATAAAGCTACCGGTTTACATTACGGCATCATAACATGTGAAGGGTAAGTAGGACGATGTGAAGAATAAATTGTTCATTTTGTGTATCTTCTTTCTATGGCAACACAGTTGTAAAGGATTCTTCAAGAGGACCGTGCAAAATCGACGCGTCTACACATGTGTAGCAGATGGGACGTGTGAAATAACCAAAGCTCAACGTAACCGTTGTCAGTATTGTCGTTTCAAAAAATGTATTGAACAAGGGATGGTACTGCAAGGTAAGTTAGTATTACTGTAAAAAGAACCAATGGCTGATTATGTGGTTAATGTTTTTAGCGGTGCGTGAAGATCGAATGCCTGGAGGTCGAAATAGCGGCGCCGTCTATAATCTTTATAAGGTCAAGTATAAAAAGCATAAGAAGAACAAACAACAACAGCAACAGCAGCAGCAACAACAACAACAGCAAATGCATAACCCTCATCATCAGCATCAACAAACGTGTCACAGCCACACAGGACAACTTTCACCCCATCACCACCAAACACATATTTTTACACCGCAACAACAACAACAATTGCAACAGCAACAATTTGCGGCTGCTGTTGCTGCTGCCGCCCATCAACAGCAAAGTAAACTGTTGGGTGAAATGAAACCCATGTTTCTCAGTAAAGAGCAGCAACAAAGCATGCATTCGCCTCACCACCATCAGCAAACAAGTTCTACACTGGGACCACCACCAGCAAGTGCACCAGCACATCACGCTTTTGCAGCAGCTGCGGCCGTTGGAAGTGGTGGCTTACACAGTCCACTCTCAGCCTCCTCGTCTCCACATACTAACCAACCCCTTCACCATGCAGCGCCACCCCAACCGCCTCCACAACAACACGTGCCTCGTCCACAAGGTTCGCCAGGAGCAACGCAAAGGCCGAGCACGCCTTTAGAGACTGCCATTAAGTTACCCTCGCACCTAGTTAACGGTACCATACTGAAGACTGCCCTGACTAATCCTAGCGAAATTGTGCACCTGAGACATCGTCTAGATTCGGCGGTAAGCTCTTCGAAGGATCGAATTATCACATATGATCACGCGATCGCCATGATACAAACTTTAATAGACTGTGACGCCATGGAGGATATAGCCACATTGCCACATTTTTCGGAGTTTCTTGAAGACAAATCTGAAATCAGTGAGAAACTGTGCAATATTGGCGACTCCATCGTCCATAAATTGGTTTCGTGGACCAAGAAGTTGCCTTTCTATTTAGAAATACCCGTAGAAATACATACAAAACTTTTGACAGACAAATGGCATGAGATACTGATACTGACGACCGCAGCCTACCAAGCTTTACACGGTAAACGTCATAGTGGAACAGCGGCAACGAATACAACGACAGCGACTTCTAGTGGTGGCACTTCAGCGGCCGGCAGTTGTAATACATCGTCCAATTCCTCGACGACCTCCTCATCCTCTAGTTCTTCCTCACCTACGCAACATAATAATCACACATCATCAACGTCGCCACTACACCCACACCAGCAGCAGCAACATCATTCACATCATGTTCAGCAGCACCATGCGCAAGGCCAACCACATCACCAGTTACAACAACAACAACTATTACAGCAACAGCATCAACTTCACCACTCCCAGCATCACCACTTGACGGTGCACAAAGATGATCCAGAATTTGTAAGTGAAGTGAATGCGCACCTCACCACTTTACAGACCTGTCTTACCACCTTGATGGGTCAACCAATAGCAATGGAACAACTGAAATTAGACGTCGGACACATGGTGGATAAAATGACGCAAATCACCATCATGTTTCGCCGGATTAAATTGAAAATGGAAGAATATGTATGCCTAAAAGTCTATATTTTACTTAATAAAGGTAAGTTGTGCATAATACAGATTTGATAGACTTATCAATTTTTTCAAATTTTAGCAGAAGCGGAACTCGAAAACATCCAAGAACGTTACATACAAGTGTTGCGCACTTATTTGCAACATACTTTAGCTACAACCCAAAATCCACAAGCCCGCCTTAATGAATTACTTTCCCATATACCAGAGGTAAATATGAAATGAATTTCTTGAACTGTATATTTATAGCACATTTGTAACATTTTTTATAGATTCAGGCTGCTGCTAGTCTTTTGTTGGAAAGTAAAATGTTTTACGTTCCCTTCGTTTTGAATTCGGCCAGTATAAGGTAGCAAATGCTTCAACGTGGTCTTTTAACGCTATCAGTTGAACATACAACGCCGCCTTATCATGTGCAACATCAACAACAACCGCTTGAAGAAAGAATGGAAAGTGGGGAAGAGCAGCAATTCCAGCCGCCGATATGTTTGCCCATGTTAGAGATGCCTGAGATTAAAATTGAACGCGCTGACTTAGAGCTGGACTCTATGGAAGCGGTAGACGAACAGCAGGTAGAAGAGGAAATTATATTGCCACAACATCAAGAAGATGAACTTAGGGAAGAAGAAGATCCAGCCGAAATCAAAGAACCCATTATAAAACCCTTGCCTCAATTGTTAGAACCTACATCTATACTAAAGACCTCCCTATTGACGGGAGCAGCCGCCACCTTGGCTACCCTGACAGCCGCGGCCGAACAAATAGCTAAAATGCCTATGACATCTCCAACTACTGCAAAAACTGCCGTAAACAACACTGCCTTTGCTAAGTCTACGATAACAACAACAAGTGCTGCAACCAACACTGCCAAAAATTTAGAAAATAAAAGAGTATTATTTACTACAAGTTCAACAATGTTAATGGGTTCAAAAAGCACTTCTTCCTCCACTTTGTCTTCATCCCCTTTGACTAACGCAACAGCCACTACCACTTACAGTTCTATTTTACAAACAGCCTTAATGTCTAAACGTCCTTTAAGCAGTTTAAATGTAGCTACAACAGCAATGTCAGCACCATCATCACCACCACCTCCTATAACGTTGCAACAACAGCATAACACAACTCCGGCTCATGTTTTAAAGACTGCAGTTACTTTGGCAACTCTAAGTGAAATAGCGGCCGAACAAGATAAACAACAGCAACAGCAACAGCAACAATGTCATATCTGGTTGGCTCCACAACGCCAAATGGCAACATTGCCTTTTAAAAAATTAAATTTTGCCAATTTAACACAAACCCAAAACTTAACACAAACAGCTACCACAAAAACAAATGCATCTTCGAATGCAACAGAAACGACTACCGTTATAAAAAATTTAGAGCACTTAGCCTCTTCCTCTTCATCTTTAAACGCCTATAAATCGTACACAAACGACAGCAGTAGCAGCACCAGCACCAGCAATCGTTTAGTGGGCAATTATTCAAAGCCTTCACAAACCATAGCACAGACACAAACCTCAAGCACGCAGATAAAAATACCCACTATACGACCCAATACGGTTACTATACAAACACAGACTGAAGATAATCATCACAATCAACTGGTGGTAAAGGAAACGCAAACTTTAGCAACAACGCCGCTATCACCATCATCACAAGAAAAATCAACATCAACATTAGTAGCAACATGTTTAAATCAACTTTCATCAACATCAAACATACAAACGCAGCAAAATTGCCAAACGGCGACTGCGTTAAGGACTGAAGTGGCAACATCTAAAAAATTGATAATGCCACAACATTCATTAATCACATCAGCATCAGCATCAACATCCGCATCAACATCATCAACGTCAACGCTGAACATTATAAGAATGCCGACGGCAACAAACGTTGTTGGTAAATCTACAAAAGTCATAGTTAAAGAAACGGCATCCCTAAGCACAAGCCACAGCAACATCGTTGCTCAAGATAATCATCATATCCCAATACATACAAATACTGCCATCTCTACTGCAGCAACAGCGTCTTCTTCGAACACTCCAACTTCGACAGCGTCTTCGAACGCTGTTACGGTAGTTGTGTTTGAAACGTTGTTACCTGAGGACTGAATTCGTTAAAAAAGTAAAGAAAAACAAGAAAACAAAAAAAAAAAAAAAAAAACTAAAAAAAAGTCCCATCCTTTCCCCTTTTATAGCTTGAATGTTTTTCGTCACTTCATTTACTATTACTATTATAAAAAAGATCATTTAAAAAAGAAAAATTGTGGTTTTTATCTTTTAATTTTTTTTTTTACTGAGTATAAGTGTCTGTCATTTGTAAGCGTGTGTTTTTGTGTATTTCTGTGTAATATTTTCTTGTAATTAATTATTTAATTAATTTAAGTCATGAAAAAATTCACTACTACTACAACAACAACAACAACCTAAAACAAATCTAAGGACTTTTTTTTTGTAAATTTAGTTTCAACTAAACCCAAAATCATTTAAGTGTTTTTTCTTAGATATAGAAAAAAAAATTATATATATAAAAAAAAAAAAAACAAAACAAATATTAAGCAAAGCTGTTGTTGTTTTATTATTATTACTTTTTTTAAAGAAAGTTTTGTGTGTTTTATTAAATTTTTTTATTTTAAATATTTTTCTGTGTTTAATTGTTTCTCTTATTTCCTTTTTTTTTTTTTTAATTATTGTAAGCTACACAAAAAATCCCCCAAAATAAATGGAAATTAAATCCTATATATTTAAATATATATAAAAGTAAGAACAAGAGGAAAAGTTTATTTTAATCTAAAAAGAATTGTTTTTGCAAAAAAAAGGAAAAAAAAAGAATGAAAAGAAGAAAAAATGTATTTTATAAAATAAAAAAATCCCAAAATTTTTTTGTGTTCATATTTGCAACAGTTTTTTGTTGGTGTAAATAATGTTTTATTTTATATTTAAAATATGCTTTTTTTTACAAATATTGAATTTAAGATTACTTTCATTGCCAAATTACGTCAAATGTCTATCGCAGCTTCTTTTCCGCTCGCACATATTTCCAGCAGGTGCAATGTAGTGCGTTAAATGAAACGTGATATTTGAAACCTATACCGGCATTTAATGAAAATATTCATCGATATCGGTGGCCTATATAAAGATCCGTTGTTTTCTCATCGTGAAAAAGAAAGGAAACGTCTAATTGTAATGCTTATTTCCCAAGAGTCTATAGACCATGGCAGAGTCACTAAAGCACATTTATCGCGTACGAACGAAGCGAAAGAGCTCGTGAAAATTTATCGCTAAAATTTCGATACTCAAATTTTTCTTCATTAGCAAGTCAGACAAATCTATAATCCGGCAACTAGTCCTGAAATGATTGCTTTTTGTAAAATTTAGTTGGCTTCCGCTTTATGATGAGGATTTATGAATAGATTCTATAGCTTTCTTGTGAGGAAAACATTATCATTAGACTGAGTGCAAGCAGACTATCTTTGAATGGAAAGGGAACGATTTTTTCACACTCCCTAGAGTTTGTAAATTTTTCAATAATATTTTATTATTTAAGATAATAAATATATCATTTTTACTAAAGCCACAAACGTTTAAATGTATCTTTACAAACATAATATCTTTATAATATCTTGCTATGTATTTTAATTTATTTGAATTTGCTGTGAGATATCTAGATCGAATGAGCCAGCCAAATCGGCTTATCTGTTTAATACTTTCGCCCAAAAGTATACTCTGATTAATTAAATAATGGCTGCTCTCGTACATCGACCACGAAATGCTTAAGTAATGAAAACGAACTCGCTTCTACTAAATTGCACAAAATTGAATTTTCTTAACTTTAGAATACAATTGAAAAGAGAAAAAACATTAATTTACAATAATTACGGTCAAGTAAAAAAAAGCGATATTCAATCTGAAGCAAACTATAATAACGAAATTTAATATTCTTAAGGGCTTCAATAAATGCTCGTAAAGAAATTCAGATCAACATAATACGATCTATTGTTGATATGAAAAAAGTACTTTTCGAAAAAACGGTTAAACCCGTTTTTTATGAACTTTGAAACCTATTTCTACATGTTGTAAATAGATTAAAAAAATAAATGCAATTTTATGTATGCTTTGCATACTCAGCATTTCAACAAAGGAGTTTTTTTACAATACAACGCATCTATTCAAACTGATTTTGTATACTGATCTAATATATACAATAATATAAAATATATTATATATATATATATATATATATATATATATATTTTTTTTTTTTTTTTCTTTCCACAAGAAAGTGAAGGTACCTATAACGAAGTTTTTTCATTTCCAATACAATGTAAACCAATGATAACGTTTAATTTATTCGTCCGTAGCAGACAGTAAAGTAAGGCTCGTTCAATGAAGTATTTCATTTCGATCGACAATATCTGTCCACATTTTATGTGATGTCAGGCTAGTTCACTTCTAGATGTCAACAATAGAATGATAACAATCACTATACCGCTCATTCTCTAATATGAGGCTAATAAAAAATAAAACAAAAATAAAAATATTCTACTAAGTGACTGAAAAATGGGAGCTTCGAATATATTAATTATGTTAGTTAATATTAGACGATTAGCCAGGGTAATCTGCATATGTCAGCCCATTGAGTGCGTGCAATATATAATAACGTACTAACTTCTTCTAAATGTGGAAATAGAATATATTTTAAAGTTCTACCGCAATCGTTGCCTATTTTTAGGCATTCCGATCATTTTATATAGTTTTTAAACGATAACGGTCTCCTTAACGGCAAATGTGAATATTTTTCAAACAAAAATGTCTTCACAAATCCTGATTCCTACGCCATATTTAAATAAAAAAGCAAAAATAAAATAAAAACATATATGCAACGGATAACGACACTAGAGAAAGTATAGATTGATGTTATGGTCCTAGATATTTAAAAAGATTTTTAGAGTTAAGAACAATTAATTTACATGTAAATCCAATATTTAAAAGATTTTATTTTGTTTTCTCAAATTTTAAAGAAATTAAATCATGTTCTGATGTGTGTTTCAAATATCTTGAACATACAATTATATTTAAGCGGATCAATAATTCAAATTTAAAAATAATTTATGTAAATTATGCAATAACAATTATACACATAAGAAAAGAAGACTTACAAATCCTTACATCTCAAAGAATGGTTCAAGAAAAACTAAAAATGAAAAAAAAAATTCACTTAAAATATTATTCACGATTTCTTAGCAACATTTGCCAAAAAAAAAAAAAACTTGCAAATACATTTTTACAGATTATAAAAAACTATAAGACGGGACGGAAATTTCGATTGCAGTGGCAACATTTCGAGTCTAAAATGAATGAAATATATTTTTTTAGTGAGACAATATTGCAAAAACATATTATTTTCAAGACGGAGGAGACAACACATTTTGTTTGCAGTATCAACTTTCAGTGTAAAAGGAGTAAAGGCCATGCTCATTATAGTACCATTATGTAGACCACATCGCCGTTATTCATACAACGATTTTTCAAAATAAGGTATTTTGAGACAAATGGTCGAACAATTAATCCGATTCGAGCCTTTTTCAATAGCGTGCGCTCGTCCTTGCATCAAGACCAAATGTGATCAAAATATCTTCAAAATTGCAGCCTGGGGATGAACATAAGTGAAACAAGCAGAAGAAACAAATAGGCAGACTTAACTCGATCCCGAAAATGATTCTAGATCGCTCGGTACGATTAAGAGTGCGTGTATCTAAAATCCTTCGGGGTGTCGCATACAACCGAACAAACTTTTATATAATGATAATGAGATAATAATGGGATAATGAGGAGTTTAACTATCACACTTTCCTAAAATTCGATGCCATTACCTAGTGATCTGATATAAACACAAATGTATATGTGACAATTTTAAATAGGCATTTGAACTTGTTAAGTCATTCCTGTCAAACGGCAATATTACGATTTCATTTACCTTCAGCTAGAGCATGTTGAGAATTTTGGTAGCGTTTTAAAGTCAAATTAACCCATTCGTTACCAGGGTCTCCGTTTTTTTATATCTTAACAATTTTGTTCGATACACAACATGTTCAAATATATGTTCGTATTAGGTCAGCGAGAAAGTTCTATCCCATATTTATTAACACATTTGAATACAAAATTGTTAAATGTGTTTATTCCTCAGCAATCGAATGGTAGATGCAGTGTTCTTTTTCAAATGTAAAACGATTAGATACCGCTTCTTATCCATCATGGTCTGCAAAATGTCAGTATCGTCCAGATCAATGATCTTGTTTGTGGAACGAAATTCGACAAACCATCTTCAGCAGATCCGAACATTTGTAATTTCAACCCCCCAATGTGTCACATAAGCTTGTACAACAAACCAATGCGTTGCTACCTTTTCGGAATTCATATCAAATTCCGTGACTTAAACGAGCTTTGCCCACTGTCATCTTATACACTCCGGGCTTCTCGACTAACTGATATAGGATATTAAGAGTGTAGCTCTCTTATATTCCAAGGAAGATACGCTGAATAATAAGACTGCGCCTTCTACCTTTGTTTGCCTTAACCTGACAAGCAATATTATCCGCAGCTATTAGAATGCGACAGAACTTTCCCGTGAACCTGTAAAATTGTTTAAAAGTGTTTGTCACATATATTTGACGTCGAGCTATGGTAAGATAAGCTCAAAGATAAAGAGAAAAAATTAGAGAAAAGGTTTTAAGAATTCACTTTTCATATTTACTCACAGAGCTATCTACGTTTTTCATAAAGAAAAAAATCAATAAAAGTTGAAAAGGAGAAAAACGTAGGCCATTATTATTAATATTATCAGTATAGTCAGAGAGAAAAATTCGAAGGCTAAAGTCTTAAAGTACTAGCACCCAAGACTATCGGAGAACCCTACCACACCTAAAATTTGAGCACCCAACCATTCAGTTGGATAGATTAGAAATTTTACATAAAAACGAAAAGTCATCTTTATATTGTCAAACTTAACTTGGTCTCCAAATTTTCTTGAAGATATATTGCTGGCAATATCCATCCATTCATCCACCCATCCATCCATCTATCCATCTATCCATCCATCCATCCATCCATCATAGTTCATATTATTATTATAAGCTTGCGCTTTTGAATAATCCGCAACTCCATGTGTGAAAAAACTTATAAAAAAGACAAACATTAATTCCAACAAATACTGCTTAGGTCGACAACCCTATACGATTGGTCAGGAGCAAAGATTGCAAAGGAATTTTAAAGCCCAAAATGGCTCGGCAAACAAAGACAAATTTTGGAATTCATCAAAAATTTTAAGAATATTTGCAAAGAAAATTGAAATATGTGTTGTATGTGTGTTGAAATGACGACCAAGAACAGTTGCTAAGTTTATTTTCTTTTAATGTTATTTGTAGTGTATGTAATTTAAAACCGTATGCTAAAGTAAGTAAAAAAGCAATTAAAATAATTATGTTCGGCTGCGGCTGAATCTTTTATACTAACCACCGTTATCTTGAAAAAAGAAGAAAGAAAGAAAACAAATAACATGACTCAAGAATATTCGACTAGAGTGACCCATTTCCGACTGCGTTTGCCGTTCATAAGGAAGTGGCATTACTTCTTTTTTTGAAGGATTCCTTCTTACACCCACGAACACTAGACTCCATGATATTGTATCTAAGAGTGCAACACCTGCGACTGACTTTGTTCTTTTTGAAGCTAATGTCCTATCCGAACATGACAGTATTAGTAAAGAACAATAAAAAAAACCTGCTAATGGCGAATTTTATAGGCGTCAGTGTGATTTGAACCCAATGTCTTCGTTTTATGGCGTGAAAGTTTTACTTGCGTGCTATTATCGTGTTCCACGAAACTTTTCTTTCGTCGCAATTCGGTCCTATTTTATGAGTAATGCCAAAAACAAAGACTAAACTTTTCTTTACTTTTGAAAACAAAGCCCTTCTCGATTTATATTATACTGTAGGCGTATGTGTTCTTCGAACGATTTCGTACCGTTCCAGTAGCATTTTTCGCGCAAAAGCTTCCAATTTTTTTGCCCAACTTTTAAACGATATCTTAATTGAGAATATATCTCACAGACATACAAACGCAAGGACATACAATGCATATACGTAGAAAATCTCGGTGGTACGTATACAAACAATTTTTCATCTCAATTCTAAAACCAAATTGAACGCTAGGACTTAATAATTTTCAATCTATCTAATCTCAATTTATTAGAAAGGCAAAGCAAAACACAAAAAAAAAAAAAAAAATACATATAAAAAAAAGTAAAAAAAAGAAAGCATTATAAGCAAAAATATACCAAACAAAGACACCACTGCCCGTAAATTTACAATAACCAGAGCAACAGAAACGAACACATACACCCTGAAACTAGCCGCAAACACATACATAAGAAATGTCAAAATAATTATTTATTCATTATTATGCAAGCAAAAGATGAAGAAGAAACCCGAAGCAACATAACCATAAATAATTAAAATATTTAAAAAATACAGATACAAAATAATTTGTAAAAATATGATAAAATGAAAAAGAATTTTTGAGAAAAAGATGTCAAACAAGTGATTTGGTATCATTACCAAGAGAATATATATTAGATTATATATTAAAAACAAAAAAAAAAGAAATGAAAAAAAAAAACAAAAAAAAAAAAAGAAATGGTCTTGGAAGACGGACAAATCACTATAAAAAAATATTTAAAAAATATTAAATTATATATATTCGCTTTGAGGCGAATCTAAGCGGTACCCACCACCTGGAAGGAGGTTAGCTTTTTGCGAATCAATTAAAATCATTTATATAGAATAATAAGTATGTAGGGCGCAAAGTTTAATGCTGAACTACCTACTACTAATCCCTTCGTTCTGTATATTGTTTGATTGATTGACTTTGAAAAATAAATAAATTGTCTTCTATCTATTGTTTAGTTATGTGATGGCGATTCAGTCCATTTCTCGAACATGACACAAAATCTAGCATCCCATGAAATTTCTCGTACGAGTTTTGCTAGTGAAAATCAATCAATCAATTAGGAATAGATCTTAGATAGAGAGATAGTTAGATGATTTATGGATAAAATACATAAAGTGAATTTTAAAATTTTAAAAATTTTTTAGAATTTTCTTCTTTTTCCTTTTTCAATTTTCAATTCGTTTTCAAATCTGAAATCACTTTCTTCATCGATCAAGCTAACGGTCAAATCGCTTCACAAATTTTAAGCTAATCAAGCAGCGTCACACATTTAACCTGAGTAGATAGAATCGTATTGAAGTAATTATGGCAAGTTAAAGGTACATTTTCTTAGCATACTATCCCAGATAAAGTATAACTGGCACCGTTCAAATGCTAAAAGAGTTTATTGAGAGATTCAAGCACATTAGCATCTTAGAATACTTGCACAGCTGATTAGTTAATAGATTTCCTTTAATTTCTTTCTTCATTCCTGGTATATCCTATATTTATATCTTACGCTATTTGTGCGAAATTATAAAACATTCAAAAAGACTTAAAAAATCATTTTCGGAATCAATTCAAACTTGTCTGTCCGTCTGTCCATGTATTTCTTTGTTCGACCTACGGGTCAACATTTTTTTGCGATATTCTGATGAAAATCAGTACATCTTGCTTTGGCCCATGCTCGTTATTTTGCCCATTATCTGTCTGTTTGATGTTTTTAGCCATCTATTTTAGCGTTCCATCTGCTCGTATTTTGGCGTACCCTGTCGAATCTAGATGATTCGAGCCATGTTTACACACACCTCTCATATAATGCCTTAATTTCGTCAGAGTCCGTAGGTGGAAAAAATTGTAAGTGTCCAAATTTCTCCACAAAAATCGCTAAGCAGATGTGAAGGATTCGCATCGGATGGATCAATATTTTGAACACATTTTCATATAATTAAATAATAAAAAGCAAGCTTCAATGCTGCAAACAGGTGAAAATTGATCCATCTTATTAATTTGACATAAAAATGGCCAGTTTTTTTAACCTCATTCTCATAAAAAATAATTTATCTAAATGTATGACTTAAATTTTTAGTATCTTGCAAGGAATCCATGAATGAAGAGTAATAGGATCCTTGAAAAGAAAATTTATTTTACTAAATGTAGACTATTCTAACTCAGATTTTAGATCCCTTCCCTTACACGACCTCCTCTCACGAAGAGTGTTTCTTTAGATGGAAGCAAGAAATCATTTTTGGTACTTCATCACGAAACTAAATGAAAAATTGTAAACAAAGTAGTTTTGCTCCATTGTAATGTTTTTACTCTTGTTTTGCATATCAATTAGTTGAACGCTTTCTAAATATTCTTTCGCTTTAGCAATATTCTTTCTTTCCCCTTCTAGCACTAATTTCGCTTTTTTTCCTGCAGAAAATGTGCATTTAAACTTGCTTTAGCAGCGATAAGTTTCGTAATTCTCTCTCTCCAATGTCCTTCTAAACTTGATTTAACTGCGATAAGCTACGTAATTCTTTCTCTTCAATATCCGTAGGATAAATTCCGTAATTCTTTCCCTTCGAAATCCTTACGAT
>NW_023998414.1:6108231-6117129 GCF_014805625.2 Glossina fuscipes
TTCGTAATTCTTTCTCTTCAAAATCCTTGCAATGAGTTTCGTAATTCCTTGTCTGCAATGTCCCTACAATGACTTTCGTAATTCGTTCTCTTCAAAGTCCTTACGATGACTTTCGTAATTTTTTTCTCTTCAAAATCCTTACGATAAGTTTCGGAATTTTTTCTCTTTAAAATCATTCTAAACTTGTTCTAACCACAACAAGTTTCATAATTCTTTCTCTTCAATCTCCGTTTAAACTTGCTTTCACTTTCGTTTTAATTTTTTTTTTTTCATTTAAAAAGTCCCCTGATTTTTGACTTTTTATTAGTAAGAAAAGGATTTCGTATTTGGTAAATGAAATTATCGAAAGGTCGTTCATTTATTTACTGAAGACAACTATAAGATTCTAAACATATATTGTCGGCAATGTGACAAGGGAATATTTCTGAAATCCAAAATATATTTGTCTGCATCAAGTAGAGGATTTACAGAAGAATCAGTTACCGCATTAATCGTAGTAAGGCATTTTGATAATATACGCTAACGTAGAACGATTAACAAGTGTTAAGAATTCTTTTATGTGACTCGTTCATCGAGGTGATGGGTATATAAGAATATATTTAATTAAATTTCATTTATTGATAAAAAAAAAAATTATTCACAACGCTTTCTAAGAAAGAAGATAGACTATTTTTTTTTTCTTTTTTGTTTGTTCCTTTATGGAGGCAATGAAGAGCTTTTAATTCGAATCGGTCGCGTTGGTGGTTTTCGGTAGATTTTCATATCATCTCACTTACCATTACACTGCAACATATTCTCATACATGCAACATTCAGCATAACATTAGAAATGATTTTGCAATTTTATATCTATAATACCAAAATATATATAGATAAATAAAAATATATAATAAAACAGCAAGAGTCTGAAATAAAAATGCCTTCAAAGTGTTTTTACGGGATGATTAAAATATAGAGATATTTAAAAATATATATAAAAAAAGAACACTGAAAAAAAAAAAAGAAAAACATTAAAATTCATAGAAGAAGAAAACGACGTAGAACACAAATAGAAAATAACAAAAACAAATAAATAAATAAATAAATGAATAAAACATACAAAAAAAAATATTTTTGCACAGTTAATAATAAAAAAAATATTTAAGGCTAAACAAAAAATAACCACAAAAACCAAAAGAAAACCCTGAATTGAACATTAAGCCCTGATTAGACCCAGTATATATGTATATATATAAATGCATATAAATGCGTATGTATATATATGTATATATATGTATACATATATAAACAAGAGCAAGAATTAAAAAGAAAAAAACAAAGTAATTGTATATAAGGAACTTATTTAACTTTTTCTCCTATTAGCTGTTAACTAAGTTCGACAATTGTAAACATGATAAAAAAAAAAAAAAAATGAATTAAAATGGTTTTTAAAATTAGCTAAACCATCAAAATGTACGTCATTTGGAAAATTTTATTTTCTTTTTTTTTCGCTTCATGCGATTTTCATATCCCCCGCTACGACGGATTCAGAACTACTACTAAAAATGTTAAATTTTTTCATAACATTTGGAATACGTCAGAGATACACTCAAAATGATGAGCATTTATCCCATTACAGCATATCTTTGTTAAAAGCAGGGGTGGGCAACTTTCGCCTGTCAACGGGCCAATTTTACTTTTAATATTACAGCGCCGAGGGGCCAGAACAGAGTGAATGGCATTGTAAAACGATAAATATTTAAGTTTTGTAGTATGTGTACAGTACAGTAAAAATAGCCTATACATGAGAATGTTCTTGATGTTTTATTAATTCGATAGTCTAGTTCTAAATTTTCATTCAAATTCGTAAATAAATATTTCAAGGTCCAACTATTATTCAAAGTATGGCAGTCTACATTAATTTCCATTTTCCTTGCTTTTAAGTCGTTCATTTTATAACCTAATGAACAAAAAAAAAAAAAAAAAAAAAAAAGTGTACTTCAACGCAGTTAAGCTGGTAGTGAAAGCATATAAAAACTATTTATAGCATTGCTATGCCGGAGAAAATTGAATTATTTGAAATTTTAAGAGCTGTGGGCTGAATGCGGTCCACGAATTGACGGTTACCCATACTTCGTCTAAAGCCATCTAAAATGCTCGTAATCGGCCAATTACTTCTCAGTTTTTCCATTAACAATATCCTATAAAGACAATTTTTGTCGTGGCTGGTGGGTATCAAAAATACGCCCCAGGGCGTATTTAAGGTATTCGCTTGTGTTCAAGGGAAAACATTTTTTTTGAACTTATATCTTATATGAAAATTTTTTTCTTTTTCTAGATATGTTATCCTCTTAAACACCAATTTGTGTTCACTAAGTTATTAATTTTATTAAGTAAAAAAAAATAAATAAATAAATAAAACGGAAAAAATGGAAAAAATTATAAAAAAAACAAAAAATTATTTAAAAGAAAAAATAAACAAAAAAGAAAAAAACTTAAACTCAAATATACGAATTTAAGAATATTAAACACATAGTTAGCAAAATTTTCTTTTATTGTTCCTTCAACACTTTCCCCCCCTTTTCACTGTAACTAGTATAATATATGACATAATTATAATATTATGTAAGTTGAAAAACAAAAAACTAATAATAAATAAATAAAACATTTAATAAATTTAAGTCTCTCACACTAACTAAGCCCTTAGCATTTTAAAATACTAAAAAAACATTAGTTAAAATATAATTTTATAATAAAAAAAATTGCAATGAAAAATTATTTTTGTTTTTATTTGTTTTTTTTTTTTTTTTTTTTTTTAAGTCCTTGCACATAAGTAATTATTAGAATTGGTGCTGTTTACCATTAAAGCCATTATGAGAAAACGTAAATTGAAAAAACAAAAAAAAAACAACAACAAAAAATAATAATAATACAAAAATAATGCAAATACGAAATTATTATTAATTCCTTATAAGTAATAGAAAATTGAAAGGAAGAAAAAAAAAATTTATACAAAAAAGAAAATGAAAAATTTTAAAGTAATTTGTTTAGGTTTTTCTCATGACTTTTCATAAAATAAAATTTTCACATTTTATAAAAGTAATTTTCAAAACAAATTTTATTTTCATTTATTTATTATTTCGAGTGTTTGCCTTTACAAGCATACGCATACGCATCCATGCATACATGCATGCATGTCATCGAATCCGTAAATTTTATCTAAGGCAGGCTTATAGTAAGGTTTCCAACAGACAAAGTCTGTTGATGTTAAACAAAAATTTCCCATCTCGTGGTAATGTTGCATACAAATGTTACTTCGCAGCAACAATATTGCTGCCGCCAGATAATCAGATATGCTTTCTGAATTCTACAGGACATTTATTTATTTGTATAAACTCTTAAGCCTAACAATGTGCCTGGCATGGAAGAGAAAAATTATTCTCTAACTTCTTCTTGGAAACAAGATGAAGTGCATCAGTGCACTTCACGGTTGAAACAATCAATAATAAAAATACGCTCCTCTTTAAAGATAAAGTTGAGAAAATCTTAAATTCATACAATATAAAAAGTCCCAAGTGATGTTCCACGCTTTAAATGTTATATCCTTGAAGCAGAGAATCGAATAAATCGCAACAAAATTATGTAATAACAATTCGAGTCTCGGCTTAACGCTTCAGCTTGCTTCTTCATGTCCGTTTCGAATTGAGCTTCTTTTTTCATATGTGTTAAAAGCACATTTAATAAATTTCATAATAAAATATACAGCATAAATAAAATTAATATTAAATAATTTTTTAAGAGCACTTTTGTTAAATAATTAGCAAAAATAAAAAAAAAAAAAAACGAAAGGAAACCTATCATTTAACCTAAGTTCAAAAAATTTGTATAAAGAAATTGGAAATTAGAGTAAAAAGATGAAGAAAAAGCATTTATTTACACATAAAAAAAACAGCATTACTAACACATCCTCGTCTTTAACTAGTAACTGAACACACAAACCTATTAGAGAAAATTTTAAGAAAACAAATGAGAAAAGGAAATAAATAAATAAACGAGAAAAACCACATCCCTCCTCTTACCCAGACGCCAACCTCACTCCCATCCAAAATCCTTCATTCCGTAAACCATACTTTTCCCCCAAAATTGTATAGAAGAGAAATTGATGGTATGATTATAAACGAAAAGAAGAAAAAAAAAGAATATATATATATATATAAAAATATGGAAATAATTTAAGATAAATTTACCTAAAAACCGATTATATTGTTGTTTAACATTTTACGTTTAATAAAAAAAAAATTTGTTAAAATACAAAAAAAGGAAGAAAAAAAACAGAATTAAGTTAAAAAAAATATTTACAAATTAAGTAAAAAATTTTACAGCAAAAACAAAAAACAAATAAATGAATAATAAGAGTTTAAAAAAGAAGGAAAAAAAAAACCAAAAGAGAAACTTAACATAACCTATAAACACAAATTTATTTCGTAATCATGTAATAAGTACTCAACTGTTATAAGTTTTTAAATATTTTATTACGAGATAAATGGAAACGAATTAATTAATTTTTTTTAACAGTAGAAAATTGTAATTTTTCTATTATTGTTTTTTTTTTTTAATTTTTAAAAATTATTTACAAAAAATAGCGCTATATACACGAATTGTATTAACAAAAAAAAAAAAAAAAATTCAAAATAAAAGTAATATGAAGTAAATTAAAAAAAAAAAATTAATTAATTAAAAGTAAGTGAAGAATATACTGGTAAAAATTATATAATATTTACCAAAAGCAAGTAATAAAAATAAAATTATATTAAATAAATATTATTATCAAAAACAAAAAAAAAAGGTAAAATATATAAAAAATGATTATGTAATAAATATTTAATAAAAAATTGAAATTCGTTAATTCATTAAGAAGAGAGAAACAAAATGAATAGGAGAGAAGATAGAGATGCAAAGAGAAGCGAAAGGAATGTAAGAGAAATGAAAATAAATAAAGAGAAAAGAAAAGGGAAGAAACCACAAGAGAAAATAAAATAAAAGACGACAAGAGAGTAGAAAAAAGAAAAGACAACAAGCGAAGAGAAGAAAAGAGAAAAGAAAAGAAAATAAAGGAATAAAGAAAAAAATAAAAGAAAAGAAATAAGGAAAAAAAGAGGAGAATAGAATAAAGAAAACAAAATAAAGGCAAAGAAAAGGAAAACAAAGGAAAAGAAAAATAATAACCGAAAACAAAGCAAAAGAAAGGGAGAGAAGGGAAGGAGAGAGAAAATGAATAAGGGGAGACAAAAGAGAAATGAAAAATACGAAACAAACAATGATGACACAACACAAATGAAGACCCCAGATACAAAGCGAAAAAAGACAGAAGCAAGAACAAAGAAACAAACCGAAATGAAGAAAAGAAAAATAAGGGAATGCCGCAAACAATCTTTTAACTGTAACTTTTATTGCTTACACGTAGGTTAATATAGATTAGAGCAATCACTTGCATTTCAATGGCGTGCACTTTACCCGTTTATATAACCACGCCATATATTCATGAAGTTGCTCTGTGACTTGTCGTGAAATTCACCCATTATTAACGTAATTCCATCCCATTCCATTACACATAACGTTTAACGAGATAAAGCCTGCATGCATATCTATACTAATCTCACTTAGCTTGACTGTTTGAAACGCTTCGGTAATAGGGTTCATAAAGCTTGAAAGACTTTTGTTTTTGTAACTAGAAAAAAAAATCATTCGGCTACATGCACTTTGTAAGGTAGCGAAACCCAGCAAAAGGTTGATTCAAGATGAACACGCCTAGGGTCAAGTTGTCCCCTTTGGTTACGTATGTTACATCACTGTCTTAGATGGCTGCTGACCGTTCAATTTTATCGTAATGTATGCAGACGACCAGCCTTTTTTATAACCTTTGTCTTCAACGCAATCTTATAATCGACTAAAGTAAAAAAAGAAGAAATGCTTTTATCTTCGATGGCGTACAAATGAAAACTTTGTGAAAATCAACTCATATTAGATTTTAGAAAAAGCCAAAAATGTTATAAAAAAAAAAGCAAAAACTTTTGTATATTTTTCCTTTTTTTTTTTCTTCCAATCGATAGAATATTTAATACCGACTGAAACAAGTCAATGAAATTCACGCGATTCAATTCAATTCAATAAATTATATTTTTGTAAAATTTGATTAGAAACAGTTTTATCGAACTTTATGGGGTTGACGACTTTTCATGTTCCACATTAAAAAAATTTTAAACAAATATACATATATTATAAGCAAAGAATATCTTTATTAAGCTTAAACCGACCAGTTTGATACCCGTTAGTTTTGTTGTTGTTGCCTAAAGCAATTAATGCCCGAGACACATTATCTAGTTTTTTACAGTCAATCAATAGGCAGCTGGGATTACTTCAATCAAATTCGTTCACATAAAAAAAAAACCAAATAACGAAAGTAAAAAAGTATGTATTCAAAAAACAAATCGAAAAAATATCTTAAGCCTTTTTTACATTATTCAAGCAAAAAACGCAAAATTATTTCGATTTTTTGCACATAATACAATCGTTGTGGCTTCAAATCTCAAGTGCGGTAGAGTTTTCAATAAAGCCGGGATAGCCTTAGACGCTAGTGCTTTAAGACATTAGTTCAAGAATTTCTTTCTCTAGCTAAACTAATTACAACAATTAATTATTAATGAAAACGCCCGAGGAGGTAAGAATATGACGAAAGCATTATGCGATGTCTTGAAGAATCTTATAGAAGCATATAATGTCTTTAGGACAAGGCATGTGTAGAAAAATATTTTCCGTAAATAAAGCAGGAGAAAGCTAGCCTTGAGGCCATTGAACGACTTTCGACTTATTTTTAAATATATAGTGACTATCCTTCTCCAAACTATAGCGATCCAAGTGTGCCTATGCGATGTTTAGTGAAGATTTGGCGGAATCATTCTAATTTCTCAGCATAAGAAGGAAAAATATTTCCAATACGATCGTATTGTAAAAAGTAAAACTAATATTGATATAGAGAGGATGAATTTCCGCTTAAAGTTAATGAAGATCAACCAAAAGTGTACTTCAATATCTTAAAAGCATCCGCGTTCTATCGCTATTATCATCTTAAACACCTTCCACAAAATTCTGCTTTTCTCGATACGGTTGGTATCACAAGGCCGTGGTTTTATTTACAATCAATTTCTTTAAGGGTAGGATTATTTACATTTTACTCAGTTTGAGAGCATTCTTAACTGAAACTTTCTCTTCGACTTCAATGTTCTTTTCCAACTGACTGTGCCTTCCGAAAGTATTCTGTTTATATACACTTTTACAACCATTTTACTATTACCCAAGTTCATCGCTTCATCTTTAATCCGTTTTCCCGCCGGCATTTGCACTTGGTTTTTCCCTCTCTCGGAAATTTATTTTCTGGGAATATCAATTAATTGGAATAAACTGGATTTCGGATTTCCGTAACACAACCTTGCATCTTCAACTTTACTCACTTGCTGCCTGTTCTTTGTTTCCTTTCCGCATTTCTAAATTCATACACCAATTACCTAATCTGGGGGGTTTTTTCCATTAAAAAAAAAAAAAGAAAAGAAAGACTCGATCGATAATTGGCAAAGTATGATATTAGGAGTGCATCAAAACTTTTTTATAGCTACATAGGGTTACATAGGCAATGCTTAATTTAATATACTTCGCTATCCCGATATTGAGAAATAATACTTATGTTCGATTTTTATTAAATGAAACTAGTTTTGCTTTTTTTATTTTTCTTTCACTTTTTCTTTTTTAAATTTTATTAAATTCTTACATATAATGTGAAATATAAGCGCCACATTTGCTTATAATTCAATCTTTTATTAATCAATAATAATTTAATCAATTTCTCTAGTAGGAAATAAATCGATTCAGAACTCATAACTCAGAGATGATATCACTATATAAGCGATAAATTTTATGATAAAAGCCTAGTTTCCGTAAACAATAAATAAACTTTACTTCCTTAGAGACAAAAACAAGAACCGGTAAAAAGAAATATCTTTGAGAAATTATACATAAAACAAAGATTAAGTGTTTAAAGAAAAAAAAAAAAATAAATAAATAAATAAACAAAAAAAGCAAAATGTGATCATTAAACTTTAATAAAAGTCCGATTTATTCCTACATGTGTGTGAACTTGAACTTGCAAAACCACTAAAATAAAGTAAAAAAAAAAAAAAAAAAAAAAAAAAAAAAAAAAAATGTTTTTTATTTTTTTACTTATTTATTTTATTTTTTTAATTTTTTTTTTTTTTTTTTGTTAGCTTGTAGAACCTCTTCATGATAATCGCAGCTTAAAGATCTTTGTTTAGCTAAATATAAAATTAAGCATCGACTGTCTACTGATAAACAGTCGCATCTGAAACTTCACAGTGCTTAAAGCCGAATTGACATTCAAGTTAAGTTTATTTTGAAAGCGAAAGCAAATAAAATAAAAAAAAATAAAAGAAAATGAAACTATTTCTAGTAGTGTTTGTTGCTGTTTTATGTGGTTTGTTTGTTAGCAGTCAGGCCGCTATTGCCCGCGCCAGGTTTTTCAACCCAAGTAAGTGTTTAAATATATTTTACCAGAAAAAAGAAAAGGAAAAAAAAAAAAAACTAAACACATGAAAATATAGCTTATCCTGGTAAATGTACTTTGGACGCAAACACTGTTATGTCACCCGGTCAAACTGGCAAAGCTCCCGATCACCCTTGCGCGGGAGTCACTTGCATGGAAGACGGTTATGTAGAATTTAAAACGTAAGTCCAACCATTTTTTTACAAAAAAAAAAATATATATACATATATATACACATATATATACACATATATATACACATATATATATATATATATATATATATATATATATATATATACATACATA
>NW_023998414.1:6117229-6133711 GCF_014805625.2 Glossina fuscipes
TAATCGTTTTTTAAAATTTGTATAGTTGTCCGGCCATGGCACCGCCCAAGGGTTGTAAAATGCGCGATTTCGCTAACACCAATCGTGGTTACCCCGAATGCTGTGAACGTAAATACGAGTGCGGTAAAGGTGTTTAAGTTACGAGAAAATCTCGTGTAATTTATGATACATAAGTGATATTATTTTAGTTGCATCAATGTTTAGTTTAATTCAAATAATTTAAAAATAAAAAAGAAAACAAAAACAAAAGCTTGTTTTAATAAATTAATAAAAATGAGTTAGAAAAATAATTTATGGATAATAAAAATTAATTTTTTTTTAACAAAATCGTTTATCATTGAAAACTAAAAGAAAAATAAGAAACCGGATGTTGTGATTGATATTCGATACATGCTTGAGTTTGAGTTGTTACTCTATTCTAAAAAATAAATATATTTCGAAACAGCGAGCACTGTAAACGCAACAAGCTATGGAAACGTAAGCATACTATTTTGTAACTGTAACATAGCATATCTGCCAGCGCAGTGCTCCAACACACATATATATTTGTTGTGTCATTCTGAAACATAACACAATATATTCAAACAAAGCGCCTAAGGAATGGATCCAATAACGCAATGTGTAGATTATTTTACTACTTAAACTAAACTAAAGGCAACAAGTTTTTTTTTATTAGCAACAATTTTCTGCTAACTAAACAAGAATCTTTAGACCGTTTAAGCTTGACAAGAGAAATAAGTGAGAACCAAGTCGAATAAACGTTGTTTTTAAAAGGCGGACAGACAGACGGACAATGTAAGTTACTTATCTTGTTCATGCTGGTTGAGGATATACACCAAAGCCTATTTCTGTTCCTAACCAACACTTAACTTAGGAAGGAAATTTATATCGACTTGTACATGAACCTTGAATGCCCACGAAAAAGTAGTACGTAAATATGTTATAATGTTACACTTGGATAGGGCACAGAGACGTCTGAATCGACAAACACACAACAAAAAATCAGAAAGATATCTGTGAGGTATATAACGTATTTACCCAAGCGATTAATTTTAATTCAAAGCGATCTTATAACTCATTTATAGAAGAAGAGAGTCGAGTTGTCCTAAACCTATTTTTTTTATACATGTCACCTAAGGATGTGGAATACGTTCGTTTTGTTAAAACATTTGCAACGCTTATAAAGAAGCTTTAGAGACCCGCACGAAGCATGTATTCATATTCTTGACCAGCATCAAATTATGAATCGATTTACGAATGTTCGTCGGCATAATGGCCTTTGTAAATATTCTCTTGGTCGCAAAAATCAAGCTATCGATCTCCGTGTTTCAAAGGTAATAAAAAATTGGTTTCTTGCCTATTACTTGTAAATTGTACACAAATTTTAATGCATATTCTACGAGCGATGCCGTAGCACCAGTCGAAAGATTTGACCACGCCTACCCGCTATTATAGTGTATCAAAATTTAATTTTTTTTCTCAATACCTTTATAACGCACATGAGCAAGGTTTCAAACTTCCAAAAAGGTATAAATTCTTGACCAGTTTCAAATTTGAAACGCATCGAAGTCTGTCTGTCTGCCCCGTCTGTGTAGTATCTATAGTAAACGTTCTGCCGTTCGCAAAAAAGAATATATTGAAAAAGAATTTGTAAGTGACCTAAACTTAGGCGCGTTCACGCTTAGTATAGAGCATGAAAATGTAGTTCATTTGTCGTTGTTGAGACATCAGTGACGGGTATAGAAGATTCGATCGCGACAGAAAATAATTTTCTTATTTCTTTTTTTTCCTTTGTGTACCTTAATCGAGAAGTTCTTTTCCAAACATGTTTTGTAACATGTGAAGACCCTTTCACGATATGAAAATTTTTTGCAATAATTTTATCAGTTTGACTCGTTGCTTATGTAAGTATGTGGTCTTCAATTAAATCAATAACAGTATTCTATTAAACGAGTACTATCTATAAACCAAAAAATGGAGAGATAATCTAATATCTTGGATTTTGCAGCCCAACTCCCAAAACCATTGGTAATTGCACCTAATTTCCTATTTTATTATTTCAAATTACTATCAGCACTAGTCCTCTATTGACCCTCGCCTTGTTCCTTCACTGTATATAACTAGTATTCGGAAATATCAAGATCAATACAGAGAATTTGCCTTGGTTACATAATAACAACACACTAATGAATCTTTCATAAAATCTTTCAACTTTAATCTACAATTTGAGATTGACTTTCTTAAAGCAATCGTGTTCGGAACAACTAATCTTATGGGCATTAACTTAACAGCACTTGATTAAAGCAATTAGACTCAATATATAATTTTCCTTCGTAAAATATAGAGTTGGTAGCTTATATTAATAATACTGCATTTTTATTCCCTTTTTTTTTCCTTTAGTTTAAGAATTTATTTCATTAGCGTAAGAAACATTATAATAACAGTACTTCAAAAGTCTTCGAAATATTATTTGCTCTGGTTGTTATGGATAATTAAATATTAGTGATAAGATATATACCGAGTTTCAATGGTTAAAGTAAGACCATGAAACGTTCAACGCTGCACTTGCCATACATAGTTTTGTAGGACAATAAAAGGGGGGCAAGTATAACAGGGACAAGTAAAAATATTTTAAAGAACAAGTACGAAACTTATGGTCGGGTTCGAATCTTTTATACGCATCACCGTTATGCCAAAAAAGACAAAAGAAATAAAAGAATAAAATTTTCATGCTCTATATTATGGAGTGGGGGCGCTTGATTTTTTCTATTCTCAACATAAATGTTTTTTTACGAGAGATGTATGGCCCTTAGAGGCGTGTGCTTTCAAATTCTTTCTTTATTTTCGCTAACGGTAGAATATTTACCACAAACATTACAAAATTGCGGGAACAGACAGGTGAACAGGCGCGCAGATGACCATGTTTAAGTGTATCCTAAATTTGGAATTGGCCAAGAATTAGTATACTTTATGATGCGTTCGAAGCTTGTTTCTGCGCGTTATAAAGGTATTGAAAAATCAATTCAATTTCGATACATTACAATATTGCGTAGGTGCGGTCAAATTTTCTGACTTTTGTGCAGATGCTACAACATCGCCCGTAAAGTACGCGTTTCAATTTTTGCATATTTACTGCAAATAATTTGACTAATAAGCAAAAAATCAATTTATTATTACTTTTGAAAAACAGAGTTGTTCTAAGTTTAGGTGGTGCTGTGGGTGTGTCCTTCGGCCGATTTGACGCATTTTTAATACCAACCTACGTGCAAGAACTTTCAATGTTTCTGACACATCTGAAGGCGATAGCTTTTGTCTTGCGGTCAGGAGAACGTTTACAACAGACAATACACTAAACAACTTGTATAAAATAAAAGCAACCATGGTATTCCTTGGCTTTGGTAAATTCTTTACCGGAAAACAGACATTACACTTAAGAAATTTTTGAATGAAACCTAAGGATACTTTTTTGGATATTTCACGATAGTTAACATTACTTCTAACTCCACTGAACGCTTTCTCTGCACAGTTTTTATCTATTTTTCACACGCGGTAACTGCCTGCGGAAGCATTGTTTATTGATAGAATTAATATTCACGGATCATTTCAATGCCATGATTAGAGATTCCACTACAGCACGCATAATTAAGCCATAGAATTGAAATTAAAATAATCTTAAAAAATTTAAACTCAACGAAGATAAGCTAAAAATATGAAACCAATAAAGGCGAGCAATACGATTTGTTTTTTATAAAACAAGAAAATAATTTATTCTAAGCCTTTTAGAGTTAAAAGTTTATTAAAACGCATCCATTGGAAATTGTTGATCCATTTTCAAACGTAAATTCAACTCGTTGTAACAATCGCGTTTTTCTTCCATGACCTTTATAAAATCTCTGCATTATGATAAAAAAAAATCAAATAGTTTTTAGCCAAATTCTCTTACGTTCACTTTCATTGCAACTTACTCTTCATCGGCTAACGTTATATTTACTCGACCAGTTATAATTTCTGTCGGTCTTATGCTGCCGAAAAAATCAGTAATGGGCACTTGACTAGGATCCCGTTTGTATAAATCTTTACGTACACCGACTGTCGATATGCAAGCATGTTTCGGACATACTTTCAGCTGCGCAAATTTTTTAAAAAGAAATCTTTATATTAAATTGTCATTCCTTTTACAAATTTGTACTCACAAATTCGGCCATTGTTTCATCACCGTTGGGTTGAACTCTTTCCAAAAATTCAAGAGCATAGTATGTATAACGATCAATCATATATACACCTATTGAGGGATCAACATGATGCTAAAAATTTCAAGCAGAAAAATAACGAGCAATTTTCAGCATCTTTCAAGACACTCTATACACAAAAAAGCATTTTAGGTTCTTTTTACGATCTTAACAAGCAAAAAAAATTTTGGTAATTTTGAACAAGAAAAAAAATAACTCAAAGTACAAATTATTTAAAAATTGAGATGAATGAAAAAAAGGTCAGTTAAGAAAAATATATACATATATAAATAAGATAAAGATGCTTACCGACAACGAATCTTCACCCACTAAGCTACTGGCTACGGCCAAGATATTGGGTGATGTGAATTTTTCATATAACGAGGCCGCTTGACAAGTGTCCACCATAAATAATAGTTCGTTATAACTAAAAATTAAGTATTCTATACCAGTGCGTTAATAAGTCACAAATTGTTTTGCTTTCTTTTTACCGTTTCTTTTCCCACATCTGTTCAACAGCGTCGGCCAACTCCTGATTGGTTATCTCTTCGGAGTCTTGAAATTTTAAGAACCCGTCACCACCGTGTCCCGTTAAATAAATTAAGACATTACTACCGGCATCTGTTAATAACTTCTTTGAACGCGCAGTACCATTTTGGGTACGACCCGTTAATAATCGCACAAAGTTCTCTACCGTTACTTCATAACCGCGATAATCGACCTCGACATCATCACCATAAACATTAATATGTTGCTTAGCGTTGTTATACACTTGTCCCGGACGCGGATTACGGGGATTACAAGCCATATCATCGGCTATCATTAACACAATTTGTGAATCCGGTATACCTAAACGTTTAACCGAACGATAAATGGATAAAACATTAGCAATATGGCGATAGTTAAACCAAAAACGCGAAGCATCAACTAAAACGGCCCAATTGTTCGTATGCGTAGAACGTTGCACTGATTCCACATATTTCGCCGGCAATTGCGAATAAGTTCGCTGTAAACAAAAATTAAATATTTAAAACATTAAAGAGTTTACAAAATTTTCAATACTCACCTGTTCACTATAACTTTCCGAGGTCGCTAATAATACAATTAAGCATATTTTTAAAAGAATTAACATAATTTTTTATTTTAATTTAATTTGTTGCAAAATATTTCAGAATTTATAAAATTTACATTTGCTTGCGATGGGTTTCTATTCTCACTAAACAGCTGTTCCCGTAAACTTTGATATAATGAAACTTGGTAGCACTGATTCTCTTACATTGAAGCAAGTGCTGTCAACTTTCCGCTTTATAGAAAAGCCAATAATAAATGCCGTTTAATTTCAATATTTTTAGTATTTCTTTTTCTTTTGAACGTTAAATGAGATGAAAATAGGATTAAAAGAAAAGTAAGAAAATAGAAAGTCCTTTGTAGAAAGATTATTAAAATTTATTTAATGGCTACATATAAGAAATATAGCACCTGGTAAATATATGCATATACTAGTTGTTTTTTAAGGATTCATACTTTGTTTTTTTTTTGGCTTTAAATCTATTGCGTTTTAAGTTTTAGCTTACGACGTCTTCCGACGTCTTAATGGCAATATCAAGCATCTTTTCAAGTAAAGTGTATCATATATTGGTTCGTTAACATTAAAAATTAGATTTCAAAGTAAAAAGAAAAATTATTAAATTTTCCACAGGCATTAGTTAGAAAGTTAGCGAAGAATTTTTTAAGAACCATGTAACAGTTCCGCTGCCTCTATACATTGCCTCTCAATAAAAATGCATTAGTTAGCAAAAAAAATTGAGCTAAGATCTGATGCCTGTAAACAACATGAGCATATTGTAGATTAACATTTCCGGCAACATTATGTATCACTTCAGGTGAAAATTTTCATTCATGGGCTGCCCTTAGTATCACATTTATCGTTTCGTGACTTTATAACACTTTTTGCTCCCTCGGAAAATAAAACATTAAAATCAATTTTTTTTCTACCAATTCTTTAAGTATAAATGAACTTCACATATATATCGATTAATATTTTCTTCAAAACATTAATTTAAATAGGGCCTGTTAAGCCAGGCATTTATGTTCACCGCAGACCATACAGAAAGCTTTTTTTTTCATTCAATAACAAACTTTGAAATAATTTTCAATTTTTTAGATTTTCATTTATGTTCAATCATTTCCTTAGTTAATGCTAACCGCAAATATCTTTCCATAATTATGTTTACTCCTACAGTAAAATTTCTCATATTGACTTAGAATACAAAACAACAAGTATTACCATTTAGTGCGGACATAAAC
Source organism: Glossina fuscipes (assembly GCF_014805625.2). Lineage (NCBI taxonomy): Eukaryota > Metazoa > Arthropoda > Insecta > Diptera > Glossinidae > Glossina > Glossina fuscipes. Next base: position 6,123,766 of record NW_023998414.1, read on the forward strand.
AGTTGCAATTGTGTTATAACAAAAAAAAAAAAAAACATTCCAATCGTACAAGGATTCTTATGAGTGATGCTCTTGACGTATGCGTTAAAACCATTAAGTAATATAATGATAGATGAATTTTGCCTATAGGCAAAAAAAATGTCCATTAAGACTTATAGAAATATTACAAAATGGGGAAAACATAAGGAGCAAAAAAAAAAAATATATAAATTAAAAAAAAGATTAATTTCTGGGAAGAGAAGCAGCTTTGTTGCTCTTGAAATATATATTGCAGATAAATTTCCACATTTGAACGCATGAAATATGTAATCTACTTTTAGGGAAATGCAATTTTATTGCTTAATAATACCTTTATCTTGCAGAAAATGATGAGGGTAGGCAAGATATGTGTTTCCGTTTATGTGATACAGAATTTTTTGAAAATATTTATATCTCAAGTCAATTTAATTTTGTGATTCTCTCCATTCGTTCGTTTGCTGATTGTTGCTAAACCGCTTAGAGTTCACATACTCCCTATCACAGCAATTCAGTCTCGCGCTCGCCGTGAATAGAACGCTTGAATCAACCCATGGATATTTACGCGTAATATTGGCAAACTAGATTTACTTTTCCTTGCCAGTTAGGATACGATAAAAAAAAAATGTTCTTTAATGTTGTAAAATGATTTTTACAACGGCTTACTATTGTTAGATGCCAAAGGTTTAAAAGAAAAAAAAAAAAAACGGAATTTCTGAGACGGATGCTCTCCTTACGCGTAATTAAAGCCACTTATGGGCAAATTCCGATTGCATATTTACGTACCTAGTGTAACATATTGGTCAATAAAATCTCGGGCCTATTAATAAAATGTCGCTTATCACAAAAAACTCACATTATTTGTAGAAAATATGAAACCTCATGAAACGATGACTGTCAAAATTTCATATTATTTCGATTATTTGCTTATGAGTTCGAACGGCTCTATTGGCGTGACTTTTCCTATTTTCATAGCAATGGAACGCGTTGAATTTTTGATGACAAAAAAGAGAAAAAAATCGTTTAAGCCCAGCATTGGCTTGGCCAATGTGAAGGCGACTCTTCTCTGTCGAATACAATTTCGCGGTGATTTTCTAGTTTCTGAAATAAGATCGGATTTTTTTGCAAAAGAATACGTTTTTCTTACTCAGTCAAGCAATTTATTGATTAGTGAACATAATTTTAGCCAATTCTAGCTATTTTCTCAATGTGTACACGGTATTGACACGCAGGTAAATAAAAATCCAACAGATGGGAAAAAAATATACAGCTTTACAGCTATCGATGAGCAATAGTTTGAATAAAGTATTTTTATATAATTTTGATACGAAAATTACGATTTCATACTTACATGCCTAGGAAATGTATTTTTTAAGTTAATTAGTCAACTTGTTTGCACTCACCCTCAAAGTAGGCTAATGCTAATACTTAAAAAACTTAACGAAGCACATTTTCAAATTCTGAAATCCTCCTTCCAATTTTCTTCTACTGCATTAATCGACCTTTGACCTTTAATATAGAGCCATCAAATAAGTTGAAAGTAAAGGTTTTGCCGAGCCAAGTGCGATTGAAAAGTTTTTAACTTCCCAAAATTGAATCGGAATATAGCGAATCAATTCATATGCCTGCTTACTGGGGTAGTGTCTCAAGATTAAAGATCTCTTTGCTAATATCATCTACACTACTTGTGGTTCAAGGGTAAATTGAACTTATGCGGATGCATACAATACCTATCTTTTGAATATAACGCTCGTCTGTCCCACTGCCAGTTCTTGTGTTCAATCTATACACCGCAAATTTGAAGATATTTCGATGAGATTTGGTACATGGACGTGTTTTGGCTCAAGGGCAAGAGCTTTAAAAAAAATACTTTGGAAATTCTTTCCTTAGTCTAATACTTCGCTATAATTATCATGGATTTTTGAACTACGCGAAAAGACAAATTTATGAGGACGTTTTATTATAGCGAACTAGATGACATATTACATGCTTAACAAAAAAAAAAAAAAAATCAAGTTGATTACCCGGTAATTTTTCTTTCAAAAAGATTTTTGGTGTAAGAATTTTTTTCTTTTATTAAATTCCATTTTATGTAAAATATTCGGTAAAAAGCTCTTTTGATTTACTTGGAATATACTGCACAAGTGATAGTATTTCTCTGCTTGTACTTGACAATTCTCTGCATGCAAATATAATAATTTCTAATTAGAAGAAGCAAAAAATACAAAAATCAACAAAACGAACAACAACAACAACAACAACAAAAGCAAAACAATCATAATGTTCAAGAACAATAAATAAGTGCATAAAAGCTATAAGCCAAGCAGCAATTATTTCATTGGTTAATATGCGTGTGAGGAAAAGCGATGCAATTCCATTGCCTTTTGTTATGCTTAAGTGTTGAGTAATGAAAACTGAGAAAAGAAAGAAAAACTAAAGGAGAAGCTATCCAAAGCAGATTCTAACGGAAACCATTTGCATATAATTATTATTATTATTATTATTTATTTATTTATTTATTTTTATTTATTTCCCTTTCTTTTTTTTTTTTTTTCCTTTTTCGTTATATTTTGATATGGTTTTGCGGTTTAGTGTGTGCTCGTTCGTTCGGTGCCTTGCAATGATTGTTAAATTTACGAATTGCACTATTATTGTTATTCGTCTATGGTAGCGAATATTCGAACAAGCTGTGATTTTTAGAAACGAGGGGAAAATATTTTCTTGCATTTTTATTTTCCTTTGTGCTTGTTGCACACGCACATAAAACAATAGACGAGAGACAATAGAAATAAATGCCAATGTTGCTGCTGACTATGGAATTCGATATGAATAAGCTTTTACGAAATACAACAACCAATCGCGCGTACAGCTACGATTGAAACTTTCAATATCCTCTGTAGCATCTGTATTTTCACGATTTGTAGAATTTTTTTTAAGGTTATAGTCTTTGCCTGAAAGTACTTCTCTCTCTCTCTCTCTCTCTCTCTCTCTCTCTCTCTCTCTCTTTTCTAAATTTAAAATTTAAACAAAACGAAAAAAAATATTGTTAATAATAATTATTTGTTTGTATAGGAAAGTTTAAATATACAAACTTTCGAAACTTTCGAAACCTAATCTCTTCTCTTCTCTATCGAATACCTTTACAATCGGATAAGGTCGGCCATTAAATACGTTACCAACCTTCTCTTCATTTATCTTTTAATGTAACAATTTTTTCGAAAAGAAGGCTCCGCTCTTGGCCGATTGCAAAAAGTCAATATAAAAATTTTGTCAAAATAGTTTAATAATTGCCGAATCAATAATGATTCTGAATCCATCAGTATAGTAACATGCGAGCCTACTGTAAGTTACACACATCCGTACAGCCTTTAATGTATGCGCTGTACTATAACTGATGTAGGATACAACGATGACTAGTTTTGCTCTCAGATCTAATCTAAAAAGAGATCCGTCCGTCCCGTCCGTTTAGGTCAGATACCTTTTTATGTGGAAGCATGTAACTTTTTGAGTTCTTTTCTTATTAGTTGTGTCCTAGCAATGGCATATAAAACGTATACCGTTTTGTGGATTTGCGAAGCGCTTATGACTTTAAAAAAAAAGCAAAAAGCAAAAAGCATCGTTACTGTTTTTTATTTGATCAAAATAAATTTAACTATATATATATATATTACACGGATGTCGCTGATACATTTACTCTCCAAAATGTTCTTCTTTTTTTTTTTTACTTACACATATTTGATACACGAATCAGATTCGTTAGCTTCTTCGATAGGGTCCAAAGAGTATTAATAAAAATCCTTTCTTCTCGGACATACGGATTCATGTCACATCATATGACTTCAGAGTCATATATAAGCGTCAACGGTTAATACTAGCACAACGCTGCGCAAAATCATTTTCGTTCCCTTGAAATCGTGAATCTCTCGATTGGTGCCTCTACATTCGCAATAATATAAAAATGTGCAGAGTAACTATAAATTGATTACTACTAACAATAATGACTAGCTTCCATGGAATATCATTATGGATTATATGGTTAATAAGAATATACTCAAATATATCACATGGCTTCATGAAAACATTGTGACATATGTTTATATCACTTTAAGTCTTTAGTAAAAGTCGTTATATATATATATATATATATATATATTTTTTTTTTTTTTCAACCATTTATAGTGTAACTAACAAAATATTTAATAAATTTAGTATACTTTTGCTTTCAACATATGAACGATCGAATGGACATGGAAAATATGCAAGGCTAACGAGTATTTAATGAAAAATCTAATTGTTTTGGCAATTTTAGTAAAAGAATATCAAAACGAAAACTTTCATAAGACAAATTGCTTAGGAAAACATTTCGCATTCTTTCTTCATGAGACAATAATATTAATTTCACTTTCACATTTTGCAAATGGATGTAAAGAAATATGAATATTTGAGAGTTTTCAACACGTCATACCCGAGCGATATATGCATTTCGTTAAACCGTTTGCAACACCCGGCAGGAATCTTTGGAATCCTACATATACGCTCGAGCAGCATTAAATTCTAAATTGGCTTAAGCATGTTCCTCTGTCCATCCGTTTGCCTGTTTGTGTGCTGTCTGTGCGAAGCGTTCTCCCAGTTGCAAAAACGCAATTATCTTCTTCAGAATCAGTGCAAATATTGGAAATTTCTATGCGTCGATTGGTATGGAAATTGAGTCATATCGACACTTGAGCCATTGCCGACAGCACAATATAATCTTAGAATATTTCTGTTTTTCAAAAATTTAAAAAATATTTGGTTTTTTCCTCGTTGCTTATAACTCACAATCGATGCAACGATAAGAATTTGTATTTTTTGTTTGTTCTAGGGCGTGAATCCGCCACACCGGCTAAATATTATAGAATATTAAAACTTCGTGTTCTTGTTAAAACGTTTACAGCATCCAGAGAAAGGAACTTCAAAGACGCAATAAACTCGACATTATTATTAATTAGTATTAAATCGGAACAGTTCCAGACATGTTAATCAATCCGTTTGTCCATCTGTCTGTTAATTGTTGTGGTAAACGTACGTAAGTTGCAACAAGAAGGGAAACGTCTACTTCAGAGATTCTAAATAAGTTTCCGCTTTTGTTTTACAAAAATAGAAAAAATCAGCCACGCCCTCGCAATATGAAATTTTAGGTTTTCCCCTCCCCTTTCAATCTCTTCTAGAACAACGATAATGGGTAGAAAGGGATTCGTTCGCAGACGCATATGATTTTCTTTGTTTATTTCTTCTTTTACTTATCATTTGGAACAATCATACACATGTCAAGCATATGTTAGGCGTAAACAAAACCGCTGCCGTAACTAATAACATGATGCATTGATAAATGTAAAACTCATGTTTCATGAGATACTTCAACTTCAACTTGCATCTATTCATAGACAGACGGTATAATTTCACTTTTAATTGGTTCGCATGGATAAGTAAAATTGATTTTCTATATATTTTATATTCATATTCTAAGAAATTTGCTTTACTGTGTCCGAAACGTTTGACGAAATTAAATTTTTTTCTTTTTTAAATTTATTTATTATTCCAAATATAATTTGTCGCCACTAAAGTAATCCCAGATACAATACACTTATGCTAATGTTTTTGCAAGCGTCCAAGCAAGTTATTATGGTCAATTCTCGAAATGGCCTTGAAAGCTATCTTTAATTCAGCCGTCAATCGAATCAAAACGGCGTTCCTGGAGCCGTCTTTTGAGTTTAAAGAGTACCCGGAAATCATATGGAATTAAAGCAAGCGAATGCGATGGAATGGTGTGGGTTGAATTTGTAGCGGAAGGGGTTTCGATGTGAGATGGCGGATTATCGTGATGCAAAAACCAAGAGTTGTCTTTCCACCAACCGGTCTTTTCGGTCTTGGTTCATCTTTAGTACGATATTCGTTCGATTGATCGGTTTGACACAGACGCCTGTCACAGCGTCACCAATTTGGAAAAAAAAAAAACAAAACTGATTTTTAATATATCTGCACAATTTAATTGGTCTTATTTTTTGGACCCAATACTATATTCATATTTTTATGTCTTTAATGAATTTTTACGTCATTTTTTCTTAAATGCACACTGTTGCCAAAAGTTCACCTACCACTTTTTTCAAAATAAATATTCGGTATTATTACTTGAACTTTTAAAATTATTTTTTACGTAACCTATGACTACATTCCTATGGAAAAGATTTTTTTTTTTTTTCTTTTCTAAGTTCAAAACTAAAGTTTGTGCATTTAAGAGTTCAGGTGTCCAGTTGAAATTCAAAATATGTCGTCAGAGCAACGAACATCTTCAGATCGTTGGTTTGTCAATTTTAAGAGTTTGACCAATGTGTCTTGCCGTTCAACGCCTACGATAGCGGATTAAAGGTTTGATTTAACGGACATCATTAGTGATTAGACGAGCTGAGCGAAGAGTATGTGTGGAACTATTTTCGATATATCGATAAAACGGTCAATAATTGTCGGGAAAAAGGAAGAGAAATTCAATTTTATATTCATCGTCCTATAATCTCTTGCAAAAAGCGACAGATGCTCTAACATTTCGATGGCCTTTTTGTATAGAATGATGTATGTCAAGGAGGTCAAAATACATTTCGGCTTTCTTAACGATCTCATCATGAGGTCTTTCTTTAATAGAGACTAATTGTTAGAATGCGAACGTGCATTAGGAAATTGAGAAACATTAGACATAGATACATTTGCTATACTATATCATTAAAAACCAATGCATGACTTTAACTGTTATATTTACTTCCTTAAGCAGAATTTTTGAAAGCTTGAAATCCCAAACTGACGGGTATCGCAAGCGTAGTGTTAATAAAAGAAGTTTACAATTCTCAAAAACATTGGTTCCGGCTACAATGGATATATGTATATACGTATAGATATATGTATATAAGATTCGTTTATGCATACAATAGTTTCGAGTTATTTTTTCGTTTAGTTATTGTAATGTTTTTTACACAACATTTTTGATTGCAATTTCTTAATATATAATCTTTAATATAAATATATTTTTGTTTTTATTTTTTTTGTTTTTTGCTTTGTATTTTTACTTTGCATTGACTTTATTCGATATGAAAATCTTTTAATAGATTTGTTTTGTGAATTCTTTGTTTTGTTTGCAATCGTCTTTGCACAACGTTACACCCTCTTTCGAGTGTAAAGGTCACTTAAGTATAATTCTTTAAGCAAACATATAATGCACATGCATACACATACATGCAAAATAGAAGAAGCCCTTACTGCATACCAACATAACTAATAATAAATAATGCATATACATATGCACACATACTTACTCTATAAAGGGAAAGCAGTCACGTTTAGTTTAAGTTTTTTCAAAACGAGAGACAGAGCGCGTGAAATAACGAATCTATTAAGTTTAATTTTCTTGTTTTTTATTAACAAATTATTATTGTAAATGAGCACTAATTAGGATGCAAATATCAGTTACGTGCTTAATAGGTATAGCGGTGAGTGAATAAATAAGTATAAGTTAAATTAATGATATAATTATAATAATAAATATAATTATTAGAAAAAAAGAAAAAAAACAAAGCGAAAGTAACATCTACAAAAAAAGATATATCGTACAAAGTCTATCAGTCTGAAAACTCGTTATCGAGTTTTTAAAGTTTATTTATTTTTGTTATTGCAATTAAAAAATTTGTTTGTAGAGGGTTAACTGTTGATTTGTCGCACTTTGCAAACACTTTATAACAGTTATAAAATTCTCACTCTTTTTGTGTTTGTCTCCTTTTTTTTCCTCTTTCAATTCTCTATTCTCTCTCATTGTATAACATGCTGTATAACACTAACGTGTTAAAAGTGAAACATACTCACACACGTGTATAAATTTAAAGGACACATCAAAGTCCTTTAGATTTTTAATAATATAAAACTCTGTTACGCTGATGAAAATATTTTAGTAGCAGTTTAAGCCAACGTGTGAAATGTTTCAAAAGAAGGAAAATAAGAGATATAAAAAGGATAAGGAAAAGACATTCGCGGAACGATAACCAAATAGAAATATTAAAAAAAATATATATATAAACAAAAAAATTAAAAAAAGGGAAAAAGTTATATAAATAAAATAAAAAAATTTAAAAAAAAAATTCGAAATATGGAAAAACAAAAAATAAGCAAAAAAATCGCAAGCATCTTGCGTATTATTGCTTAATGCATTTAACTCACAGCCCACAGATATGAAAAATTGAAAGAAATTATTGCATACTTTCAAGTGCGGAATGAAATTGTAAACAACCCGCTGTTTAATTTACGTCTAAAGACTTGTGCATGAAATTGGAAAATAAAAAGAGAAAATTTATTGATTATGAACGATTTAGTTGATCTTTGTTGCGATTTTGGTTTCGCTATATACGCTATATGCAACTATCGATGTTACGTTCAAAGATATATTTAAAAATAATTCTATTTCATGTATATGCACATTATCCTCTAAATATTTTGAAATTATTTACGCAAAAGAAATTATGAAACATACACTCATTTTGTAGTGAAACTCAGCTAATAGTTCCCTTAAGTAATATTCACTTTATGCTATGCAATTCTTTAATGTATCTATTTGTAAACGTTTGTTATTGAATGTCACGTTAAAAGAAAACGAAAAAGTTTCCGAGATCACTTTAAAAACAAAAAATTAACAATTAAATGACAAAATGTGTATAAAGAAAATTAATTAACTTTTGAAAAGTTAAAAACAAATAATGATTTTTAAAAAATTAAGTGTGTTAATAAAAAAATATATAAAACTATAACCAATTAATACCAGAAATCGTCGAATAAAAAACATTATATTTAAGAAATTAATTTAAAAAAAAAATAAAAAAATTTAAAAAACAAAATATGTTAAAACATAAGAAAAAAAAATTATAAGTAGAAAAACTAACATATAAAAAAAAAAAAACAATTTTTTCGATGTCAAAAAGTTTAACTAAAAATTAAACAAAGAAATCATATACTAACTGAGAAAAACGAGTAAGTAAACGAGTGAATAATATTCGCCATTTCTTGAACTATTAATATCTAATGCCTTCAATCTATATCAAAATTGTAATATTTTTTATTAACTGTAGGCGTGGCATTTACATTTCATTTTTCAACACACTTTCAAATATTTATGTTATATTTCAGATTAACATATGTTATAAAGTATAAGCTACAGTTACTACGTTGCTATGATAAACGTCTGCGCTTATTGTCAAACTTGACCTTAAATATTTCCGGAACAGTGGGGAAAAAATTGATAGAGACGAAAAGAGTTAAATCGTTCCAGAATCCCATATTGATCGGTATCTGCAGTGATTGCAGAAATATACAAGAACAAGTAAAAAAATTACAGTTAGCTGTGGTTGAATTTTTATAATCATCGCCTATGTCTCTTTTTCTTTTATTTTGACGAAGCGAGGAAAGATGAAAAAGAAAGAAGGAGATGTGAGCCTAGAATGTAAGCGTCAGATTAATAAGTGTTATGCCCTTACCAGCTGCGCATTCAGTGTGTCTAAAGAAAAGAACTTCGAGACTTTATTATATAGTTGCTACCCAGTTACTTAGTTGACCAGTTGCCCAATTGCCCAGTTACGCAGTTGTCCAGTTACCCAGTTACCAAGTTGCCTAGTAACTCAGTTGACCAGCTGCCAAGTTGCCTAATTGTCACATTGTTGAGTTACTCAGTTGCGAAATTGCCCAGTTAGACAGTTGCCCAGTTGCACAGTTGTCCAGTTGCTTAGTAGCCCAGTTACTTAGTTGACTAATTGCCCAATTACTCAGCTGCACAACTGCTCACTCCACCGGTTGCCAAGTGGCCAAGTTACTCAGTTGCGCATTTGCTCAATTGCCCATGTACTCAGTTGCTCAGTTACGCAGTTAC
>NW_023998414.1:6133721-6231941 GCF_014805625.2 Glossina fuscipes
ATTTGCTCAATTGCCCATGTACTCAGTTGCTCAGTTACGCAGTTACCAAGTTGCCCAGTTATTCAGTTGACAAGCTGCAAAGTTGCCTAATTGCCACATTGTCGAATTACTCAATTGCAAAATTGCCCAGTGACGCAATTTCCCAGTTGCCAAGTTGTCCAGTTTCTTAGTGGTCCAGTTACTCAGTTGACCAATTGCCCAGTTACACAGTTGACCAGTTGCCAAATTTACCAGTTACTCAATTGCCGAGTTACCAATTTACTCAGTTGCTGATGATAAAGATATCCCCAGTTTATCATTAAACCCATTTGGTCTCTTTTCAAGAGTAACCTGCATTCAAAAACTTTCAATATTTTCACAAACTTTCAAAACCAGCAACTTAATATCTACGACCGAAACATTATTTAGCAAAGAAATACGGATGAGCCTACAAAAGAACGAATGGACCGACAGCCGGGGCGTTGAGCATGCATAACAGTAACACAAATTATAGATTATATTGAAGCTCAAAAGATAGCGTCTGAGATTTTCAAAAGTTTTGGCATCATGACTATACCTTCAACCATTCGATGGGAGGTATACACGCGATAAACAGTAGTATAATACCAACAATATTATGACTAAACCTTTAATAACGTTAAGGTAAATAAAAGCATAAAAGTATATTAAAATGCTGAGCAAACCGCAAGTATTGAAAACGGAAAATTTATTTTACATCAAAAGTAATAAAAATCGTATCAAGGAAAGGAAAATTAATTAAAATGAGAAAGTAATGTGCTCGACTGCAGACGGATGTTTCCTGCTCTTTAATTAAAGCGGATGTTCGAAAATGATGAGACACATAGTTCTTGTTTTACTAGTAGGTGATTGCATGTATTTTGATTAGCGGCATCTATTCAAGTCAAAATGATAAAGTAATGCGAAGTGTCAATATACACAATGGTTAAATTCGATAATTTTGACCCTTGTCTACCTAAAGTAACAATTTTCCATTTATTATTATTGAGTTAGTCAGCGTACACAGACGCTTTAAAATTGCTTTTTCGACATCGATTACTTTTATTATTTGATTTGAAGAAATTTGCTGTCGAAACCCATCAAACACTTTTAGAAGCTTATGGTGATGCGGCTCCATCATAACTCAATCAAAAGTGTTGGTTTTGATGTCAGTGACAAAGAACGACCTGGAGGACCAGAAAATTCCAAAGACAATGGAACTGCAAAACTGACTGAACGAAAGCCCAGCTCAAACTCCCAAAAAACTTGCGAGCACCTTGGCAGTTTAAGAATCAAGCGTTACTTGATGTTTACGTGGGATTGGAAAGACCCAAAAGGATAGAAAATGGTTCGCGTATTGTGACTGATGATAAAAGATGGGGACTATTACAGCAATCCAAAGTGCAAAAAGCCATAGGTTAGTCCAGGACACCGAAGCGGAACATTCAAGGCCATAAAGTTTTGTTGTGCGTATAGTGAGATCAGTACGTCGTAGTGTATTACAAAACTGTTACTGCAGATGGCCAGCCAAGTCAATTGAACAGATTGAACGATGTTTTGTTGCAAAAAAGACCACCAATCGCCGTTTAAAAGACGAAAAGTCATTCTTTTGCTTAGCGCCTTCCGCTTACGATTACGGTTTCGAAATCTTCGTTCTTTCGACACGGTATCGCTATGTTGAGGAAAAGTTGCAAAAAATGATGGGAAATATTTCGATCCATACATGTTGTACTTACTTTTTTCAACGCCCTTATGTTGTGAAAATATGATCAAAATACATGCAAGCGCCCAATGTTACTGAAAACGTAAAGCTTGACCACTTGAATTGATGAAAAGATGATTAAAAAATAAAAATAAACATAAAGGAAGAAGAGCAAACTTTTCATGCCGTCAGGAGGGATAAAGGTATGCAAATTTGCATGTGGCCACAATACCTCTTACACAGGTGTTGAAAAGTCTCCTATTTTTTTGCAGAATGATTGAAAATCTCTGACTTAAGATAAACACTAGGACGGTGCATTAATTTAAGGAAGTCTAATGATATGATTATATGAAATGTGATTACAATTTTTCTATTCAAAATATTGTCGACCGTAACCGTTTCGAAATTCCGCTTCGAAAGAATGGTCTCTCTTTTGAGAATATCCAGCAGAGTCCATTAGTTTTTGATATTGTCTTAAGAATTGGAGCATTGTCTGAAAAAGTCTCACCAGATAGTCAAGCAGTCGAGCTGATAAGAATCGCAAGTACTAAGACGGTGTCTGCGAGTTCAAATCTCAACACGATTTGACCAAAGTTGCTCGTAGTTGTAACGAGTGATGAAGGCATAATAATGATCGATTGAATGCATGCCCACTAGGCCGTTGCAGCTCCTTATACCTGTCTCTTTCTCTACTGCTTTACCCCTGACTATCAGTATGTTTATATATCGGTCCTGAATTCTTAATTGATTGACAAAATTCTAATATGTTCTCGGATAATGATGCATTATTGGCTTATAATTTGCTCATATATGCAATGCACAAAAAAAAGAAAATACACGTTGTTTAGACTTGGACGCGATCGCATATGTTGCGGCATAAAACCGAAAGACCATGCTGCTACGTAGTACTCTTGCACTATTACAAAGCTGAACATAGCGATAACTACGCCATTTTCGGAAAAGCCCTTTAAATTAATGCGCACTTGCGAAGCGAATATGTCACGATTTTGCCTTCATTCTGGAGATGTGTATTAAAAAACCGATTAAATTTATTGGCATAGAAAATTCTTAGAATTTAATTGGAAAGTCATCGCATAATATGTTTTATAAGTCAATGGCAAAAATATTTATATATTGCCCTTAGTTTATAGGGTGCAAATGTTATGCATATATAAACTTCTCCATTAAGAGCCTCCGTTCATAAGTCAAGTCTTTTGGTAAATGGCAATTAATGCTGGAGCATTCTTGTCGAAACCACAACAAGCAAGCGAGCGAATCTAGCTGATCAGTTCGCGAACGAATGCTTCTGAACAGATGGTTACGATCGGAATGATTGTTGCATCCGACCGCATTATATTGAATTTAGGCATAGTTCTATGGCGAAATTCCAATAGGTCTCGATCGCAGAAATGCTTTGCAATCTCCCAGAACGCTGTATATCACGCGTGTACGCTATGTATGTGACAGAGAAAGTGTGACCCGAGAGCAATTTACAATGTTTTGCGGAGCAAATTTTTTATGGACTTAGTTCTGGTCTGCCACAAAATTCATCGGTTCATGTCTTTAAGTAATCGATCAACCTTTTCATGTAATCATAGAAGAGAGCCATGCTGATCACAGCATGACCATGAACTTGTCAATTATGTCGCGCATGAATTGTACTCTGTTTTCATTTCGGTTCTATTTACAGTTGTAATACTTCCTGGCATCGCTCTTCAAGTTTCCTTCATGACTATTACCTGGAGTGTAAACAATTTATTTGCTTTCACATTAAGCAAAGTCCTTTCAAATATTAATCAACAAAAATAGTATTTGTTAAAGCACAAGCTTACAATCGCTATAGTAAGTCACTTTACTATTTATCTCCGATGAAAAAAAAATAAATAAATAAATAAAAATGGAAATATCTATTACGCTTTTAAATATTTATTTCTTTAGCATTCTGTGACACTGAAGCGGATACCTTCAAGAAAGAAATTTCTGCTTAGTAAAAATATCATAAAAGATTACCGCAATATCCTGTCCGCGTGTTTAAAAGGTTAATTCCAATATTTAAACGTAACATCCATATATGGGTATATATATATATATATATATATATATGCAAGGGAAGTATATGCATATACATGTATGCATATGACACATAAATTGTACATTTTTAGTGAACCGTTAAAACCAATAGAAAGACTTTTGCAATACACAAGCATTATACTTGTGTTGAAAAAATGTCCTTGATCAATATTCAAAGCGTATGTGAAAAAAAAAAAAATATATAAATAAAAAATAAAATGAAAAAAAAAACATTTCAATATTATTGTTGGTCTGTAATAAAAAGAAAACTAAATATAATTAATAAGTAAATACGGAGAGTAACGCAGGTGTATAGTTTGAAATAATATTAAAAAAACAAAAAAAAAAAAAAAAAAAAACAAATAAATAAGTAAAAAACCTATACACACCTTGAAGCGACTCTCCAACGACTTCCGTATGCAGGGCAAGAGGGTGCAATCATTTATCTTTTATTCATTTTAACTTTAATTTTATTGAATTGTTGTTGAGGTTATCCTCATTTTTGACATGGTCACAACAATGGCTTAGCATTGTCTATGGTAGACAAAATGTGAGTCAAAGAGAGCAATATTTGTCCAATACCGTAGACGTTATTGTGAAACACTTCATAATTCTTTCACTTTGTCGTTGACACGTCTTATGTCTTTCCCTTTCCATTTAAACGTTTAAAACGGTTTTCGGGGGCAAGTTAACAACCACACAAGCATCCACACACATTTTCGGACTTCTTCTTCTTCGATTTAACATAACTTTGCTCATTGAGCAACGTTTTCAATAAATCGCCTACAGACGCCTACAGATCTCCCATGACTCAATTACTCATGTATTTTTGTCAGTTGAGTATATAATTACCGACATCAATCAATGATTTTGTGCTGGACCTTTTTTTTTTTTAATGAAATCAAAAAATCAATCTCCTTCGTATGCAGTGTTTTAATGGTATTGGTGAAAGGACATTTCCAATGTCCCAAAAATCCACGTTGCTTAGACTTTAGCTAAATCACATACAATGATTAGGGGAAAATGCATTAAGAGGGTTTCTATCTTCTCATATCCGATATCGCGTGTCGTATATAACACACAGAACGGCTTCCGATAGACCCCCCATTTTGTTATACCGTTCGATTCAGAAAATAATTCTGAAGCTAAGCTTGTCTGCTCATGTATTTTTATATACAACCGACAGGTTGCAACTTTTGATGAATTTTAATGAAATTGGATACACTTATGTCTTTTCGCCCAAGGACGAGTCCTGTTAAAGATGGTTCGATCCGGACCAGTTTTTTTAGCACTCCTCATAAAACGTCTTATTTTTTTTTCGCAAAATCTTTCGACTAAACTCACTAAATTGAAATTCTTTTAAGCCCTTGCCATGTAACCGATCCTACCAAGGCTAAATCTTTATATGGTAAAAATGTATAATCTTCAATATTTCGTGGTGAAAATTGCTTTAAAATAGTAAGTTGGCGAAGCAATCCACCTTACCATATTTGGACCACGTAGGTCTACTATTAGATATCAAAGCATATAAGAATTCTTAGATAATGTGAACCCTTAAATGTCAAAAAGACTTAACTAACTAGCCCAGAGGAAAGATTGTTAATGGAAACGAATTGCTTGCGATTGAATAGACAAGATTGCATAACGTTACATACGCACCTAGAATAGTTGAAATTGTGATAAAGCTTTTCAATAGGTGATGGGTAAGGGACTCTATGAAAGGCCTTTGAAAGGCCCAATGAGATAAATATAGAGATTTTATTATGGTAAAGAGTTTCTATAATTAACTCACAAGAGAACGAATTTGTTACGGTGAGCACGAAACCCAAACGGACTCGTGAATTGCGGACGCCGATCATAATAATACAATTCGATTTGCAGTTTCATGATATGTTCTACAATTTTGGAAAGAAGATAGCAGAATACTAGTTGGCCGTAAATTGTCTAAAGATAATGAATATCCATGCTCCTGTAATACTCTTATGTTGACTATTTTCCACTCCTGGCGAACTTGTGTGAGGTAGTACGGATATTATTTATGAAATGCAGTAAATGCTGTGAAGTAAATAGAAATATAAGATTAATTAACTTAATAAAGATTCCATTGACTCCTGTAGCGATGGATTTAACTAAATTAAGAGCCGTTAAGAGATCGATATCATTAATATTGACAAGAGAGAAAGAGACAGATCCGTAACATAATTGGAAGACACTAACTAAGATCGATATGTAGGGTTTATAGCTGGCTTTTTATAAAATAGTTAATGATCTCATTGATAGATTTTGAGATATTTTTAAGGACCTACTACGCCAGACTAACGTATCTTGGTCAAAGGATGAACGCTATTGAAAATGTTTCGGATAGGAGCACTTCCCATATAAAGCCTAACAATGAAAAGTCGTTTTATGACTAGCTGTAGAATGACGCAGGGCATTTAATTGTGGAACGTAGCCCACTATTGCTTTTTTGCTTGTTTTTTTTTTTTTATAACTTTCATAGTAACTGAAAATCTGAGAGATGCTAATAATAATCAAAGTATTTATGAAATGCGCAAAAAGGCAAATTCATTGTATTATGGATCGATAGAGTAAAATTATGCGCAAGGGAAAAAAAATGCAATGTTCCTTGTCTACCTTTTTGTACCCCTACACTGAAGTTATGTGCATATACGATCGGATTGATTATAAGCATAAGAGATTAGGGTCCAAAATAATTATAAAATTCAGAAAAAAAAAAAAGAAAAAATTGTAATAAATGATTCTTTAAATGAGGGAAAGTTGAATTTTATACATATATATTATATATATATTTTAGTAATGTACTGCATGCAAAATAATAAAAATTAAGTTTACGAAGAATTCGTTCCTTTTTATTTATTTATTTTATTTTCTTTTATTTCAGAGACATCTCTGGAGGCAGCAAGTTTTAAGAAAATAATAAACATAATGAATAAAATTGAAAAGATGTCCTTTCTGGGATGCATGTAATTAATGTTAATAATGAAGCGGGCAAACACAACAACATCGAAAAGAGACAAAATGCAGTGAAAAAAGTGAAAATCCGTCAAAAGTCAAGGAAACTGAAATCATTTATTATAGATGTGGATAAGAAAAATAAAACAAAAAAAAAAAAAAAAAAAAGTAGAAGAGAAGAGAAAACAAAAAGCGGCAAAATTGTGACAAAAGACAAGAAAAGTGTTTGGTATTAAAACGTACAAGGGGGAACATACAAGCAAAAATTAAAAATTGATTAATTTCAACATTCGTTTCAAGCAAATTTCAAGAATATCTTCAATAATAGAAAGGAAGTATTACTGGGCTAGCAAATATGACGGAAAACCAAGACAAGCATGTGGAGAGAGATAAAGAAAATAAGAACGATGTCAAATTGATGAAGGGACATGAACATGAAAATAAGGATAAGCATCAACATACGCATCATCAACAGCAACAACACCAACAACATCAACAGCTGACTCCGGGAAAAGAACATGAAAGGTACGAGTTTTTTTTCCTCTTTTCATTTATTTTATTTAGTTCTGTTTTTGTTTTTTTTTTTTTTTTTCGTTACATATTTGACTCTACTTTCTTTGTTTCTCGGATTAGAATCACGTTTGCGGTTCAAATTTGTTTTTGTTTTGATAATTTTTTGTACATATATACATATATAAACATATATATATATATATATATTTATACACAAACACAAAGCCACAAGCAGACACACGCACACGAATACACAATCGCATCGTTTAAGTAAATATTTATACAACGTGTTGAAATGTATCAATAATTGTATCATAAAAATGTGCTCAAAAACGCCTATGCCATGAGTAAACAAATACGTAAACATTTAAGCAAGCATATACACGTGTACGTATGCACATCTAAAATCCTTAAATGAAATTGAAGGATGTTGACATAAGAAAGAATTTCACATTTCAATTCAAGCGTATACTCTAGAACAACATAAATAATTTATTTTGAATACAGATACTTATGTATATTTACCTAAGTGTTTTTTTCTTTTTTTCTTTTCCTTTAAGAAATGAACTAACGATTTTTCAATATGAATCTCATCTAATGTGAATAGTTTTAAATTGCAGTATCTTTGATTTATGATATATATGCGCTAGGGGATGAATTAAGAATATTTTCTTATTAAATATTTAGATAGTTCGGGAAAATAATTAAGAAAAATATCAGATCCATGCACAGTTCAATCGTATTAACCTTGGTGTGGGAGCTACGTCAAAGCTAAACTTGATGCCGCCTCTTCAAGAAAGTATTGAAGGTGAATGAGTAGAAAAAACGTGTTTTTATATACATCCTCTCTTCTCTTACACGGTAAATACGTTTTTTAGATAACCGTATAGAAGAAAATTGTGTAAAAAATACGTGACATATGGTAAATTTGGGTGTATGTTCCACAGGTTTAAAAAAATCGTGTAAGGTCAGGAAAGCCCAAACATTTTCCCAAAAAAACCGTGCAAAAAAAGTAATAATAAAACCCATATTACGTCTGCACAGAACAAAAAATTTCGCAATCAATCAAGAAATAAAACAAGAGGTCGTTAATTACGGGCTTTGGCCGTAGCAGAACAAATCATTAACACATACTTACCATTAACCGAGTCCAATATCACCTATACATAACGTACTTAATTATTTGCTAGGCGCAAGTCTCTTCTCAGGCTTTAATTCGAAAGACTTTCCTCTTTCTGGTGAGTCGGTCATTTTTCATGTCGACCAAACGACAGATTTAATGGTTTCGGTTCGATCATTATGACAGCTACAAATCTCGGTCTTAGCCCACATAATGTCTAATTAACGATTCTCGGCCATTTATTTTTTCAAGATATTTGGTTTCTTAACTTCAAACCTATATATAAGTGCATTATGTAATAACTTATTTATGCGCATACAATGGACCTAAATGATAATATGGCTCGTTTTGCGATCATTTCTTACTTAACAATACTTTGATGACTCTAGCACCTGATCTAGGTTGCGGGTTATTGGCGATAACCTAAAGTGTCCTCGTCTTTGCTTTGAAGTCCATCGTCCATACAACGTAACCTCTAAAAAAAATCTGCTTGGGCTTTGAAATGAAAATCTCTTAAGGGTTACAAGTCATTATCTCTCTTATGCATTGCGAGGACACGTCAGCTAAGATGCATTATTTTACTTTTTGTCAATCGCACACTTTCAAACTCGACTTTGAGCTAACAGCTAAAAGAATATAACTAAAAATTTTAACTTTTTATCTTAATTTTTACAATCGTAGGAATTTCAACAATAGACAGAAAGAAAGAGAGTGTGTATATGTGTAGCCTTCATTTGCATGAGATTCAGAATCGACTTAATCATGTTCATCTGAATCATGCGTTTGTCTTTCTCTCTTTGTCTTTCTGTCTAAAGTCTTTAACGAATGTTTCATAGTGATGTGACAAATGGCCGTATATGTCTAGTATATAACTCCAACCTACGTTGGCGAATATCAAAATTTTAGACAATTCTAGATGAAGTAAAAGTTTAAGAAAATATTTTACCGAACTTATATTGAAATATTAAGTCTATCGTTTAATTTAATCTTAATGATAAGTGTGTACCTCGACAACGGAGAGTAGAGATGTAAGAGCAGCAAAGTATTAATGAGAAAAAGAAAAAGTCACTTAAGCTATACCTAAATGCTATTGAGAACTTTAATAGAAGGGCTTAAACAAGCTATTAACGTGATATATCAATACTTGGTATTGAGAGAAGTCATAAATCAAAACACGCTTCTAATTATAAAATCTCGAATAACTCAATGATATGATGAACAAAAGAAATAAAATATTCCGCAGATTGATTGATATGTGAAGTTAGGTTAATTTGAACAAACAAATTATTCGTTACGATCCACATAAAACCATTTGATTGATTGGTTTGTTTGTTGCTGGCTAACTTGATATATATATATATATATATATTTATATGTAAATGCTATTAATATCTAAACATATATACAACTTATAAAGCATGTATATATACATGTATTTATATACACATTTGATTGATATTTGCGGGCACATATAAATACTTGCGCGTGTGCGTATAATTCTGGATTAAGTGAAGCGAAATCCTTTAAATGATATAACATAACATGGCTCAATGCAGCAAAAGGGATTAAAATCAATGATCTTTAATACTTTGATATTTTATTTATAATGTTTGCTTTAATTTCATTTATAAGCATTTTATCTGACATTTTCCCACCTATGATTGTTTTAAATTAATTAAAGTCTAATGCACAGACATGACTGGAAAAACAACAATCATTAAATCAGTAATAAACAGTGAATAAACGAGGAATGAAATTGTTCATTTATTTGAAATTAAGTGTTCTTTTTAGTTCATATGCATATAAGTTTTTTTTTTATTTGAAATGTTCTTAGTTAATTGTGATTTTAATAAAAAGTACATGTTTCGTTCATAACATAGTTTTTTCCTATTATTCGAGATCGGTTAAATGTGATGAATCATTTATGCGTAACGCGTTAGACGAGGTCGTAAAAATCCATTATATGGGAATACCTCTATAAAACGGGTTTTCCCACAATGCGGAACCAATCTACCGCGTTATAGGGGCGACTACTGTATATGAATAGAATACAATATAAATAAATAATTTTGGAAATTTTTACAATAATCGCCAGACGATGCAAGTTTTAATTAACGCATAACTATATAAAATTTATGATATATAGTATGTGTACAAGCAAGCGATGGCAAACAGTTCATGGCCTTGTTTTCTTAGATGATAGGCAGGAGCATGCAATACTTGTTACACAGACATTTCTTTTACAATTATATAATACTCTGGCAGTTAATTAAATACATTGTTGCTATCAAAAAAAAAAAAAAAACGCTTTCCAAGATATTTATTCAAAATGATGTTATATACGAACTTGGAAAAGTCTTGAGTTTTGTAACAGCAATAGAACATATTCAAAAAAGTGTTTATTTGGATCGTTCTATTTCTCGAATAACATTTCAAAAATCTAGAATTTACGGATTATGCAACACTATTAAAATTCCTGCGTAGAGCAAATGCATTACAAAGTTCCTTACTCACCTTTCGCACGTTTAAATCATCTCATAAAGCGAGTACGAGATCAACTACATGTCGCCCAATAGATTATATAGAAAACTTACGATATTGCAATTTAAAATCATCTCTCCAACTTTCAGTAATGAGAAATGAACTGTGTGACTGAGTACAAGGAAATCATAAATCATCACAAATCAAAGCAAAGGGAAACAAAGCTCAAAAACGCAAGTTAGTAGAAGAAGAATGTGTGAGCAATAAAAATGACTTGAAACCTCGAGTTATTGAAGAGGCTAAGGCATGTGATAGCGATGAAACGATTTGGTGAGGAAAACAAATGGAAAAGAAAATGGTTCGGTATCAGTCAGTCCACAGACTGTACTTTTTAAAAGTTTCCGTAAATATTTATGATAAACTTAATGTTCAGGCAAATTTCAAATTTTTCGTATATTGCTATCTAACTTGCCTCTCCTTATCCAATATAGCCATTATTTCCCAGCCCGTGTGGCAAGTGCGGCTATATTGAACTACCGGCCCAAAGGCCGTCCAAAGTCTCTCACTCAATGTGGTTTATTTGGTTTTTTTATATGTAGTCAGTCACTCTGAGGATGTGCGCTATGCGTGCAAGCACGATGGTGATCTTCGACGAAGACTCTTAGGTACAGAGGGATGGAAAGAGGGAGTAGTGCCGGTGAACGTTTGACTTACAAGCGGAAACATCAGGCACCAGGTGGGAAAGACTAATGCACTTAGGTTGCTTCAGAGGCGGGCAGCGTGTTTGAATACGATATGCAGGCAATTGCAGGACGAGTTGGTGGGAACGATGAGAGAGCCTTGAGGTGCCGGTCAAGGACTTAAATGATGGATATATCTTTTTTTGTCTCTTTAGAAAATTTATCTTGGCTGTACTTACACATAAGCACCGCACCGCAGCCCAGATTTAATCGATGCTCGAGAATATCGAAAGTCTTCAACACACTTCCCAAAGTCGAGATAAGTTATAGAGGCTTCCGCCCACACCTGCGAGTCATATTCTAACTTAGAAATGTTCTTCGTCTAACCTACATGCGAGAATTTTGCTTATGATTACAGGATTTGATTGTAAGAAAAAAGTCAATAACTATTTTATGAGTTCCTTTGAGGAAAACATTTAATTATTTATATATTAAAATTTTTAAAGATAGTTGGGTGAAATGATATAGAAAGGGTTGCTGCATTATTAAACTGCTTTTTTTCCAATGACTCAATATAAAAATGTATAAATAATAAAATTTAAATTACAACACGCCAGTTGTTATAAGCAATAAAAATATTCATTGTCTACGCCCACATATATATTCGCATATACATATTTCCCTATATATATATATGAAATACGTACATACAAGTCCGATTACGACGTGACATTTATTTTACAAAATTGCAACAAATATAATTTATATATATATATATATAGATGAATGATAACAATCCTTGGGTATGGTTATATATATGTATTTGCATATGAATACGGATATAAATAACAACTAAAACACAAACTTATTCAATGTCATCATATGTGTACGTATAAGTGTACGTATATTGATATGCATGCATAACAATCTATTGTGTTTAGGGAAAAAATTCAATGAATAATCCAATGAGCATAAAAAGAAAGTTACACCGAACAAGAAAGGAAGAATTTTTAGAACCCAAATTTTCACTTCACAAGTACATTTTATGGTTGGAATATATTTTATTAAAAGTAGGCGTGTCCGAAGATCGTACTAGGATTATGGACATTTTTACATTCAGTGGCTATCCCTTAGGTGAGTTCATAATATTTACGTCTGCTAAGTCCATGTTTGTCAGTTCAAATCTCAGTCCGCTAAACCATTGTTTATATTAGCTATTTATATAATTATCATTTATCGGTACTTTAAACCTAAAAAAAAAAAAAATATATATATATATATATTGAAAGAACTTGACTACTACTACTTGTTCAACTTTACCGATGCTTCTGATCGATACTCTCTCTTCTCTCATTATATTTTATCACAAGTTCAAGTCTCACGACTGTCAAGTCGATGTGCGCGGGTTCAAATCTCAGTCCGGTAAACCATTCTTTCTATTAGCTATTTATATAGTTGCCACTTGTATGATACAGTAAGCTTAAAAAAAAATCTTACTTTGATAAATCGTTACAAAGAAAAAAAATATATATTATAATATGTAGAATTTCGCGATAGAAGTCCTTTAGTGCAAGTATTTGGGCGTTCAAAATTGCTGTGAAATATTTGGATCGGATGGAGCGATATTTTGAATCTCCTGCCATATATAATCGTTGTTGCGGAAACTGAAACTGGCAAAAGGCCTAATTTTGACCTCACTAAATATGGACCACGCTCGTCTAATTTTTCGATTCCAATTCCTCTAAGAGTTTTAATAAAAAATAAGGCTTTATATGTCAAAAATATCTCATTTCTAATATTTTATGATGAAAATTTTTCCTTAGCAAATCAAACATAGGGAATTTGAATCAAAAAAATCCATAATCCGTTTCGGCGATCAGAATTCCGGTAAAAAGTATGCGTATGTGTAATGCAAAGCTCATGGACTTCATTTGCCCGATGAGCTATTCCATACACAACCCTATCCTATATTATATAATATGATGAGGCAATAAAAGAATTACAATAACTCTCTTTGGTATTTAATTCAAGTCTTGCGCAGATCTTGAGACATCCTATGAATATTTGTTTATTTATTGTAGACAATAACCATAATTACCTGCTTTCATTATGTGTTAGGTGTGTGCCGAAAAAATTTTGCTTCACTTTGTGCACTACTGTATCCACGGTATTTATTTATTTATTTATTTTTTTTTTTTTTCTGTATTATGATCACGATGTGATTGCTAGGCGCTTATAACAATCCTGGGAATAATTAATATGCTAGCGATTATGCTTATAATTTAGATACATTCATTCATTTACTATCGAAACAAAGCCTATAAATACATAAAATATTATTGTACAGACGTGAACTTTGAAAAGATAAAAACAAATTTATTCATTGATGAAAGTATTGCACAAACTGTGCTTCGGTTATTGTTCTCAAACGATGTGCCTACGTCCTCGATGCATTTTCGTCTCAAATTTTGTATTGATTAAATCCTTCCCGTTTACGATACGCGACTCTTCTCTGTCTGCGTCATTGTGACGCACATCATGGTATGTTTCGTTACAAAAACGAAACAGGTCCATTTTCACATCTTTACTAACTCCAAAGATTTACACTAACAAATATTTTCTTTTTTTTTTTTTTTAATAATAGTTACAAAATTAAGGTAAAGTAGAAAAAAACTTCTTTGAAATGTAATATGAAATGTAAGTGCAAAAAAATTTACGTTCAAAGCATAAATGAGCCCCAAGGGCACTTGGGCAGGATTAGCAATATCTTGTGAATCCAATAGAGACTTGAAAAATAATGCTCTCACATTTGCTGCTCCGAGAGTAACTACATATTTAAATGCAATCAAATACAATCACCTATACTGCAACATCCATTCCTTTTGAAAAACGGAGATATTCATTCTCAGTTTACGTGGCATTGCAGGCTTGTCTGTTCTTCGGTCGATCTGACTTATTTTTCAATACTAACCTGCGTGCAGGAACTTTCAATGTTTCTGACGTAAGTAGCTTTCTTTTTGCGAGCAGGACAATATTTACCACAAAAATTATAACCAGACCAACATACTTAGAATATGATGCTGTTCAAATGTGTTTGTTTATGGGGTGCCCGGTGCTGTAAACATTTTCCCAAAATTAATACACTCCTTATCCTGAAAAAAAAAAAAAAAAAAAAAAAAAAATTAAAAATAATCACATTAGAGAGGAGAAAACATAAAAAATAGATGAGATCGTAAATCTATAAATAGAACGTGTAATAAACATTTCAAGTAAAACAACGAGCGTCACGTTCTAAAACTAATAACATATCAATGACTTAGATTATGTCTAGAAATTTGGATGAACTAATGTAACAAATTTCAAGGGTTACCTAAGGCAATGCTTGCAAGTTAAAATAATTAAAGAAACACAAACTCCATCATTGCATATCTTGCTATGCCACTTCTTTAAAACAGTTACATAGAATACAAAAAAGCTACAAGTTTTTTTATATTCATTATATCAAACATGATCTAAAAAAAAAAAAAAAAAAAAAAAAAAAAAAATTACTTGTTCCCTTTAATATATGATATAGGAGGGTTGGTAAACATATTCATAAACCGATTGTTGAGAAAAATGAATTGCTTCGTCAACTTACGTTTTTGTTACATTTATTGCTTAACAATCAATATTTGCTCCTTAGCAATAAAGAGTAAATTGCTTCATTAATCTCCTTACTCTTAAGATCAACGATTTATTATAGAAACCAATATTCATTTCTCAGTTTGAGCAAATTTTTTTTTAACAAAATATAATAGCAAAACAAAGTAGATTTCAAAGCCTTTGACAGACAGATTTGAGGAATTTACGAAATGAAATCTTTGTATCTTGTTGCTTAAGAGCAAACTGTATTGAAAAATGAATTCTATTCAGCTACGAGCGAATCTTTTATACCCGTCGCCGCTATGCTAGAAGAGACTCAAGAAAAAGGAAAAAAGAATAAAAATTTTCTACTTTATAATATTGTGTGGGCGTGGCTGATTTTTTCATTTTTTATAAAATAAAACTTGAAATTCATCTCGTGTACAGTTGCGCGACCATTGGAATATGTTCATCACAGCAAGCAACAGACAGACGCACAGATGGACTGACAAACATTTTTAGAACGGTGTACATTTGATACTAATCAGTAACACGTAGTCTGTGTAGGAACCCAGTACGAATCCTGAATGCCTAAACACTCCCGAATGAACTTTAAGTATTCAATATTGTTAATTAGGCGTGGCCGCGATTTTCGGTTCTTGCACAGCTAATGCATGATCGTTCATGAAACCCAAATTTTTTTTTATATTCGAAAACAGAGATGGCCTCAAGTTATGTTGCACTTTGGGCATATCCTTGGACCAATTTCGCCCACCACCAGTATCAAGTTACGTTCAAGAGCTTCCGATATTTTTGATGTGCATAGTTTTTTTTTTCGCGAGCAAGAGAACATTTACCACAGATATTACATAGATCGACAGATAGACGAACATGTTTAAATCAGTTTAGAATTTCATGCTGTTCAAATATGTAGTTTGCGGAGTCTCCGAAATTTTCCTCTGGCTATTGCGTATAAAAAAATGTATATATTAGAACATTATTGCGGTATTAATATTACTGAACATTTTGGCTCCTTAGAAAAGCTAAAAACTTTTACATGCGAGAAAGCCCG
The DNA here is from genome assembly GCF_014805625.2 of Glossina fuscipes. Taxonomy (NCBI): domain Eukaryota; kingdom Metazoa; phylum Arthropoda; class Insecta; order Diptera; family Glossinidae; genus Glossina; species Glossina fuscipes. Next base: position 6,149,951 of record NW_023998414.1, read on the forward strand.
AAAACTCCATCATTATCATAGAAATTTAGCACAAGACATTTATATATCGAATCATTACTCTGGAGCAATTTTCCTCATAAAATACTCAATACTTGACTTTGTTTAGAACTTTTCGAAAGCAATCTTACTTTCCTTCCTTTTTAAATCTTATACTATTTATGATATAGATTATATTAAGTTTGTGCGGATGTATGTGTGGGAACCAGAAGAGCTTAAAAAAGACAAGCCTATTATTATGCCGATCGATTTAAAAAACGATTCTGATTCAGCAAAGATTCGTAATCGATTTATGCTTTTCTCTCGGTCCGGCTGTCCGTTTGATGACTCCATTTCCCGCTGTAGGGCTGAAGGGTGAGGGAAGTGAAGAGCAATTTTAATATTTTATCATGAAAACAAATTAAGAATAATACTAAACGTAATGGTGTAGGGTATCTAACGATCGGCCTGGCTCAGCTATAATCTTGATTTGCGTTACATAGTGCTTTGGGTGTCTTCAACAACATCAAAGATCATAATCTTGTTGATTATCATTCCAGTATCATCGACTTCTGCTAGTGGCTGGTACAAAAAGCGACCGAAATTTCGGACAAAATTTTATCAACAGTAAGCAATTTATTCAGTCAATCATCCTCCCATTTGATCTGCCCATCAAATTTATTATCTCATCCTTGCACATTTTAGGGTTTACCCGTTTTATGCTTCTGCATAGACATACGCATGACGAACACGAACAAATATATTCCGTCATTGTTCGATCAATGTTTTCGAGAGAATTCAAAAAATCAAATTTTATGGCCGTAAAAATAATAGGAGTCAAAACATTTCCAATACATTTCGTATTTAAATTCAAAAGCACATGGATAAGCCTAAGAAAGATATTTATGTGTGTCGCATACAACTGCACAAATTTAGTATATCCTCATATGATAGATAATATTTGATACAAAAAAGACATCGTATTATGTTATCACTAAGTATAGAGTGGTGGTGGTGGTTAACAAAATCATCCATAAAATAGAAATACCGAAGATAATATAGAAAATGCCATCCACCAAACAATGGATAATGATAAACAAGTTATTTTATTGCTAGCCACAACTCATGCCATAATATGCGAGCCGTCTATTAGTCAGCATAACCACCGAAACACATGTTTTCACATATTCGTTCTATTGTGAGATAATAGGATTATATAATATTTGATGGCATATATAGCTATCTAAGAAGTTTGACGAGATAGGGTTTGCCAGATATTGAATCTTTTAATGGATAGTTTTGCTATGCAATTAATTGAAATTTTATCCAGATGCAATAATGTTTTTATAGAATTTCATATAGAACTTAGATAAAAAAGAATTTAACAAAAACACACATAAAAGCTTTATTGAAACTTCTTTTATATATACGATAACACTAAACAGGATGCTAAGCGGTAATATAACTTTATAATATACTTTAAATCGTAATCGTCTGGTTCTAGTACATCATAATAAGAGGGCAACGACTACTAGCTTATATAATGCTTGATTCCGGCATTTACTACCGTAAAGCGACCGAACCAGTATTCCGAACTTCCGACTTCGATAATTTCTTCGATTTTAAAATTAATGAAAAAATGAAAAAATAAAAAATTCATTAAATCTGGTGAGATTAGAAAAGTTGTCCTTCTCTGCCGTAGCCGAAGTTTGGCTCCGCAATTCGACTTCACTTTTTCAACATGCTTTCTAATGCGTTTGTCTTTTTTCTAAGGTAGGAAAATTTCAAAGCAGCTGTTTGTTGCTTACTACTGGCACCTTTCTCGCTAACCACAATGCAAAAACTTGGCAACACTTACAAATTCTAGATACGTTTACCTAGAATTGCTATATTTCTATACAAAGCTATCTTAGTCGTATAAACCATTACATTTTTATGGGGAATCCGATACGACTATTAGTGTTACAATTGAAACTATGCTCGGGTAAACTTCCGAGTCTTCTACCTTCGACCTTCCGCCAGTATAAGTAAGAAGCAATAATTAATTCACTTTACATGTCTACCAAACTAAGTGTAGTACATGTTCGAACTCGATTCACTATCGTATTTCAATTCGAAACAATAATTTTAATATGTATTAGATTACGCGTCCACTGCGTTTACATGAGTTCTTCTTAATGTTGATTTACTTGGCATAAAAGTTAAGAAACTAAAGGATTTATTCCGAAATCATAAATGCAATATTCCGTCATAAATGGCAGATACTCTCATTGCCCTCTAACAAGGTCGACTACATTTTGCATACTTGAAAATTATTTATATAGAATTGTTTGTGTTGCAAGTTTATGCTTCCATCGCATAGGTCATGGATTTAAGTACTATATATGGTACACCACGTTTCCATTACATGTATGTTGTGCTTTAATAATGCATTGTAACTTGACACATCTTGACATCTCTGCATCTTAACTCGTTGCTAACTAGCACTGTTAGTAATAAATCAAATATACGTCAAGTTTACCCATTTCTCCTACAGCCTGTACAACGATTTTCGTGTACATAAGCTATTCTAGCAAACCATAGCGTTAAATACTGCAATATATATATATAAATACTTTACACCTATTTTTTTGTAATGGAACTAACTATCACATGTTTATTTGATAATAATTTGTTACTATATTAATTATCAATTAAAGAGTTCAAGTGCAGGCATTGATATCCCAAACGCTGGATATAAACATTGCCATTACTAATTATAAAAAAGTAAGAAAATTATATTCGGTCGTGACGGAGTCTTTTATGCCCATCCTCCTCTAAAAAGAAAAAAAAAAAGAGGAAGAGAACTAAACTTTCATATTCTTTAATATGGGATGGGCGCGGTCACTATTTTTCGAATAAAAGTGGAAACTTGTATGATATAAGTGTTGTACTTTATGAATAAGAAGTGGAAAAGTGTTCACATTTTTTATTATATAGACGTGTGGGCGTGTAGGCGTGTTCTTTGAAAAGAATTTCGATCAATTTAAAATTCGTTTGCTTGTTTGTAAGCGTAAACTTCGCCTTCGCAAACAGGAGAATGTTTACCATCAGATATTACTTAGTTATGCAAACGGGCACATGGACAGATGAACGGACGAACATGCATAGGTGCATTCCGAATTTGAAAGTACTCAAGAATTTATCTAGTTTATGAGGCTTTTGAACTTTGGCTTCTGTGCGTTATAGACGTTTTGAAAAAGAGATGAAATTATGAAACACTATAAAATTAAGTAGGCGGGACCGATTATCGAATTTTTCATATAGATATTACAACAGTGGCTCATAGAAGGTATATTCAAATTTTTGTACATTTAGTTGCTATAGTTTATGAATAACGAGTAAAAAGCGTTTCTGAAAACAGACTTGTCCACATTTTACGTAATACTGTAGACGTGTCCTTCGGGCGATTTAGTTCATTTTCATTACCACTTGGCGTGCCAGAACTTCCAATGTTTCTGCCAAATTTGAAGTCGATAACTTCAGTTTTGAAGCCAGGAGAATGTTTACAACAATCACTATCTAGACGGACAGACGGACAGGCTTAAATTAGTTTAGAATTTGATATTCAAATATGTGCTTTATGTGAGCTTTCTTTTGGGCGTTACAAACGTTTTGACAAACTGAATACAGTTCTCATCCCTCGGTGATGGGTATACGTGGGAAGCGAAACCTGCGACTAGTTATACTCTGAAGAAACAGAACATTTTAAGTACTCAAGCAAACGTTTCCAACACTTGGTTTGGGTTTCTAATTTATCGGCTTTCCATGTTTAGTAGTGTTAAGGTATAAAGTATGAAATAATACGAAAATATAAAATTTCATAGAAGAATTTTGTTTTTTTAAGATAGGCATTCACGTCTGTAAGGTAAGACTGTCAGTAAAGAGTTTGCAAATAACGGAAACATTAGCTGACACAACATTATTATTTAGACGAAATGTTGTTGAAACAATTCTTTATTTTCCTTCTAAAGCTAATCAAGTTTTAAAGGGTTTTAAGATTTCTTTTAATATTCGATTTAATTTCATTTAGATAATTGTGTTAGCAAAGTCGGCGATAATTCTCATAGCTTGAATAGTTTTTGGAGTTCAAAGAGACATTGAAACAATGAATGAACAAACATAGGTACAATAAATTTAAAAAGTTTCTTCGCCATTAAATATCCTGGGGGGGAATTTTCGTTCGCATCATTTTAAAGTTCATTTATTGCAGAAAGTGTAGTTAAGAAAATCTTTTATAAACTTAAGAATTTGAAATCATGTCATAACTTGTTAAGCAAACTTTCTAAATATTTGTAATACTGCAGTAGTTTTAATGATATTGCACTATAAACATATTTCAAAGCGATCCTTTTGATATATTAATAAACTTCAAAGAATTAAAACCATTTAGCTTGCACTTTTCATTCTATGTTTCTTTCACATTCAACTAACTATTTCGCTTAATAAGTATAACTTTTCATTTAATTTAATCACTGAGCAAAGCAGACAAAAATAAGTAAGAAAAAAAATTCGCTTTAATGCTTGCTTATGCTTACTTCTATCTTCTAAAGCAAATATATAAACAAACATGTGGCCATGTTGTTGACTATATATATATATATATATATATATACATATTCGAGTTCTTGGAGAAAATAATTTCAAAAGGAATATGTCCCGAAGGAGTTAGTAACTTTTAAGACTCAGATTATATCCGATCATCAAAGATCACATGAAGTCAATGATTGATTTAATTTGATCAACATCGACATCGACAATACAAAATTAATTGCTTAAGTGATTGTGCATCTGCTGGTCAATGCATTTTTTTTTTTTTTTTTTTTGATGAAAAGTGCGAATAGAGTTTGTGTACGTGTGTTATAAAAAAGTGGAAACATTAGGCATGCTCGAAAATACCACTTCTGATAGAATGTTGCAAAGGCGGGTAGTGTGACGAGAATGACGAGTCGCGGTACTGTAGCATATAATGTTGTAGGCAAATCCATGACAAGTGCTTGAGAACTTGGCCTTGGGAATGCCTTGTAATCCTTTTACAAGACTAAGTTGGTGAGCATATCTCTTTGATTTGTGTAGAACATTTGCCGTCGATGCACCTATGCATGAGCACTACACACAAATTGAAATTTTGCAAACTACTTGAGCTTCGTTCCTTTATTTAGAGTGTGGGTGCGCGCTTTTTTCCTTAGTTTTTGCTCACGTACTACTTAAGAAATTGCCTGTGTAGGGTATCAAAGAAAAACAATTATTATTATTTAAAAGTTGCTGTAGTAATGGGAAACACCGCGTATAGATTATGCATGCAGTGAGAAATGGAGTACCGCAGGGCAATGGATTAAGTCCGTTATTTTTTTTGTTCATGTTAAAACGCAAAAACAAGAAAATAAATAAATAAATAAAAAATAAACTTCTCTTCTGCATCGTAATATGTAGACCGTGTGCGGTACAGGGTGTATTAAGTTAGTGCCGATATATTGTGCAAAACTCAAAAGGACCTAAGATGGAGTTACCATATCCATTTAGGTTTGTCAATCTGTACATTCAACCTATAGATCGCAAATTTTTGAGAAAATTTGATACAGTGACATGTTTCGATCCAAGGACAGAAACACTGTGACAAATAAACTGTGTTACGTGATGTTTGTGGCCACACTATCTCTACAACGTTTTAGTTTGTCTCGCCCTCTTTCCATCTGGTGTCGTCTGCCCATGTATTCATGTGTTATACAGAAAGTCACTCGATGACAATACTAACAAGACTGTATCACGGAAACGCCCACATCTTATATAAGTGCTCTCATGAAAAGTAATCTTTTAAATATGGTAACGAAATATAATTTTTGGTATTTTATCACAAAGACGAAGAATTGAAATGAAAAATTGCATTCGTTGACGTAGAGTAGGGAGCCTAAAAGTCGCAACTTTTTTTTTTTTTTACTTGTTTTTAATACAAAATTAATTTCAATCTTTCACGCTTTAAGTTCATGTTTATTATTTCTATTCTTATATTCTAATGCATAATAAATAACAGACACACGAACCGATGAAAATAAATAAATGGAGAAAAGAATCAAATTAAAGTCAATCTGCAATCATATTTAGCTTATGGTGTCTATAATAAAAGTTGCCTTGGTATTATAAACAAGCTGATGCGATATATATAATTCTACGAATGATTATCTAAAGGCAAAAAGCGATAGAACGCTTAAAAGCGTTCGCTAGAAAACATACCCACATTTACATGGCGTACGGAAATACGAACACAACTGCGTTATGAATAAATAAAAATTATTTTAAATCTTTATAGCCGTCAATGAAATTTTATATTTTCTATATTTTGTCAATAGCGAAATGAGTAAAAAGCTTAAAAAATGTTGTAAAAAACTTGCAGCAAAATTCAATTACTTAATAGATTTTGCAATGAAGACACAGGTTTTCATATTTTAATCGATCTTATGGTATAGTTGTAGAAAAAAAAAAAAAAAAAATAGAAAGCTTTCACAACATAGACGAAAAATTATTATAACTTGAATAGAAGAGCAAAAAAATATAATAGAAATTTTTAAAAATTGAACACAAAAAAAAGTAAAGATGTTCGTTAAAAGAAATGAAGAAAAATTTATAGTGAAAAGTACTGGGAACGCAGCTTGACACACTTTATTTCAATCCCTTCTACTCGATGCTTTATTTATTAATTTTATTTTTTAACTTCATATTGAGGGCATCTACTAGAAGGACTAGAAATAAGAAGCGGCAGTTGTTGTTGGCATTAATTATTGCGACCGTTCGTTCAATACAAGACATGGAGCGAAAATAATCCAATTTTCTAGGCACTTCATGTACGTTGTTTCAGACGTAGCGAAAAATGGATTTGCGAACACTTATCCTCTGCACGCATACCAACAGAATCACCGCAATTATCTGTATACACGCAAGTGCAAAATTGGTTTTTGAAAGTGCCGCCTAATCGATCTCAACTCATCTCAATGCCATCTGCCATTCTATCGCCAATAGACGTTATATTCTTTTCACTTCGTTTACTTTCCTATCTTATTGGCATATTTATTATATATTGCTTGTCGGGACGAACGTAAAGCTCGTAAAGTCACCATCGCCGTAAACTATTTTTCGGAAAAAGAAATTTCAAAATTTGCGAACTATATTCCAACCATATGCAATACCATGTTCTATGAGAAGATGAACTGGCTTCTGACTTGAATTTTAATGAAATTGAAAAATGTAATGAAATCATTCCAACGAAACCCTCATAAAAGTAAGTCATGGTAACATAGTTCGAACGAATTGTTTTGCAAAGTTAAGCACTGTTCCAATGTCAACATAGTCTTCCATCATGTCATGCGTTGTATTTGAAATGAACCAGAAGTCTTCGCTATAAGACCCGGTCAGCAAAAGATGCCACCCAGCGGACGGAAGGGTTGAATTTGATGAAATAAACCCTAAATGTGTAAAATTTCTCGTAACCTAAAAACAGTTTCGATTGAATTACCATCATGCGTAAGTCTAAGATGATGGGTGGCCAAGATTGTTTCAATGACTTTATTAAGACGACAACGAACGCTGTGCAATTCTGGCTTGATAGTCCACAACGTGTAGTAAATAATAAAATTTGATTCGAAACATTTTCGGGACCATCTAGACATTTAAGATGAGATGGGGCTCCAGTTGAATCTTCCGTTCGTCCAAATTTCAGATTATAGTTTTACCCAGATAGTTAACCAGATTTGTCTCAAGGCTTTGCTCAATAAAGTTGACCATCTTTGAAATAAGTTGAAAGCACACAGTCGACAAACAGCTCTAGCTGGTCAAAATTTGATAGAAAGTTTAAGCTATCAAAAAATGGCCTACCCGATCTTGTGTCCGATCCGTTAAAAATGCCGAAAATCTACTTTTCAAGTATTTTTGTTGAGAAATTTTTGAAAATTTGCAAAATTTTATTTACATAGAATCTAATCAAACTTTTAGAAATAAAACGTAAGGTGAGAAGAGTGGACATAAAATTAGTCGATCGAATCCATTTTCGCCAGCTTTCATCTTTAGTTCAAGGCATCAAGTGTACGTCAAATTTTATCCCGTCCGTACAGGTATCAAGAATGGACGGACAGACACAAGGACGAATGTGGTTGAATTTGTCAAGAATATTACTCTGGATTAATCGATGTTTTCCTTCTGGGAGTTACCTGTAGTCCCATGCATTTTAACAGTCGCTTGCAAGGATAACACACATGCATACATATACAAACCAGTAGTACTAGCAACCGCATAAGGAAAAGTCAAGTTTTTTTCTTTTCTTCTTTATAGAATTATTAGACCGATTTTCGTTAAAGAAAACTTTTCAAACCTCTAACCTTTGGTAAATATTTGAATTTTATTTAAAACCGAGTAAATGTTGCACTCATACCATACATGTTTAACTTTTCTATAAACTTTTGTTATTTTTGGCAAGAATAATAAACAGTTCGTCGTATTAGTATTCAAAAGTTTTAAACAAACAATACCGTATGTTGTGTCTTTTGTTGGTATTTTGATGTTACACAAATTCATGTATGTAAGCGTTCTCATGCGTGATTATTTAAATCCAGCGAGGACATTAGCAAATTGACTACATTGTGTTATAAAGTAATTCATATGACGTCATAACGTTAAGTGGAATACGTTTTAAGGTTAGCCTTAAGTTAATCTCTAATTATTTTTACACTTTTACACTCTATACCAGTCGCGGTAAACTTATTTAACTCATAGCGATTATATGCAATACTCAGATAACAGGACAGACGTTGAATGTTTCAGAACAATTTTCTTTACCGTTCTAAAGACTAAATCAATTCAAAATTTATGTGTATTAGCCCATCGACTAATCCTAACGACATCGTATTAGGTTCTCGCAAAAATGTTGGCAAGTTTTTCACTTGACAAATGCATTTATTAAGGAAAACTTTTCCAATATATATTAGTCGAAATGTTTTCCATGATTTTCCAAGACTTTTTCCCCAACCCTTCTGGCATGGCATGGCGATGCCGTGTCTAAAGAATGATATTAGTTTAACGGTGATCCAATCATCGATCCATTTTCGCATTCTTTCAGCATTTCGAAACCGAGTGCCAGGCAAGTCATTCTTCACTGATCTGAATAAATGGTAATCAGGAGACACTATATCCAGTGAGTACGCTAGATATGGCAGAACTTCCCGTTCGAGCTGCAACAGTGTATTCTTGTCAACCTTTGTAACGTGCGGCCAAGCTTTGTCGTACAAGAGGATGACTTTTTGTCTGTTAACCGCTACTGCTAGTCTTTCTCGCAAGAATACATCGCTCAGTTCGTTTAATTGGCGGTGGTAGACGCAGTAACTATTTCATTCGGTTTTAGCAGTTCGTAATGCACTATACCCTGCTGATCCCCTGGGCATACGGCACAAAAAAACTTTATGGCCATGCATTCTCCGCTTCGCGGTATCGATGTGGATGCCTCTTCTGGACTAACCCATGACCTTTTCGCGTGTGAGATTTTCGTAATAGATCCACTTTTCATCGCCACTCACAATACACCAAAGATGCAATGTTGAAACGGTTCAGAATACCATTTGCAGGTAAATCGTATGGTAGCCACTTTCCCTCCTTTGTTATCATCCTTTGTTATCACTGCTAAGCTGTTCGCAAGTTCTTTGACAATCTAAACTGGCTTTTCGTCCAATCACTTTTGCAACGCATTGCCTTCGAACTTTTTTGGTCCTTCGGGTCGTTCTTTGTCATTGACATCACAATTAACATTTTTAAACCGTTGAAATCAAAACTGACCATTCCGATACGATGGAGCAGCACGACCGTAAGCTTCTAAAATGGCTCAAAAATGCAATTTTGACCGTTTCATGATTAGCATCTATGTGCACTCACTCAACCCAATAATACTAAATGGAAAGCTGTTATTATATATAGGGAAAGATCAAAATCATCGAATTGTTGTGTACATTGATAACTCACACTACTTTATCATTTTCACTAATAGATGTCGTTATGTAGGCTCAGAGACTAACCCTATTGAAAATCGATTGGTAAAGAACGATTTTTACGCTGACTCCCTTTCAAAGTCCTGATTGCAAAAAGTGATTATACGAAAATAATTTGCAATTTTTTTTAAATTTCTCAACAAAGCATAATGAGATGAGTAATAGTGTTTCAGCATGGATTGAATGGGCCGAGAATTCCTTCTCATATAGCCGTTCTTAAGAAAAGTAGCGAGTGTTTGTATAGCACTAAGTTCTAATTTCTAGTATTTGAAAAGTAAAACCAATCAAAGATATTGATTCTGCATATAAATATATTACCCTAAGTTTGGACCATATAGGTGTATTTTTGAAACTACATCTCATATAAGGATTCCTATGAAAAGTAAACTTTTACATGAAAGTTAATCCAAGATTAAGATTTACTGTATTAATCTATTTTCCAGGTCTCTTCTCCCCCCCCGCCCCCTCCTCCCCTTATGGACAATAATAAGATTTATAAAGAAAATATGTATAATACTTAATAGTCGGTCACTCTCAACTGCAAAAAAAAGAAAAAAAAAAAAAAACAAACAACCCATTATAATCTTATAATCTCTGTTCTCTCATCTATTAAATCTAAAAAATTAGAACATGGTGAGCAGTGAAGAATTGTATTTACTCTCAGTTCCCCTCTTTCATTTCCTCTTATTCATTCTCTTTAACCAAGTTATTGTGAACGAACGAAAAGAGAAATAATTTAAACCCACAATGGAATAAAATTTATTTAATGTCAAGCGAGTCACTTTGCATGTTAACTTGATTTTTAGTTTTCTACTATTGAAACGAGTTAACTTACACCCTAAAGTCGTTACTAGTCAAAGAGAATCTCTCTTTCACTAACTATGAAATTTTCTGCAACGCAAAAGATTAAAATGCATCCCATATACAGGGAATTCATTCAACCACACCTTAGTAATAGTTAAGCTGACAATGGTTATCTAACAATCAAGTTAAGTAAAATGCCAACTGTTAGGTCTAACCATTCCAACTAATCATACTATTGTAAGGTTTAGGTTTCTCGTTGCTCAATGTGGTTTATAAATACGCATAAAAATGACAACAATTTAGGACCTCCCACTTATCTAAGCAAATGCAAAATTTATGCTGAGACTACATATTCGAATTGTATTCAAATTTATGAGGCATTTAAACATTGTGTATGCTATATATAATAGAAAGCAGTCTTGCTTAGAGCACGTTAACGAATGTCAGAACCACTTTTGCGGAAGTTACAATTCAATAGAAAATAGAAAAAAGACACAAACCAACAACAAACAACAAAGCAAAGCATTTTCCTTATTTTGATTTCTGTGTCTATTTTTATTATCGTTCACTGAACGGGCGAACAGTGTGTGAGCGCTTCTCTCAACCAACCAATAGAAGGATCTGTCCACATATTGAACATTGTACTACATTGATGGAAAGTTCTATTAGGTATTCACATCAGTCTTACTAACGTTTATTTGCATTGGTTTCATTATTTGCAACCGATCGTTATCGTCTTCCCCCTTCCGTAGCGCATATCTTAGGAATCAAACTGCGGCAGTAGTGTAGTTAGTAGTTAGTAACTGCCATAGAGACAACTTCGTGAAAAGCAAAATTGTTCCTCGTTCAGATTATTCTGAAGCGGTCGGAATAGATAACAGCCCGATGGAGCTATGCAAGCTATTCAGCTGACGGGTGACTAAGAACCTGCCATTCAAGCGCATTCAACGCTTGTTACACCATCATTGCAGCATATAGTTTTGCGTCATCTTGATCGAGCGTAATTCCTTTTCAATTCGCTAACACTTTATCTAACAATTTATCCAAGCTATTTGCAATAGATATTCGCATTAATGGTTTGCCGCTGTTTATGTAGTTCTTATTACTTTGTGAGGATCTAGTTTTGCAATAGTTGCGGCAGATATTTAATGTTCACTGCCTACTGCTCTTTCTACTTCCTGTATGCAATCAGTAAGCGGAATTCAAACACTCGGTTCCAAACCAAGTCGAAAGTGTTTAATGTATTCCTCAGTAGTCGTATGGTTGGCTCTGAGTTCCTTTTCGATGCGGGTTCACAGCATGTCTTCATCGAACTAGGATGGCCGGCCATCTATATCAACCATCTTTGTCAAACCCAAACATATACAACTTCACTTCCTAAATTTTTACAAGCAATCTATTTGTTGCTTGCCTTCGGGCATTCATACCACCATACCATGTCCCCTAACGCTCTTGATCACCTAATGAAAAGCATTAGTTCTCTTATATCTCACGAAAGATACGCCAACATGACGTATTTCTCATTTGCTAGTCTTGACTTGACAAGTAAAGAAGAATTCTTCTTTAAATCCTCCATACATCCTGATCACTTATAATATACATTTTGTTATATCTGTATAATGATTGTGACTGTTCGTCCCATCTTTGTTCAAATTTAAATTAGTTTTGAGAAAATTTCAAAAACTCATAAACTCAATTAAATATGCTTGGATCGAACGATTTTTACAATAGCGCTCCCATATAACTTTTCCTAATTCCACTAAGTCGTTATATAAAACTAATTTAACAATTTAAATTTTGAACAAATGTGAATGTGAATGTGAATGTGAAAATTATTGATAAGATGGCATTATTTTTTAAATCTACTTTCAATAGAGCGTATAACACTTTACAGAGATAATTGGTCTGACAGAGTAATTTCACATATAAATTTATTGTAATAAATTTGGATTAAATTGATTTATTTCGCAGAATACTCATCCATTTTGCGAAAAGGTCTTAATTTAAGCATTTCCGAAGAGACGCAGATGCCGCGGAATTCACAAACGTTGACCTTGTTCGAACATAACATTTCAACTTGTTTTCAGTTAATCAATAACATTCGTAGTGTGTACTCCAAAGTTAAATGCACTTAAAGTAATTTTAACATTTCATCTACCACGTGCCATGGCATTGCTCATGCATTCGGTTTTAAAAATTTTTTTAATCGCATCAATTTATGCTGCTTGTGTTTGCAGTGCACTGTTTTTATACTTGATCGATGGAGATTAAATGAATTTTTTCAACTAAAAATTGTGTAATCGAATAATCGCTTGAATAACATGTTCAATTAACTAATTAACTTTATCGAGAATAGATCAAAAGTAGTAGCACTTTTGTCGCACTCTATATAGAGCCAATCGTATAAATGCAATTCCATACAGCATTGTATTAATCCTATATGGATTTGCTGTAATTCTGTACCCGCTGTGTAAACGATGCCAAGTTTTTGTCTACGGATAAAATGAATCACGTCAATCGTAAACAAATAAACATGTGCTTGTTCGCACAGTGAATAGAGACCGCATAAGATCGCGCAAAAAAAGACCGCACTAAAACAGATTTGAGTGTAGCTATAAAACGTAGTTTTCGCAACACAATTAAAAAATATTGTTTTTATGCGATGAGTAGGGGGCCACAGAAACACACAAAAACAGGCTCGAGTGTAGTAGAGTTCACGAAAATGAAGTCAAGTGCAACAAATGCTAATTCCGGACGAATTCTATATCGTGTTTGTAGAATTCCTTAACCGAATTCTATATGGAAGCCCACAAAAACACCCAGTAATAATAACTGAAGAAAGCACTATTACGACCATCTTTGAGAAAATATTCGTTTTCAGTTTATTTTTACACCCAACACCGAAGGATGAGGGTCATAACTTCAGAGAACCCACAAACAGGGTACTTTCTTGATCAGCATTAACTTGTAAATCGATTTAAGCATGTCCGTCTGTCCATCTGGCTATGTAATATCTGAGGTAAACGATCTCTTGGCCGCATAAATGACTTCATATGTTTTTCAAAAGGAGTCCTCATAAACTATAGCAGATAAATGTACAAAAATTTGAACGCACACAATCTATGGGCTATGGTGTAATGCTTGTATAAAAATGGGAAAAATAGACCTCACCTACCTACCTACCAATATGATGTTGCGTCAAATCGTAACTTTTTTAAATTTATCTTGGATTGCATCCAGGCATGTACGTCTGTTTATCTGTCCATCAGCCCCTTTACTCAACAGATTAGTATCTGTGGTAGATATTCTCCCGTTCGCAAAAACGAAGGCATCGCTTACAAACTTACAAAAGAACTTGAAAATTGTTCGAATCAATCAAAAACACGTCTACAACATAAACCCAGATACCGTATATACAGTATAACTTCCACTTCTGAAAATAGAAAAAAATCATCCGCGCCCACCTAATATTACAGAATATAAAAATTTAGTTGCTTTCTTTTTTTACTCTTTTTTTAGTGGCGATGGTGATGGATATAAAAGCTTCGACCACGATCGAATATAATATTCTCACTTATTTAGCTTTCACTAGTCACTCATCATCTAGTAGTAAGCATCATCAACTATTCTAATGCTTAACTATCGCTCTTTTCAAAAAATTAAAGAAAATCGAATCGTTGCCCAAACCAAAAGCCAAAGATTGATAAGATACGTTAAGATCCTGCGCCAGCATTTTTCAGACTAATTCATAAATTTGCAAGCAGGCAAGCAGTTAGCTATTTAAGCTGCTCATACCTTTGCTTCACTTTTAACGAAGATGGTCAGTAACTATGGATACAAAACTCCATTGGAAACATTTTGATTTAATGAAAGTCTTTAATAGGTATTTTTACCAAACGAAAAATTTTTTTAGTTATTGTACATAAATGCATCTGTTATAATCCATGTCATCTTCAATTCAATATTAAATAGAATGCTTCTCGTCATCGATTCAAAGTCCAGTCCAAACTTTATTATTTTTAATTTAAAGTCTCTTTTATATAAGATCCTCTTCGATCAAAGCACATTTTATCTTTGAGCCAAAATCAAGTTTTATTGCCCTCGTCTTAAGTCAAAAAGCAAGTTGCAACTATTGTCGTCCTGGAAGCTGTCTTCAAATCAAAATAAATATCAATTATTCTCATCTTGAGACCAATTTTCCTTGTTTTTTCAAACCATAGTAAGTTTCAACCATTTTCGAGTTAAAGCCAAAGTCAGTTCCGATCTACTTCATCGTTATTTCGAAGCAAATTTCATTTTCATATTGAAACCAAAAACAATCACGAGCTTCCTTATCTTCAGTTCAAAGTAAATTGTGATCACTTTCTTCTTGAAGCGAAAGACAATCTTTATCATCTTTGTCTTCAAATTAATGTAAGTTTCAATAATTTTCACCTTAATACCAAAGTTAGTTCCAATCTTTCTCATCTTCAGTTTAAAGCAAATTTCAATTTTTCTCGCCTTGATAGCAAAGTCAATTCCAATTTTCCTTGTTTACAAATCAAAGTGAGCCTCAACCACGTTCATCTTGAATCCAAAACCAATTGCGATCTTCTTTGTACCGTCAGTTCAAAGCGAAATTTTAATCATTTCTATCTTGAAATCAAAGTCAATACGAAATTGAATTGAATACCAATTGAATACCAATTGAATAAAAGTCAATCTTCCTCGTCTTCAAGTCAATTCAAAACTAAGTCCTTTTTAATTCAATATCCAATTTGACTCGTCCTACTTTTCTACCCAAACTACCTTAAAGGCCATCTTTGTTATCTTCAGTCTAAGACGAATTCCACTATTGAATCAATCTATTAAAACCACTTCGAAGGGATTCTCCATCTTCGTTTGTCGTTGGTTAAAAGCCAATTTCATGTTCGGTCGTCTTCAATGCGAACACGTTTGCACTCCAGCCCTGGCACTTACGTTGCCATCAAAAAAATTACCATTTTCACCATGTAACACAACGACAAACTTAACAGCGAATAATGTACAGTGCAAAGTATTTCACTTTGCTTATTTTGAAAATTAACCGAACGATTTGTTTTTTTTTTTTTTTTTTTTTTTTTTTCAGCTTAACATTGGAATAAACGTTATCGTCGCCGTTGTTTGAATTATTCTTTTAAGTTTCTTTTAGAATTTTTATTGAATTTTTTAATAGTAAAACAGAAAAAAAAAAGCCTATAAACTTGTGAAATATATATCAAAATGGCGGCTAGAACTACGGCATCGACGAGCACTTTAAGGACATTGCATGGACTTTTCGAGTTGCCAAAAATGAATCATCGTCGAGATTTTTTGCGTGAAAATCGTCTTAACCTAAAAGAGCTGCAACGCACTACGACA
The DNA here is from genome assembly GCF_014805625.2 of Glossina fuscipes. Classification (NCBI taxonomy): domain Eukaryota; kingdom Metazoa; phylum Arthropoda; class Insecta; order Diptera; family Glossinidae; genus Glossina; species Glossina fuscipes. The sequence continues at coordinate 6,166,171 of NW_023998414.1, forward strand.
AACAAACTTACTCAGAATAAATTAGAGCAAGAGAAAAAGACCCAGCAATATACGCCAAAAAATCAGAGACCACAGGAACAATACATTTTGAATCGTAGATCGGCGTCTCAGCACAAAATTGTTCTTGACGGTAGTGAAAATTTAAGAGGAAGGATGATGCCGCGTGATCCGCAACAACCATTAAGTAGACGTTCATGCAGCATTCATAGGCAACCGAGTGACTATGGTTTACCGAAACAACAACAACAATCCAATTACGTTCATGATAATGAGAGATGCTGCTTGAATCCTGAGTCATCTGTTAAGTGCCCCCGAAATAGTATAGTTAAGCCGATGGCCCTCAAAAGTGATTCGTGTGATAAGGAGATACAAACTGAGGACATTTGCGATGAAGAATTTCTATACGAGGCCTTAAGGAAGTGCAGTTCAAGCGAATTAAATGATAAAAGTCAAGGCAGATCATTATCTAGTTATGCTAATCAGCAACGTATTTATGAAAATGATAGACTTTCCCAAATTGATTATAACGATAATAACGATAATTATAATAATCAAATAGATAATGAAGACTCAAAATCTCAACATAGTATTATACAGCAGCAAGAAATTAAATCGAAAAACAATCGTGCAAATGCAGACACCAGATCACTTCAGAGTTATCATACGCCGGAGATCAGATCCAAACAAAATTTCCAAAATCTCGATAATATATCACAGTATACGTTGCGTTCAAAAGTTCCTTCACATTTTTTAAATAATGGTTATTTGCAAAAATCTTCACCGTCGCCCCCAACACCGCAATATCCTGACGATGATATCGATGATAAATTGCTGCAATCCGAATATATTGATCAAAATGTTGTAACAACTGAACAAGAAGCTATCCAAAGTGCTAGGAGTCGCCAAACTGTTTGCTCTCAACTAAGTAAGAAATCGTCTACTGGTAGTATACAAAAATTTGGGCCACGTGACGAGGTTCGTTTACCACGCTATTTAGAGAAAGAGAAGCGTGGTAAAGAGGAAGAACGCTTAAAGGAATTGTCACGTGATACTAATTGCCCAGTAGGTCACTATGCACTTAGCGAGGATGAGCGTATCATGGCCCTAAATAATGCTAAAAAGAATATGTCTACTCTCGTTCAAGAACTTAATCACATGCCAATGACTACGGAAACATTGCGTATACGCAACCGTAAAAGGGAAATTGAGAAAGAGTTGACAAAAATTGAACTCGATATACGTTTATTTTCGAAATCGAAAGTTTATGTACCCTTACCAGAAAGTCAATATTAAGTTGTTGCTAATTAGTTTCGATATGATATTGACGACATTATCCGAAAGCTATATATTTTCACCTTTAACAACAATGATCAATATTAACACAATATTTGCGTTTATTAGCGAACAATGCCATTAGAATTATATTTTAGTTTCATAATAAAATTTGAAAGCTTACACTCACGTACAACATTTGCAAAAACAAATCTTTTTATTCAAATTTTTGTTTATAGAAAAAAAAAAAAATAACAATTTTGTCAGCATTCTTCCCATTGTGATGACTTCTTCTTCCCTTTAGTCTCATCAAGACTTTGCGATTCTTTTTTTTTATCAAAAGTTTTGTAAACAAATATGCAAAACAGACAGGGGTTGTCTGCTGTCCAAGAAAATTTTTTAATGCACTTAACGGATGATTTTCACATGTTGTTTGTAATCTTATGCTTGGCACGTCACCATTACCTAAACTATACTTTGGTGTTCTCCAATTAAAATTTCTTTAAAGATTGAATGTAGGAGATTTCCTTTCAGCAGATGTCCCCTACACGTAAGAAGACGATGGGTGTCCGGAAGGCTTACAGGTAGAGACGGATGAAAAGAGGAAGCAGTATTTGTTTGCATTGGACTTAAAAACGGAAACATCCGGCACGGTGGCTGGTAGGAACTAAAGGTAGATTGCTTTTTCCTATGAGCATTAGGCAAACTCATTTTAAGGTGTAATAAAACTTCTTGTTTTTGGCTGAGATACCGTTGGTTGTCGCCGGTTTTATACCCTACACCACTTTTAAGTGGTAAGTTAGTGCGGATGAATGGAACAGCCACAAATAGTTGAGATATACCCAGTTTTTATTATACCCATCGCTCGATACAGAATCATTTTCTGAATCGATGTGAGCTGTCCGTCTGTCCAATTGATATCTGTTCCTGTATTCTTGTGTTCAGCCTACAGATTAAAATTTTCCGGGATATTTTTATGAAATTTGGGCGACTTTTCGCCCAAGGACGAACGCTATTGAAAAGGTTTCGGATTGGATCAATTTTTCGACCTCATTTTGATAAATCGTTCGATAGAAAAAATTTATAATTTTTAAAATTTCGTGGCAAAAGTTGCCTAATAATAGGATTTCGGCATTACAAGTTTGTGTGAAAACTTTTTGAACCCCTTCCGGCGAAAACTAAATCTTCTAGACGACAAAAACACTTATTGATGAAAATTCGTTCATAATAATAATAACTTGGACCACGTAAACCTTTTTATACATTTTTAGAATTTTTCGTTCGTTAAACGTAAGCTAATATAATTCTTATTATTCCGTAATATCTTATTATGATCTAATTCTGTAGTAAATCCAGAATAAAGTCGAACCATTCTTACCAGTGTGAAGTCTCAAAATGATTTCATTATAATCGGCCGTCTATTAAAGTTCTGTTCACTTTTACCAAATTCGCTTGCAATCAGGTCCGGAATTTGAAATGCGCTTTATATCATAGCTAAAACTGATAGCAACAAAATAAGAATTTCAAACAAATAAAAAAGCGCTGTATTGGTACAGGGCCCGCCCACCTTTAAATACCCTATACCACTTTACTTAATGCGGTTATTCACATAACGACTTTTTAAAATAAGTTGTTATATGAAAAATGGTAGAAAAAGTACTTCGATCCGATACTATTTTCAATAGAGTTCTTGCCTGGGCCAAGACGTGTCGGTATATCAAGTTTTATCAAAATATCCCAAAAATTTGCGACCTATATATTGGGCAACCGATAACCAGACGTAGAGACGGACAGACGGACGGACAAGGATCACTTTGTAAATCGATTGGTATAATGAGAGGTTCTTTTGCACACACTCGCATAAACTTATTATACCCTTGTATCACAAGTAGTGTGAGATATAAATAATTTTTTTTTTTTTTTTTAAAAAGCAAGCTGATGTGCAAGCAAATGTGTAGGTATACGAAAATATAGATATCTATATAAAAATGTATATTGACAAAAATGAAAAAATTTTTTCCTTTTTTTATTTTTATATGTAAGATAGTAGGCTAAAAAGAAATTTTCATATATAAATAAATATATGATAAAATGAAAAATTTTTTCTTTATTTATTTTCATTTGTAATGAAGTAAATTTCAAATCCATAAATAGATATATATATATATATATATATATATATATATATATATATATAAAAAAAGTTGTTTTTTCTTTGTCCAAATTGAAATTTTTTTGCTTTAAATGAATTTTTTTCATGACTATTAAAAAAAAAAAAAAAAGAGAAAAAAAATACTCTTTTTTGTTCAAAATTGGTTTTTTAATTTCCATTTCATCGAATGAAAATGTCAGTTAAACAATTTTTGCGACAAGAATGCACCTTGTAGTTTCGACAAAAAAAAAAAAAAACAAAAACGAAAAGGAAAAAAAGAAAACCGAAAAACAAAGCATTTATTATTAAATGTTATTTTAAAGGTTTCCAACAAAAGCAAATGAAAAATTTTGTCACAAATATAACAGTGCGAGAAGTATTTTTTTCGATTAAATTCATTTGCAGCGAAATGTATTGACACAAAGAACTCTATGTTGGAAGCACTCGTATGCGATACTATATGAAAAGGAAGCACTTGAACATTCTCAGCATATGTTCTATCGCTTTTAGTGGCTATGTTCTGAATATGACTTACTATAGCAAATACGGGTGCATAAGTTTTGTCAAAAGTTCGTTGTCGTAACGTCCCATGCATTCATAATCAGCTTCAATAATGAAATTATCACATCAGGCATGTATACTTGCGTCTATGTAATTTGCTTTCAATTTTTATTCATTTATTTATTGATTTTTTTTATAGATTTTATCTTTGGTTAGCTTCACAAGTTTATATTACCGATCATAGCCCATTCGGCCGTTCTCACGCTATCAAGAAAATAGATTAAACTAAGAGAACATAACCGCACATAATTATTAATTTTTGCAGTTTGGCGATGCCTACGGAATACTAGGGCAGATCGCGATTTCAAAAATGTATATGAAATGTCGTACAATATAGGATACATTAGGACATGCCCACCATATCCACATGTCTATGCAATAAAGACTGTCAACATTTTTGCTTACCGTATGTTTTTGCTTGTTAATCATAAACAACAACACATACACCATATAAATTTCCACTTGGGAAAAATCGGCTGCGCCCACGCAAGCACTTAGAGTATGAACATTTAATTCTTTTCTTTTTTTTTTTGGTCTGTTTTAGAAGAACAGTGACGTGCATAAAAAAAAACTCGACTATAACCGATTAGTAGCTCAACATAAACCCAAAATAAAAAGCCCTGTATGGCAAACTTACGATCATTTAACTTTTCTTGCAATAAAGGCATTTTGTTACGAAATGTTCCATGTTGCAACATTTTGTTGCAGCCACATATCGTCAAAGTCAAACTTATCTAAAAAAAAAGCGAGTTATCATGTTTCTTTAGCGTTCTCCATTGACGGTAACTGCAATGCCATTCTCATGTTGAAAATGTGACATTTTCAATCCACAAACCACATCCTAAAGTTACTTTCGCGCATGTAAAAGTCTTGTATTTTTTTTTTTTTTTCTATCAAAGAGACAATAATCCTTAATTAGGAAGTGATTTAACGAAACATGAGTTTAATCCCACATGCACGATACGTAATCATAGATTCATTGATTTCGTAATAAGTTTTAACAATGCCTATAAGCTCTGCACCTGCGTATGTATTGTATACCACAATTATTATCAAGATCCAAACAGTGTATTGAAAAAAATTCGATCAAAATCTCACTCAGAAGTGTGTCTTATTTAATTTCGGAACCACAAACGAGGTACACCCTATTGATAGAGTAAAACATTTGCAAGAGAGAGAGAGAGAGAGAGAGAGAGAGGGAGGGAAAGAGACTTTATAATATTCTGTATGTAGCACTAGATTAAAATATATTTCTCATTTACTTACTTCCTTCAGAATGCTTCTAACGTCCTGATAAAATAAATATATTCTTAACCTTGCGGTGGTGACTATAATGTAACATGAAACGGTTAAGTGTTTTTTTTTTTATTTATTTATTTATTTTATTCCACTTATACTAGAAACTCAACTAAACAAATAGCAGTCGAGTTCAATAGGCTCTTAATGCAAAACTAATATTAATTAACAATAAAATTGAGTATAAGCATAATAAAACAAATAAGAAGAAAAAAAAAAAAAGAAAAAGAAAAAAGAAAAAAAAGCATGTACACTATCAGCATAGGAGCACACTTACAACCGGTACAGGATCAAGTTGCAAATGAACCCCTAAGCCATCGCAAACATGCATAAGCCTGGCAACCGATAATGTTGTGTTAAGCATTAATGAGTTACGAAATGTATTGAACGCAGCTAAAGCATTCTTTACATGATATCGTTTCAAATGATACTCTATTGATAAGGACATTGAAATCTGTACTTAAGCGATTAGTGATTGTTTTATATTTTGAAACACCAATTAGTTTTTGAACAAAAGTTTGAGCAACATTTTCAAAACAAACTTTTGTTTTGTCGTTTATCGAATGCAATTCAATTTGAAAAGTTGCTTTGTAACAGCAATGACAGATTGAACTGAAGCAAGACGTCGAGTCAAATGAAAAAAGATACTAAATGGATTGAAATAATTATCCCATCCTAAAAATCATTACACATCAATTAAATTCGGATTTGTTCCCGTTAAGAAAAAAGAAAAGGGAAGCCGCGACCTACCACAAAATAGTCCATACCATCACCGCAATTCTTCTACTTAAGTGACCCTGAATCGATCGGTATAGTAAAAAGGTCGATATAGTATCTTAAAAATTGCGATCTCTAAATTGAACACAAGAAAAGAAGATCCACAGACGGACAGACAAGCTTAGATCAATTCACAAAGTGACCCTGAATTGATCGGTATGTTAAAAAGTCGATCAATCTCAAGTCCTTCTGAGTGTTGCATAAAATTGTTTTTTATTTTGATGTGACCAAGCATTCAGAGAATGTCCCCTATCCGTGTAACGCCGTGACGGTCGAAAAGAAGTGAGGAAAAAGAAGGAAACAAACAGGAAGGAGATGCCTCCAGTCTAGTGGAGACTGAGCACTCACTATAACTACGACTGAGAACAACTCTAACGTACTGAGATTTGAAACCGCGAACAAGGACTTAATAGCCGCAATTCTTATCTACTCGGTTACTTATGCGGATAATTTGATTTATTGATGCCTGATACCACAACTAGTAGGGGGTATAAAAACATGTTTACTAGTCAAACTTGACGGACTTGCAAAAAATGTATTAGAAAATTGGGTGGAAGAAATCAATTGGCACAAATTCAGATTAAAGTTTTATAATTGAAAATTTTCGCTCTGTGAACTTTTCAAGCGTAGTCAGCTTATTTCAAGTTTTTATATTATTTCATTGATTCTACACTGCAGATGTAACTATGAATATTTAATATGTTATTTTCAGTAATATTTGCTTTCAAGATTTTTTTACCAATTTTTTATCAATTTTTTTCATGCAAACTTTCAAGCATTTTCATACATATAAAATGAACACAAAAATGTATAATGACTTGATATTTCGCTCAAAAGCTAACTTAAAATTGCTCTATCGGCAATACAGCTTTTCGTATATGTGTACTATTCTATACAAATTATTGTAATGTCCAGCTGACTACTAAAGACTATTTGACATGACTACTAATGATAGATTTCAGTTAACTATCATACTTTAACTAAGTATTTAGTAGTAGTATCGTATTACTAAGTTTATTATTTACGTTATCGCTTTATGTATGCATTTATTATAATGCGTTCATAGCCAGGTGTACTGTTTTTGGTATTCCACACTCAAGTCAAGAAATTGGTTGATATGTACCGAAAACGGTACATATGAAAATGATGCCTTTTGATAAGTGGAGTGTTGGGAAATGCATAAAAAAAATTATACGATACAATATACTCAAAATCAAATTGACAATTGCGAATTATTTACCTATCTATAATTTATTTATTTGTTTATATTTGAATTATTTATTTATTTTCTTGATATGACTAACCACTCAGAGAATGTCCGCTACGTGTGTCGCCAGAATTAAGTGGCGAATTAAAAAAAGAGATAGCGACTACCGGCCGCAGCCTAGTGGATGTGTTGCCGAAACGGTAGGTGTTATGTTTTTACCGAATATGCACTCACTGTAGCTAGGTCTACCCCACTGATATTTAAATTCGCGAACACTTATTTGATAGTCGCGACTCTTATCTAGGCTATGAAGACTCTTTTAACCGATTTTCGAATCAATAAAAAATTAATGGAAACTTTTGAAGACATAATCTTAGAAAAACATAACCGCTTTTTGTTATTTGACCAGTTTATTTTTCATTTAATCTTTTTTTTTTTTTTTTCTTGTTAATCTGCCGTGAGGTATAACAAAAGATTATTTAATATTAATTTTGCTTTTGTAAGGAAAATTTTGAAAACACACAGACAGACAGATTGATATATATGTGATTTCAATATTCCTCCTTATCAACCAATTCATGTGGTTTCCGATGCGTTTTACTACAAATTATAAATATTAAACGATTGATCCTAAGCCGATGAGAGAATTATGTAAAGCGCTTAGCTCGCGCAACAACCTATGCGACCTTGACATTCACGTTACAAGAATAATTTCAGGTATTGCATATTAATGAATGACAAATATTTTGTGTTTATGAATAATAATATGTTAACGCAATCAATACAAGTCAATATAAATCACTTATTCTGAACCAATGGCATATGTGATATGATAGCAGTGATTTAGTGTAGATATATCTCGTTAAGGAAGCAAACTAACGTTCGGTTTTACAACTGAATCAATTGAAGCCGGTAACTTATATTTAAAGGTTTCCTATGTTCCCAGAAAATTGTATTCTCAAGGCTTCGAACAATCCATGCGATAATCAAAATTAAATGTTGTAAAGACCAAGAAGAGGAAAAAAAAGGGATTTTCGTTTTATCCTCACATGATGTTGCTAAGGTTATTGTAAGCATTGATCATTACCATAGCGTAAAGGCTAAACCTGGAGCCAAATTAAAGCATTAATTGAGTAAACGTTGCAATTGACTGCGTTGTACTGCGAACCAGATTTCGAATTGGCAGAGAAAGGTGTGGAGCCCAGTTTTCTTTGATCAATTTCTTCAGCATTAAATTTTGTCATGGGTAATAAAGAGACTATCGGCCCTCTAAGTATATTAGGATTAATGCAACTATGTGAGGACTATATAGAAAAATAACCTATGAGAAACTAATCCGATTTTGAGAAAGAAAACGTAACAAAACAATTCGTAGAAATGCTTGTCGTGCGAAATGCATACACTGCTTGTTGATTACGGTACTCCCGGTATACGCTTACTAGTTGCAAGAAATATACAGATTTTCTTGTGACGGGCCACTGAAACACTGATTTTACCTCACACGGCATCCTATCGTGTGAGAAGTAAGAAAACGCAAACTTTGATTTAAAAAATACAGAGATTTTTCGAATTTTCTTTAACAATCTTCCCTCGAAATAGCCTCACTTTGAAAGACACACAACTCAAACACCATTTTGATGGGTATCGTTGTTGCCAATTTGAGTAGGAAAGGAAATGCAATCATGCCACGTAATGTTTGAAAAATTTTTCACAATTCTGCCTGGATTCTAATTAAAGCTCATATGAAAGGATAAGCAAGTCAATGAATTATTTTATGAACAAATAAATTACAATTGTCTACATATTACAATATATATATAAAATAAAATGAAACTTCTTTGAGTGATAACTGACTATAAAATAATAGTAAAATATATCTTATAATATTTGTGGTAAGAAAAATGATCGAAAACTATTTGATGACAATATCAGGCAACATAATCATCTAAAGTTCTAATAATCATATACACAATATTAGTCAAAAATACCAAAACTTTTCTCATATTTTACTCGCTATGAAAAGAAAAAAAACTCTTTGCATTTTGCATCTTGCTTCTCACGCCTGTGAAAAGCGTACAAAAAAAAAGAAAAAAATTCTTACAATGTTAAGGATCAGTGAACTGGCATAAAAGCGTCGATAAAAATGTATAAAAATGTGCAGATATTTTATCTTGAAAATTGCGCCAAAGTGACTTAGCCACATCCGTGCCAGATTAAAATCATATAACAATTGAGGAAACACTTAACAGAGTTTTTAAATTATTTTTCACTTTTCGTAAATTGTGGCTTCTTTGTAACTTTATTCTAATTTCATTAATGTTGCATAATAATTTTATGACCTTTTCATAATGCCATACAAAATACCGAAATACCCCTTAAACGTGTAAACTTTCAAAAAAATTTCGTATACGTACCCAATAATTAACTATTACATTCATAGGAATTTTTGCATATTTTACTTCCTTTACAAAATGTAAATTTCCATGAACAGTTCATAAATGCGTTTAACACGAAACCAAATTATTTATTTATTTATTTATTTCTTCCTTTTTTTTTTTTTTTTTGTTGCATAGTTTTTACAATTTTTGGAATTATTTTTAAATTTACAAAATAGAAATTCTGATATCGTTAAAGGAAATTTAATGGAATTTTAGGGAGACTAAAAAATTTAATAAGTGTAGCATAATATATGCAGTATTTATTTATTTATTCAATAATATGAGTATTAGAATAACACTTTATTTATTTAATTATTTATTTTCTTTATTTACACCTGGAACTCAGCCGAATTCAATTATATCTTAGAAGTACATCTTATAATAATACTTATCAAAAACTAGTTGTAAGGAGAAGTAAAGAAAAAAAAAATAATAATAAAAAATATTAAGAAAGAAAAAAAGAAAAAAAACATGTACGCAAAACTATCACAGAGGCGCATCCACAACCAGTACAGACGCAAGTTGCAAGTAAACCCCTAAGCCATTGCAAACATGCAAAAGCTGGGCAACCAATAACACTAAACAACACCAATTAATTTTCGAATTATAGTAAGATGTTAAGATTGCAAGTTGGTTGAGATACGACATAGGCAAATGGCGCGTATTAACCACTTCTTCTTTTGATCGACTTTAAAGAAACCGATAGATGAGATTATGTGATAGACATCATTTAGGTTTCTGCAATAAAACTTTCAACGGGTTAAACAACTCATAATTGTATTTACATTGACTTGGCTTAATGAAAATAAAGTTTCTAGGGAAGCGGTTAGTGCTTATCTCACTAAGTAATATGGACGAATCGATAGTACTATTAATGAACTTAATTGAGAAGGAAACACGAAGAATGAATCTATGTTTCTCAAGAAGAACTTATTTTCATAAAGAGACAGCGAAACAAACGGATCACAACTCAAATTCTTAAGGGCAAGCAGCAAGAATTGCTTTTGAACGAATAAAATTGAATCTACCTATAGAAAGGAGAGACCTTACAATAGAGAGATATTCAAGTATTTGTCTAAGTAACCATAACTATAGCCTCTTTGTAATGTAAGGGAGCTTCAGCTCTTTACACCACCTCTGAATGAAACCTAGCGTGGACGTAGCTTTACTTCTTCAATCTTTTACACAGCATGTTATATATATATGCTTAATCCGCTTGGGTGGCCGAGTAGGCAAGGGATCGCAACTAACAACTCAATGGTCGTGAGCTCAAATCTAAAGCGCGGTCGAGTTTTTAATAAAACCGATAGCCTCAGGTGGTAACGCTTGCAAATTTAGTCTTCCAATTTATTTTCATTCCTTTTTTTTTTTTGGTTATAGTGTACGTAACACCCAAAGGGATGCTTCTAACGCCTAATGTACATTCTTGATCAGCGTGAAGTTCTGAGTTGATTTAGCCATGTCTGTCCGTTTCTGCGGTGTATGTTGTTGGCAGTCTCCTGGTCGCAAAAATGCAAATATCAATTTCAAATTTGGCAGAACAATTGGAAGTTTCTGCAGGCAGGTTGGTATTGAAAATGAACAAAATTGGTCAGACCAGAAGCACGCAGTAGAGCGTAAAATCTATACAACTCTGTTTTTTTTTTATCAAAAATTATTAAATTTTTGCTCATTACTAAGAAAGACAAGATGAAGACAATATGTATACATATATGCAAATATAACAACAACATTCAATAAATTCAAATAATCACACATTTTCGACTCCAGCTTGGCGTAAGAATGGGTTTAAGAAATCAGATGTCGAACCAGATTTGACATGAGAGTGTAAGAAGTTAAAATTTATAAAAGGGATTGAAATCAAATATCTTTATCTAAAGATACCGATCGGTTAATCGGCAAGAGTCGGCGCAATGTTATTATTCAAGATCACTAAACATATTTTGTTTCCTTCATACATTAAATGTCTCACATTCTGAATATTTAAACTTATAAAACAGAGTTTTTATGCCTTTTCTGCAAATTAATTAAGGCATTCGTGATATGTAGTAAAATAAAAGATAGTAAGGCGTTAATGATAAGTAGTGAAATAAGACGGCAAAGGCTTAAGTTTTAAATTTTCAGCCCATTAAACATGTACGTAGTGTAACGCTTATGTTCTTTTGGCATTAAAATGTAAGAGAGTGATGAGAATGCTTTTCTCAACATACTTTACAAGAAAATTTGCTACAAGTCATAAGTTGAAGGCATCTGGTATTGGATTGGGAATTTGTACCTTCAAGGGAAATGGTTGAATGGACGGCCAGACAGGTGGATGGACAGACGGATGAAGAGACGAAAAGACTTACGAATGCAAGAGCAGTCAACGATGACTAAGCCGATTCAAAATTTTACATTAATTTATAATGTGTAGATATATTCATTGCGGTCGTTGATACAATTCTTTAGATATTTTAAATGAAAGGATAAATGTAATTATTAAAACCGTTAACCTTCGGTAATGGATTGGCAACAATTTTTCGTATATAATGCATAAAGTATATAAAAAATGTAGCGGTTTCGGTGTTATTTTTCTGTACAAAAAAAACAATTACAAGCGTCCCTCGTGTAACAGTGGCACTTGTCAGACATGCTTTCAATACAACACAGTACAAAATTTACAAATATTATATAATACGGTTTTGATATAACGCAAGTGCTAAAAATCGAAAATTTGTTCTAGCGGAGCAGTTGTAGTTTTCAATGAAAACCAATTGCGGTAACATCGTTATGCGTCCTTGAATATATGTTTATGGCAATCCAGGAAGGATGAGTAATATATTCACTTGTCAAAACGTTTGCACCGTCCATGACGAAACTTCAGAGACTCCACAAAGTGCACATATTCTTTGTCAGCATCAAATTCTGAATCGATTTAAGCATGTCCATTCGCAAGTTCATTGCGTCTATGCCGATTTATGTAACGCCGCGAAATGCTGGAAATAGAAAGGCTTCAAAATCGCTTTCCGATTCGATCCAAACTTGTCTCTTCGTCTGTCGGTCTTGTTATCTCGTGTCTAAACTATAGTTCGCAATTTTTGAGATATCTTAACGATATTTATTACAAGGATACAACGTTTTAGCCCAAGGACGAGTGTTGTTGAAAATGTGTCGAATCGAACCACTTTTTCAATTGCTTCCCATGCAATATCCTATTTTGAAAAAAATTGTATGAATAACAATAGAATTATGTAGGGTATTTAATAATGGCCATGTCCCACTATAGCGTTTTCCTTGCATAATTTTACACCTTAAGACTTGGCATCGATATAACACGCAGTGTAGACATTCGCCTTTATTCATATTATATGTTGATAAGTTTAAATTATATATATATGTATAAATTATATATATATATATATATATATATATATATATATAAAAGATTTCGATAAAGTGCGTTACGAATTAACCGTATTATACGAGCGATGCTTGTATAAAGCATAGTACTTTCAGATACAATTTACTTTTATATAATTTTTATTTATATATTTTTTATTTGCAACAAAGAACTAATTAAACTAATTGCGAGACTAATAAGCATTTTTCACTTATGAAACCGCAAAAAAATGCCACGTTATCAATGCAAAAATTACTTATATATAACAAATGCCTTTTAATTGTATTAAACAAATAACAAGTGCCAAGTTTTATGGATTTATTTGTGTACTGTGTGTATGCGTATGTGTGCGTGTGAATAATGCAAATTAGTCTGTAGTTATATTTAATTGAAGCAGTAAATATTATGCTATTAGTGTTTCTGCGCGTGTTAGTTGATATATTCCGAGCGTAAATTGAATATGATATTTACAAGAAGAAAAAAAAAAGAAAAACGAAGGCAGTGTTCTCTTTGTCCGAATGTGAATCACTTTCGGACACATGTACATAGGGTCATCAAATTTGTGTTTTTTTTTTTCTTGTTAATTTGTAATAAAAAAACGAAACGACAAAAGATATCGATGCGAATTTTCTCTATTTTCAATATTATTCGTGATGTCTTTCTTTTCATATAAAAAAAGGTTTATATAGGTGACCGGTCATGAACTTTGGTAAAAATTCAAACCTGGAAGATCGATTTTTGCCACCTTTCTAGATAAATTTGCTCTTCTTTCATCAATAGCACGAACGATCTTGATATTGGACTAAGCCAGTAACCCAGCGTAACCCCAAAGTAAATGTTTCAATAGATGTATATCACGTGATATTTGTGGAAAACTCCCAGAAATTTGATTTTCCCGCAAAAAGGTACGCCATGAAGCCACATATCGCTCAAGTCCAAATCATACAATTTTTGGCACTAAATATTTCTCCAGCGCCCTTCATTGAATGTAACTGCGATACTACACACCATACCCAAAAGGGATTTTTATACACATAAAAATCTTTTATTTTTATTCTATTCATTCATTACTGGCTACAATGTACATTCAGCCGTACATTCTTAGGGTTACATGGTTGAATTATGCGATTACAGAAAATCTCATCAAGCAAAGTTCAAAGTAAACAATTTTTTTTAGAATATTTTTGGACTTAAGGCACTAATAAGTGCACTCAAGTGTAAAGCTTAATATATGACACTATGACAAAGAATGTCAATCCGAAGCAAGCAGCGAAGATTAACCAAACAGTAAACAATATTTTATGCTTAAAGTATTAAAAGCGGACATAGGTCTTAAAAAGTATTATATAGATAATTACAAAGTATAGCCTACCGCACTGAGATTCGAATCCGCGACCAACGAAATCGCGATTGCGAGTCTTCTCCTCTCGCCTATAAGATAGTTCACGAACATCAGATGGCTCTTGTTTACATCAAGGTGGCAATAATCCTTATTAATTAGTTCGCATTTATATTCTGTGGGTGCTTCTGCAGCACCTATACAAAAATGAAGAAACGCAGTCACAACTACTTCATATTAAAGAAAGCTAAAATTTCATTCTGGGGAATGATAAAGAAACGAAAAATCAGAGAGATGATGGATGTATGCTCAATCAATACGTGTTATGCGATTTTACAAACCCGAATGCTCACTCTCAGTTATAACTACGAAAAAAAGTAAGCTCTAACGCAGTGAGATTTGAACCCGCGAACTCATATTTGTTTAGTTTATGAGTATTGAGTAAACAACCGAATTTTTCATTCCCTTTGAAAAGCAAAAGTATTCTTAGTTTACGTTTTGCGGTGGGCTTATCCTTCGACTGATATGGACCATTTTCCATTCTAAGAAAGTCGCGTGCAAGAACTTCCCATGGTTCTGTCAAATTTGAAGTCGATAGCTTCATTTTTGCGGGCGGGAGAATGTGTACGGCCAACATTAGAAACACGGATAGACGGACATGCTTAAATCGATTCAAAATTTGATGCCGATCAAGAGTATATGTACTTTGTAGGGTCTGCGATGCTTCCTTCTGGGCGTTGCAAAAATTTTAACAAAATGAGCATACCCCTCATCCCTCGATTAAGACTGCAAGTGTAGTTGTATATAAAATTTCTTCCGATTTATTTCTTCAGATTCAAGGATTTAGTAAACGCAATGTGTGAATCCATGAGGCGGCAAATGTTAAAATATTTCATAAAATACAATAATGCAATAAAATGTTTGCATAACATACTTTTGTGCGTAAATAGACAAATCTATTACAATCAAGTTGTTAGCAAATAGAAAAAACGGCTTTGTTAAAAGAAGAAAAATAATAATAATAATTGGCATATTTTATAGAATGACAAAAAAAAAAGCTTAAAATTTCTATTAGAATTATTTTAAAGTTAAAAAAAAAAAACAAAAATAAACTTATAAAAGCCGTTTATAAGCTACATTGTTGTAGCATTGACTTGCAGCAAATAAAAACAATTTTACATAAATATGCATAGTACAGGTGAACATATAAATATTTTAAATTCTATTTCAAAATTAATGCTCAACTTATGTCTTATAACTTAAGTAAAGTGTATGGAAAAATTCCATCAGTTGGTTAAAGTTTATTTTGGCTGAAATTTGTTATTGTGTCGCTCTTTTTGCACTTCTTGACAAGATTCGTATCACTAGGTCACGAACAGTGTAGATTTCATTTATAATTTTTATGCATAATTTACTTACAAAGTGATGATGGCCTAATTCTCATTCTGGCCTTGCCCGGGTTGAATGTTGCAATATAACGAACTCTTGCCTCGACTCGTTAACAATTGATTCGATTGACTTCCGACTCTCTCAAATATTCTGCTTATATAAGCCCTCTGACAAGGACGTTATCTTTACCTAAATTCGTCGAGGCATTTTTTTATCGTTAATCCGCGTTTTTTCTTTGGCCACCAGCTGCATGATGCACCATGAATACACATATGATTTTCCCCATCTTTAGAATTTAATTACTTAGTAAATCCACCAATTTTCCTAACAATATATTAAATATATTTTGCTTTGTACACTCAATTAAGCTAATTGAATAGTTTATCGCGTCAATATGATACAAATGAAAATTTATAATCTTTCAAGAGATCATATCGTCTAGAAAGATGAGTAAATCGGTCACGTTTACTCAATATTACAGAATATTAAAGGTTTTTTTTTTTGTCAAAATATTTATAGCAACCAGTATATGTATAATCGATTAATATGAAATGTGGACCGTCAGTCCGTCTATCCATCTCTCTGTTAATTGCAGTGTTAAACATACTTGAAGGATAATAAAAATGCAGACGATCCAAAATTTTCCCTCCTATTTTACAAAAATAGATATAATCAGCCACGCCTACACCACGCTATAAGCAATTAAATTTTTATTTTTTCGCTCTTTCTTGATATTTTCTGCTTATTACTGATCAGGTAAACAAGACAGATTATTGAAAATTATTCTGTAGAATCCTTACACTAGTATTTGCTTGAAAATGTATTAATTGTAAAGTGAATAGGACTGAGGAGGTGGAGGATTCGTTTTTTCTTAGCCGCGAAATCATCATTGGTATCGAACAAATAGACTTAGAGAGTGGAATGCGAGTTAAGTGCGCTGACTCCAAGTTAAATATCGCGGATACAGCTAGGATCACGATGAAAGGTATAAAATATTCAGTCGCGGTCGAATGTAATTGCCTTACTTATTAGAAATTGGTTTCTTTTTGTAAGATATGAAGCTTTCGTAATAATATTTAAATATTTATTATAATCAATGGATTCATTCTACGCTTTGCTGTATAATTTTATTTGACCGAAAGGACAAGAAAATTTCTGAACAAAAGCAATACAAGCATAGTTAACATTATTTATGGCAACCGTGTAATTATTTATGTCAAAGGGAGAGCCTACGGTAGCACAATATGCTCGGTATCAAATTATATAAGCTTTGGGGGAAGTCTGAAGCGTATTTCAGCATAATACAAATGCCAGAAGACACTTTTAATAGCGACTTTAATGACACTGACGCGTTTACTCCGTGGCGAACTTTTTCAATTAATTTTGTAAGCAATATAAACAAAAAAAAAAAATAAGAAAAAAACATTGAATGTGTGATTAAAATTTAAATGTATTTAACTTAAGGTGTATTTTTGTTTTGTTTTTTTGTTTTTTTTTTTTTTTTTGTTAACATTGTACATATATATGTACAATAAGACATGGAACAAGATCCCTAGTGCAAGTATTCATCATTTTATTTGTGAAAGAAAAGCAAACATACTTACAATTCGAAAGATTAGTTGACGGTGTGATATAACATTTAAGGATGAACCGAAACGTGCCTGAGAGCAAACCACTGCTGCGATGGGAGTATATTTTTTTTTTATAAATTGAAGTGTTTTCGCATTAAATTGCTATTTGTGGCGCTTTCATTAAGTAGCAAAAGACAAAACTGTTGCACGAACGTACAAGTGATTCAACTTCAATTAAACTATGAAATCAAATGCTAAAACTTTGATCAAACAAAGGCTTGTGTTGTTGATAGTGACTTTTGATTTAGCAAATAAATTTGTTTCAAATTTATGCTGATGAGTTTATTTTAAAGCAAAGAATATATATATATTCTATATATATATATATATATATATATATATATATAATAGTTAAAAATTTATCAGTATTTATGTTTCTAACTGGTTAAACACAAAAAAAGGTAATTGCTTCGCTTTAGTGTTTAATTCATTTTTTTTTTTTTTTTTTACCTCCGATTTAATAATGAAATGATGACTTAATACCTTTCAATTCATAAATTCATTCACATTGTTTATCTCTAATCGTATAATTGTGCAATTATTATTATTTTTACATATATACATTCATTTACTCCATGCATTTATATAAAATGTGTCATATTTAGCATGTATTTAGGCTTAGAATTCAATGACTATTTATAGCCTACATTTGTGTAAATGAAATATTGAAAATTTCAAAGCCCTAATAAAACTGGCATTTAAATTAATAATTACGAATACGAAATAACTTTACGATTCATATGTTAACGTATATTGGAATTTTTTATTTTAGAAAGAAAAAATTATTTCAATTTTTGGATATATTACCTGTATATCATGGTAAACATAGTCAAACTATTAGCAATCATCCTAATAATGGGGCCAATGGCGGAGGCATCGACGTTGGTGGTGATAGTTTGAGTGGCATTAATCTAAGCCCAGCTGGTTATACCGTTTCCGAGCATTCATCACCGCAGACTCCTCAAATGGTAATTGCCACCATGAAGTCGAGTGCAATGAGAGCAGAACGTGATTGTGAAGTTGATCAACGGCAGCACCACCATCATCAACAACAACAACAACAACAACAACAACAACAACAACAACAGCAACAACAACTATTACAGCCTTCACAAACACAATTGCAACAACGCCGTTTAAGCCCTTCAGCACAATTTTATCGCAGCTCTTGTTTTAGTTTCCCAACAGAAACATTATTACTGAATATGACAACCGGAGAGCTGATTGATACCAATGAAAGGTATACCGATGTGTGTATGCACTCGCAAGCCATAAATATTCGCCCAACAGCTTTTATGGCACATTATTATTTACGTATATATACATATGTATATACATACATATGAACATGTCTCCATTTACATATTCATATGTAAGGGTCGACATTGTTTGGTAATGGCTTTGCCGGGGGCTCTATGAAAAATCATTTTCCACCCAGAAATTACAATACACTTAAGTGGAAAAACTCTCATGTCCACAAAAACAAATATTTTTTCTTTTTTTTTTCCTTTTTTTTTTTATATATACATAATTTTGATGGTTTTACGCTTTATGGCACAGGCCTAGCATATGTTTTCTCGTTTCTTGTCTCTTCACATATTTGTGCAAAAGTGCACACATTAAATTGCGTACGGAATATAAGTCATGTTAACGAGTTTTATTTTATTTTTTTTTAGTTTATTTATTTATTTATTTTTTTATTGCCATTGTTTTCATTGTTTTCACTTAAGGTTTCATTACAATTTTTTTGTTGTTTTTAAGAGGATTTGCTAAATAGTACTTAAATAGCGTTCGCAGAGGGATTATGTCGAGTAGATAGATACCCAATACATCAAGCATATATATATATATATATGTATTGTGTATTTCATTTATATGAAATATTTTACTGCGGATGCACTCGAGAGATGTAACTTAACGTTAACGATAATTGAATATCTTTAAATTTTTAAAAAAGTTAAAAAATTCTTTTCGAATTTAAACATAACTTAATGAACGGGAAGTGAAAAGGAAGGCTTTATAAGTCTTTAGGCGATTTAGGCGACCGCAAAATACTGAAAACAAGGCATACGAATAGCGAAGCGTTTTTGTAAAGATTTTCGTTAAGAGTAAGTTTTTTTTTTTTTTTTTTTTTTTTTTTTTTTTTTTTTTTTTTTTATATGACCGATCACACCGAGCTATTTTCCATAACACGATAATGGTCGGAAGGAAGCAGAGAAAGGGAAAATACAGCGGGCTTAAGACCAACCGGTGAATGTTACATCTTTGCCGCTTACTACCGCCATGAGCTTTACCGCAATTGAGATTCGAACCCGCGAACACTTACTTGATACTCTCGATCCCCCATGCGGCATTGTGGTGTAGCGGCATATTACGGACGGATAACTTTCTCAACCAATACTCCATATCACATCTTATTTCGAGCAGACGTTAATTGAATAACTGTAGGGTTTAATGGTGGGTCAGGGTCCACAATAATGTTTTTACCTGCCAGATTTGCTTTTGAAATGATTTTGAGTAAAGATCTGTATTTATTGCTTGCGGGATAGGCTGTAGACGCATTACAGATCACTACCATTTTCTCATTTAAAGTTTCTACGATTTTATTAAATATTTGTATTAAATTTCATAGCATTATTTATTGGGAAGTGTAGGGTATAGTAAAATCTGCTACCTTTTGCTTCCAATAAACAATTTCTGTGAGACACGTGACTTGTATGTAGTAAATAAAGATGCAATTTGTGCGCTAATCAATCTTTCAATAAAAAAGTAGAAAATTTGGGTAGGCTGATAGACGGACGGACCAATGTACCAACCGAAACGATTTGAAAGCCTACTCTAATCGAAACATTATTAACAATGTTCTTTAGTCTCTTCATTTCTCGCTTTCCCGTGTCTAACTAATATACATACTTTATAAAAGATGTAATGAATGTAAATTGGTACAAAGTAAAACAAAAAAAGACCATAAGATGCAAACATTGTTGTACTTGGTATCTTTTTTCCTCTATAGGCAATTTGATAGACAAACGTCCAAGGTCACTGAAACAAGATACAACCCTTAAAAGTAACATAGAGGAAAAGCTATAACTTTATGGAAGCACTAACACACATTTCACAATTACATTTTCAATCATGTCAAGAGTATGTACGCTTTACGTCAATATGCATATATAACAGTTAAATATTTTTTATATCTGAAGACTCTTGTGGCGTAAAAAAAATGCTGATATTAGACAGATCTATGCAATATCTACATCCATGTCAATGGATTCAAATTCATTTTCAAATTTGTGTGCTTGTCTGTCTGTTCGCAATTTTCGGGAAATTTTGATCAAATTCGATAACTTAATAGGTAGTGACTTGTAGAATCCTATCGAATGGATCAGACCCCTGTTTGTACATAAGGATGTATACCGTTAAATGAAAAGAAGCACGCACGTACGAACATCCTAGACCGTTTTTCTAATCGTTTAACATAGTCTCAGGCCCCTTTGCCATTATAATTATGATTATAAGGTAAAATTGTCTAATCAAAAGTATTACTTCAATTAAAAATCGCCATTGGTTTCCCCATTAACGCGTTAACGTAGGCGTATATTTCCTTTGAAATGGGGAAACTTAAATTTTCCCATCAAAAATGAAATAATGTAAATTGAGCCAATGTAACATGAATAGGACGAAAAGTAGTTGCCAAGTGCTGAGCTTTCGAAAAATGAAAAGTTTCCGTGTGATAAGACTTAAGTGATTATCTTGAATATCTCCTAATACGATAGAATTATTATTAGACAGACAAAATTTAAAAACGAACACTTTTTGTTGTTTTTTTTTTTTTTTTTTTTACTATCCATTATAGACTAAGTAGATCATGAAAATCGATTACAGCAACATATAGAATTTATGATTAATTGTACGTTGATAACTATGTAATAAGAATGAAATAAAATATTAAATCAAAATTGTCTACCTTGATATCAACTTGTTATCAACTGTATCTTATCAACTGTCAATGTCATTTGCAAAAATTTTCGCCAAACTTCGCGTGACTAAACACACAGTAAATTTCTATTCAACATTTCTCACGAACAAATGTCTGAACACTATCGTTTTCTATTTTTTCCTGTCTTTCAATTTATTTTTTTTATGGATAACCATTCGATGAGTTGTGGGATTTTGAAAGAGCAAAAAAAAAAAACAATACTCCTAATAAAGAAACTTAAAAAATATCACAACAATGTGGATAGCAATGAATACCTTTAAATTAACCTTTAAATCGAAGGTTATTTAGTCTTATATACAGAAGGTTATCGTTTGTAAAAAAGTTGTGCAGTTAGAAAAAAAAAAAAAAAAACAAAAAGGAAAAGGAAAAAAAATTTTACTATAATAAAAGATTGCTTGCAATTAAACCCCATGAGGTGAAATTCTTCGAATACACAGAACTAAGTAAATCAAGTTAAATGTTAAAAGCCTTACTTTACTTTTCTATCATAATTCGGTTTTTTGTCCCCTCCAATGAGTTCAGGTTTATCGCAGGTTTAGAAAGGACCAAAAAGGAGTTTAACTTTGTTAAAATATTTGCGACGGCCAAAACAAAGATCAAGAGACCCCATAGATAATTCGTGATCAACATCAAATTTTAAACCGATTTAAGAACGTTCGTTAATCCGCCTTCGTAATGTCCGGGAGTCATTTACTTCGATTTCTGGCACGCAGCCTGGTATTGAAAATGAGGCAAAACTGTCGACGCATACGCCCACAGTATTATATGAACTGAGAGCACCTCTATACTTCAAAAAGAATAATACCTTTATAACGGGCACAAATAAGTCTCAAGAACCGCCTAAAATACCCCATATATAAAAGTGTTGGCCAGTTTCAAATTGGGAATGCATCTAAGCATGCCCATCTATTCTTCTGTCCATCGGTCCGTCTGTCCGTCTGCCCAACAAATTGGAAAAAAAAAAGAAGTGAAAATGACCCCAACAACGCTCACACATCTGAGCAAAACAGAAATTGTGGGCACCTTTGATTTCCGTGTTTGTCAGTTGTTACTCATAAACTGTCACACACATACACTATATAAATTTTCACTTTAATTTTGAAAAAAGAAAAAATCGGTCGCTACCACCCAAAACACCCACCCCATGATAACGGTGATGGCTATAGCCAAAGATTCGATCATGACCGAACATAATTTTCTTACTTGTTTTTTTTTTCTTTTTATATTCTATCACCGAAGGCGTATTATGGTAAAATGATTTCATATCTCTCGGATAATTTAAGTTACGAATGAATATATAAATGCAAGTAAAATAATATTTTGGTTAATTTTTTGTTGATTTTTGTTTTTATGGAGTTGATGAAGTGTAAAATACTATTAGCAATGCAAGCTGATATAATGAAATGGAAACAAGAAAATTTACAAAGAGAGAAATAAATTAATTTATTTATGCGTTAGTAGAAAGAGAAAGAAAACAACGAATATAATGATTTGGAAGTGAGTGCATTTGAATTTATTTATTGCAAGTAAAAAAAATGAATTGAAAATAGTTCAAGTCATTTAATAGTATAAGAGAAGTATTAAAAGTTAAGCGCGATGTAATAAGTATTAACAGTCTTCGGCAAACTAAATTAATTAAGATTAAAATTTAATTATAATATTCGCATGAAAAGAAAATATTTTCTCTAACATTAAACATCAAATGGTATTAAAAGCAACATTCAAGAAAACATTCATATGCTCTTGCGTATCGTAATATATACAAGGAATTACTGCTATTTGAATTTATAATTATAAGACACACACATATATATATAAATATATATGTATTTTCGAAATCATTTGTACACTCGTAAACAGATTCTTACACTTGATAATCGGTAAGTATAATATAAACAGATTTATAATGTAATTTGGTTAAGTTTAAATCTGTTCTCTTTTTTTATTCTCTCTCTGTCTGCGTTAAGCCGAAATAATCCCCAAATTATTAGTAACTCATTTTTAATGTGAATTATAATTGAAATTTAACTATTCATCTCGAATATTAGGAGTGCAAATAAATTGCCGTGTCGTGTTCTATCAAGAATTTGAAATTCTTCAATGTAATTGAACGTCCCGGCTTCTCGCTGCAGAGATATATCCTTTCACATTTCTTCCCATATAAATACGTGTAAGTCTAAGTTTATAACTATAACCCCTTTCAGTAAATCAAATGAAATACCGTAGAAAGTATTCCCGATTAAGCTAACATCCGATGGCTACAATCCGACATATATCAACTATAATGACCATCACAAGTCGGAGTGCCTTAGACTACATATAGTCATTTAATCATATTCTACGTATATACGTGATTTCTTATAGAAATTCCGGCAAATGTTTTTCGTAAATTTTGAATCGATCTAAGACATTCGTCCATGTAATGGGTGCAGTAAATATGTTCTGGCTTCAGATTACAGTGGTTGTTCTTGTAGATAGAGGTTGATAGGTATTGAAATGGAGAGAAGTCGGTCGAAAGACATGCCTACAGTATTACGTAGAAGAAACATTCTAGGGACTGCCATACCGTGGATAAAAGCGGCCACGCTCCCCCAGTATTATAGTGAATTAAGCTTTCGTTGTTTTTTTTTTTTACTACCTATGTAATAATCATGTTGTAAGGATATTTTCGATCAGCATCAAGTTCGCAATCCGCTTAAACGAGTTTGCAAGCTTATCTCTCCCCTACGTATGTCTGGTAATATCTGCGGTCACCATCAGCTAGAAATTTACGATACCAACTTTAGATCTAGCGGAAATAAGTTGCAGGTTCTTGGTCGCCTACAATGCAACGTAAACTGAAAGCACCACAGCTTTCAGAGGTTTTTTGCTCATTACTCGTAAACTCTAAGAGACCTATGATAAAAATCCACCTGTATCCAAATAGGGATGTTAACAATCAGCCACGCCCATCCATTATTTTGAAATATGAAAATTTAGTTTTTCGTTTTCATTGTCTAGTTTTCCTTAGCATAAAGTTGGTGTTTCGTTTGGGAACGCATCGCTCAAGTCGAGAGAGTCGAAGGCGACAGATGCTCTGGTCGTTAGTTAATTACGATTGAAATTCATTGATAAATGTGATTAAGCAAAGCCTCAGTCAACTCTCTCTCTTCCTTTCTTTCATTCTTTCTCTTTTTCTCTCTCTCTCTCTCTCTCTCTCTCTCTATACAAATTTATAATACGTGCTTTATGATAATTGCGATGATTATTATTAAGTAAAGGGCACTTCATATCCTTTTTGGCATTTCAAAGAAAAGAAAATGGCAATTACTTAGTCATAACTTAGAATGCTGCTAATTACATTTACTTGTTATAGTAACAGAGAAATCTGTGTAGATGATTTTGACCATTGGCTGGATAATTCAATGTTGACCCAATTTTTGCGGCTTAATCTTATTTACTGAGTTCATAATAAATTCCAAAATGTTATCTTATTTTTATTCAAGAATATATATTTCTTTATCTAATAATAATGATACAAACGAATAATAATAATAAATAAAATCCTTTGAATTGCATTCAAATTCAAAGCCAAAAAATCAATTTGGAAATATTTTGCTCATCTTTAATTATGTCTAATATTTTATTAAAGCTTAACACTAGAGAACTATCGAAATTTTGCAAAAACCTATTTATACCAAAAGAGATCATTTTGACTCTATATTATATGTGGAATAGTGGGTGGATAACTGACATTTAGCGCGAATCGATCAAGAAGTAAAATTAAAAAAAAACAAAAAAAAAAAAACGAATGCTCTCTGTCGACATAGACATTAACATGTACAGAGAAGAAGCGGAAGACGGCAGAAAACGATTTTCTCTCACATAAAGATGTAGTGTTGCCGAAAAGTTTCTAGCATTCAGATATTCATCAGAATCACTTCCTTGTCATCCTCGCTCTTTTGACCGATACGCAGACAGTTAATGTTGAAATGAATTGATTTTACATCTATAGCTATCACTTAACATTTATTCAACGTTTTTCGATATTAGAAAAAAAAACGTTGATTAAAATGATCCCTTTTGTTAGGAATACGTATATGTCGTCGATTACAAATAATGAAAGGTTTTTTTCTTTGCATGCACGAAAGTCATCGAACTAATTTTGAAGCATTACAAATGCATTTCTATTTTATTTTTTTTTTGAAATTGAAAATTTGAAAAAATATGAAAATGTCATCCTTGTTAAAGTTTAGTGCTAAGCTAAACAATTCTGGAGCATTTAAAGGCAAAACAAGACATTTATACTCAATGACTATTTAATAGAAAACTTTTATTAATAAATAATTTAAATATTTATTACACTTAAGCGAAATGTTTTCGAAAATTAAATCAAACTTAAGCAGTTCAGTCATTAGGTTGACTTTCGAAAAAGTAATTGAATTAAAATCTGTCACAAAGTCATTGCTGAAGTAATTACTTTAAATAGCATAACAGTGTAATTGATTGCATACACATTTTATAAACATTTTCCGAGAATTGTAATAGAGACACAAACTATAGGACAAGAGGACAAGGCAAGAAAATTATTGAGAAAATTTGTCTTCTCGATTACAAAGGTTTCCCGGTAAATACATTTTAATTAATATCGTACTTTTTATTAAAGATCTCCTGCTGGTGCTGGTGCTGGTGCTGCCGCCACCACCGCTTCAGCCACATTTACCGCCAAAGATGAATTGGGTACGCAACGTGTTTACAAAAAAACTTCACCCAATTGTGTTTTGACATTGTATTTACCGAGTCGTGAGATAACATTGTCTGGCAATAGTCCGGCAATAATTGAAGGTATTGTTTACGTGGATCCCAAGGCTATACAAGGCTATCGTGTCTATGCACAGTTAACGTTAACATTTCGGTAAGCAATCGGCGCTGTTGCGCAAAGAAAAAAACGCCAAAGAAAAACTAATTGATTTTTTTTTTATTTTTCTTGTTCTTCTTTACATTACAAGTTATGGCCGTGAGGACGAAGAAGTAATGGGTTTACGTTTTTGCAATGAAGCTATCATGTCCTTACATCAAATATGGCCACGCAACGAGGAGCCACACAGAGAGACATTGACACCATTGCAGGTGAGTTAAATAAGTCATTTTTATTAAATTTTTAATTGAATTTAATTTTATTGACGACCATAAATGGTTGAATATGACCCGCACTCATGAAGTTAAACAATTCATCCATTCATTTTATCCTTTCACATGAAATGAGTCGAAATATGTCTTCTCCTTAACAACTTTTCCTTATCTTTGATATCAATTTAAAAAGCCCTTGACTAAGCGGATTAAGTATATTTATATTTATCCTACAAAATATGTGATGAAATTGCACTGACTTTACATGGATATACGCATTTCAATGAAGGACTTCATCTGAAGATCGGAACCTCAGAATTTAAATAACCTCTGACTAACTAGATCAAGTATATTTATATTTACCGTGCAAAATATGTGAAGGAGTTGCACTAAGATATACGCAATTCCATGAAGGCATCCAGATGGAACGTAAGCTTGTCTGGCCATAACAGGTTTACATTCAATTCAAAACATCGCAATTTCGAAAATATTTTGACGAAATTCAGTTCAGTTTTTATATTATGCTCTGTTAAAAAAAAAAAAACGAAAGGGAATTATTTTGAAGAAATGTGCAAAAAAAATGGGTTAGATTTGGATCATGTCGGTCCAAAGTATTTCATGGGGAAAATAGGTGAAACTTCGTTAATTTTAATAAATCTGCACTACTGAATGGGTTTATATTGTGGCCTCTCCTCCCGTAAAAGTTTTCTTATGAAAAGTAACTGTTCATACGAGAGCAGAACACAATTTTTAGAATCTTATGCGCGAAATTGATGAAAAATTATATTAAGCGAATTGATGTCGAGAGTCCAATAGTCAACCTTGGCCGGCCATCTTTTTTCCTTTTTCGAATTTAAAGACTGCCGGATAACTTAGATCATATGTTCGTTTATACTGAAAACTCTACCGCACTTGAGTTGTTAGTCGCGATCCTTTGCCAACCCATGCGGATAACCGTTGCTTTTATTATATGCAAAATAAACGAAATAATGGAACCGAGGTTAATTATGCGCTCAATTCTACTTCAATTTTAATTTTCATATGAACAACTTTGACTTTATTCCTCTAAGCTTCCAAGATGAGCACACGCTCGAGTTGATAAAGTATAGCTTCAAAAAAGCAAATTAAATATGCACCTTTCGTTAAGGAATCATGCATAGACTCAATAACATTTCATACAAGTAAACGAGACTATAACGCACAGAAAGTATTACATATATATATATATATATATATATATGTGCATTATATATACAACAAGAATATCTACAATGTCATTTCGAAACACGTACAAGCATTAATAACAACGTAAATGTGGAGACACGCGTTGCGTTGGTAGGTTTTCGTTTAACGCAATAGAGTATAACAGTTAAGCCTTCAGGTCTTAACCGACAGAAGTTGATTCAAAGATTACATTATCTATGCATTACACTTTAGGCGAAATCGGGAGCGCGTCAGTAGCAAATCAAATCGTCACACTAGCTTGCTTAGATAAAGAATTAGCAGACCCGTGGGATAGACGGTTACAGTGCACGCATTATAAGCGGCTCTAAATAAGGGAAGCTTGCCAAGAGCAACTTATGCAATTACAATGATATCGTAATAAGCTTTGGCACGATACGGTGAAATTAGTTTTATCAGGATAGCGTAGCAGAACTAACCTGCACTGTAAATAAGTAAGTAAGGTACTTTCGCATCATTCGCATACTTTTAGGTCAAAAGCTCTCACTTATCAATCATTTCAAAAGCAACTTCTATATAGATTCAGAAATTTTATTCAACACAAAACTACAAAGTTTTCAAGGAGAGGAGAGGTTCATTCAACAATTTCTACATTTTTATAATAGTCAATCAACAGGCATCTAACGCAAAGAATATCGAAGAAAAAAAGAAACGTAAAAACTTACTAAAGAACACTTATATACACACACAAATATTTCACAAAGTTTTGTTTTTTTAACAACCTTCACGAATGAAAACAAAATGTAGGAAGTGTGCTAAACAAACAGCTATATTAACAAAGTGTATAAATTGTATGCGAATGGAATGGATGAGTTAAAACCGACCATCGAATACTCTGCACTATGTTTTTCTTCAACAAATAAAACAACAACAACAACAACAACAACAACAAAATTTCATCTTTTTTCCCTGTAAAAACCTATATGTCATGGGAATCATTATAGCCGGGGAAATGCGAAATGTAACCCTATGAATGAATTTTCGCAAATTTTCGAAGATTCGCGTTCCTTTCTCTCGTTGAAATTTTTTTTTGTTAACATTTTTACGGATCTGTGTAGAGAAGTATTAAAGATGTCGATGTGCATATCCGTCCGCCCATCTGCGTAACATTCGCCTATGGCATAAGTATTCA
Organism: Glossina fuscipes; assembly: GCF_014805625.2. NCBI lineage: Eukaryota > Metazoa > Arthropoda > Insecta > Diptera > Glossinidae > Glossina > Glossina fuscipes. The sequence goes on from NW_023998414.1 coordinate 6,195,095, forward strand.
TCAATAATCATCCTACAATCTTATTGAATGATATATAATATATAAGTAGATAAATATAAATATGAATCTACGCATATATAAATAAGTTTATAATCATTACCTCCTTATAACTCTTACATATCGCTAATAAAAAAATATTATATTTTCGTCTTAGAAAAACTGAAAAAACTTGTTTTTTTTTTTGTTTTTTCAATAAGCTATTGAAGAAAGAGTTTTGCATTTACTTTGTATTACGTTTACCAGCAAATATGCATAAAAGTGTGGAGCAGACATAGTCATCATTCTCTTTAATGACTATGAAAGAAACATTAATTTCCTTCTTAATATCATTGTGCTTCTATTTTTTATTTTTTATTTTTTATTTTTATTTTTTTTTTGCATTTTTTTATTTCCGAAGGACGCTTTAATGAAACGTCTCGGAGAAGGAGCACATCCGTTTACATTGTCTTTAACATCGCAAGCACCGCCCAGTGTGCAATTAGTTCCAGCTAAACGTTACTATGGTGCACCTATTGGCACGAGTTACGATGTACGCTGCTTTATTGGTAAGCTTATTACAATGTTAAGATTATTTATCATTTAATTGAATATGTCATACATACGGGTACAGGTATTGCAATATTAGAAATCGATAGCTCTTGTTTTTTCTGCAACAAACAATTCAATTGTATCCTTTAATACCTTGGCGAGTCATTAAATATACATGAGAAGAGAAATCAGTTAACATATTGCACTATACAACTAACAAACTCATTATTATTTTCTTGGTTTGACTGAAATTGAATTATTTTCATTTTTTTTTTTTCTTTTCTCTTTCCCGCCACCATTTCCTCCTAATATCTACTATTTGTGCATTAACTAAAGACACAAGCATATGCATTGCTCAGTGTGGTGTCTGATAATGAATATTCAATGTCAATTAGGAACGAAATGTCGATACACAAAATAAGTAAATAGATAAAAAGACATACAAAGTTGAAGCAATTGAATGCAATAATTTATATACGGACTGAAACCAACTGCTCACATTAGCGAATTAATTTTCCCGCCCATATTTCAAACTGTTAGATATACCATGTCTATATAGGTTCGTAGCGTAAGCGTAACTTTTGGCTTTTAGTTTCTTGCTCTCACCTAATTAAATAATTACTTCTTTTTTTTTTTGTCTTTGTTGCAAAAATATTACTTTCGAATATAGCAAAGCAAGGCATTCTTCGTCTTGAATATAAAATCTTTTACATTAAAAAGCATTTCGTACCGAAATTCATTTTCAATAACGCAATTTATTCGCCGGCGCTATACCATGTTACCCATATCCGTATCAAACATAGAAGTGATTGACTTCTTCCTTTCAAGTTGTTCTCAAAATGCACTATAAAGTGCTCGGGAAGGACATGCAACATGTATGTGTGAAAACAGCATGTAACCACTAAAATTCAACAATTACACTCTCAATACACTCTCGTATATACCCTTAGTCGTTGCTTATCTCTTTTTATATTTCTGCATCTCACTTGAGCATAAACTTATCAATGGATACTATGATCCAACATTAAGACCAATATTCAATATAAATTGCACAACAACAAGCCTATCGAATAGAAGAAGTATTTTTCCTCTAAGTTGATAGCACATCTTTGCCAAATTTGACATCATAAACATGATTAGTGTTTCAGCTGTGCTTTCCGATTACTTCAATGTGTCATTTGATGGAGCAAAAAATGTGCTTTAAACTTTGTTCGCGAAATGAAATTTAATGTGCAAAAATATTGAGGATACTGCAGAAAGTCCCGGGGTAGACAGACTTTGCCAGAAAAAAAACCTTTCAAAGAAGGCCAAGAACGAATTGAAGATGAAGAGTCTCTACCGACAATAGGCCGTTTAAACGAATACATCAACAATTGTTTACAAAACATTTTTAGCCTGAAACGCGTCAAGTCTCGATTGGTTTTACCAAAAACTTTCAATTTCCGGATTGGTTTTTCGAAACGTTCAGATCTGTGTGACTCTTAGTTATTTCCTCTCTGTTCGTCTTCACCATATCTGTTTATATATTCTTGTGTTCAGCACAATCTCGTCTGCGTGCTAGTTATAGCTTTTGAGATACTTTGGCGAACATGTTTTGGTCCAAGAGCGACCCCTTCTAAAAATGAATTTCACCCATTCTAAGATCTCATTTTGAGAAAAATCGTTAAGTGAAAAATAATGAAATTTTCGTGAAAAAATTTCACGCTAAATAACCCTTGACCAATAGTGTTCAGACCTATTAAATAGATGGGAAAAATCAATATTGTATGATCAGCATATGACATACTGTGAGATCATCGTAACCTTAAGCATTAAGCATTTCTTCCGGCACCGTATATAGAACGTTTCATGACATTTAACAATGAAAAAGGCTTGGTCTCGTTATATTCCATATAACGTTTGACAAAATCTTAAAAAAAACAGGGTCGCATCTCTTGATTGAGAATCACCATGACTGTACTTCAAAAGGCCTACAGAACATTGCAACAAACGACGAATTGTAAATCTATGCGTATAAGCAGTAAAATAAACGATAGTCGACTAGATATTTGACGATGAACTAACTCCGCTCAAAGCACTTCGAAACGAAGCGCATGCCTCTGCTACGGAAGAACTAACCACGTAGCGGTAGTAGCCGTAGAGCAGCGTAAAATGATCAATTCAACCATTCGTTTGCCGCAAGTCTTTGATGAAATAAGGAAAATAAACAATACCGTCAGATCATTCTTGATCATATGTTTTTCCAATCATTTAAACGCTTAAAAAATCGATTAAATGAATCATTCGCCAAATCGGTGTAGATCTCATTTTGACACCTAATGATTACGTTTCGTAACCGAACGTCAAGAATAAATTGCCTGGACAACGATTTTTGTTTAAAAATCCTGTTTCGATTATGTGTCATGGCGAATGGAACGGAAAATATTATGTTAAATGCTTCGAATGCATACCAAACCGCATAAAGGGGAATATTTTGAAAAACTATAAAGCAATTTTTAATGAGTTATTAGTAAGCTTTCGTTAAGAAGCTTAAAATATAAATCGTATTGGTTGTATTCATCAATTAAGGCAACCCTCTTTGCCTCATGCGGGGATGTTCGATCATCGGTATGGTGCGACTGTTCTAGTCAATCATAAACAAAGCAACGAATCACCTGCCGGCTTGCTTTAAATTCCTTCGAAATGCGTTTAATGAATAAATTGAAAAAAAAAAAAAAAGCCCATAAAACCCATAAAGTGAAAAGAGTATAAAGAATATAAATTCTATTCTATCTGATCTGAAAAGTTTGTTCGTAATTATAATATCCCCTAAGGGAAATCCATATTGAATTCATCTCAATTCATTGACATCATTCTGCTTTTGTGTAATGTGGTATTTGCATGTGAATAATAATAATGCATTTCTAATTAATTTTCTGTGTTTTGTTTTTAAGCGGATAAGACCGATGATAAATTTCATAGGAGAGCATCAGTGAAAATGGGTGTGCGTGTCATATATCGTACTGATGTTTACGGCATAAATGGGCCAGAAAACTTTGCTACAATCATTAATAACCCGGTGGCATCACCACCCGTCAATACAACAATAATAACAACAGCGACAGCAACAGCAATAACAACAACAACAACAATGGCAATAACAGCAATAACTGACGAACCGACAACAGTGTCAAGAGCAACAGCATTGACAGATGTATTGGGAAATGATGACAAAGCTGTACACTCAACTACTACTACAACTACTACAACTACTAATACTAATACCACTGTTACTACCATTACCACCACCGAAGCGAATGCGTTAAACCTTAATGATAGGACAACACGCTCAAGCGGTAAAGGACGTAAATCGGAAAGAGGAGATTCATTTCCCAAATTGCGTCTATCACCGAAATCATTTCGTTTTAGTAGCCGATTCGGCCGCAGCAAAAGCGAAGTGGAGAAATGTCCTAGCGATCCCTTTTATAACTACAGTAAATCATTTCAAGAGGTAAACTTGTTTTTCCATTAATTTCAATAAATTTCCGCTTTTTTCACTCTTTCACTTTCTATTTTGCTTTTTCTTTTTCCTTTAACTTGTTGTTATATATGTATTTTTTTCTTTTCTTTTTTTGTTTTTTTTTTTTTTTTTTTTTTTTTTTTGTTCAGTATGATTGTATAACAGCTACTGGGGGAGGACCGCAGGGAGCCGTTGACAAGCCATTTCTTTTGCAAGATGGTCGTGTTGGTTTAAAAGCCAGCCTAGATAAAGCCTGGTACACTCATGGCGAAGAGATTTGCGTTACCATTAATATACGCAACGACAGCAGGAAAACAGTACGGAAAATACGAGTAAGTAATAATTACCCCCAAGTTAATACACTTGTTTATCGACACAATTTTACTTAAGCAAAAGTAAAAATCAACAGAGATGCAAGTAAATAAAATTAATATTAAGTCACAAAATGAAAAGAAGACGAAGTATATTTTAATATTTTTTTTTAAACGATTCACTTAAGCAAAGTTCAAGAAAGAAAAATTTAAATTTTATTCAATTATTTTTAAGCGATTTTTACTAAATATTAAAGCTTTTTAAAAATACCCAAATATGCTAAGGATCTCGCTAACGCTAAAGATAAAATAATTATTATTTAATTAAAATTCTTAAGCTATTATCTTGGTTGTCTTAAAAGCTTCCGGCCGCAATATAAAGATGACAGGATGGCATATATGTTTGTAAATATATTGATACTCGTACTCAGTAATATTTTAGGCAATTTTTGTTGTTTGTCAAACGCTTGAATGAATGAATCAATGAGTGAGTGATTTTGTGAAAGTGGAAAGTTTTGAGCAAAGGGGCTTTCATTAAGTATTTGCTTTTCAAAGGCAATACGCCTACAAAAGCCAAAGACAACTGAACGTTGTGTACAAGGATTTCAAAACCTCATTTACTCCGGCAACATTTTAGGTAACTAAAGTGGAACGTCAATGTTCGCAAAAATCAAAAACTGTAAATGCTAATGAAAAAATCGCACAAGTCCGCCTAAGAATTCTGGAGCCCGTCCAAAGAATGTGTTGATCATATATTAAAAGAAAATTTTGGTCATGAGAAGCATAGCGAGAAGAATTAAGCCATTCTTTTGAGTCGTAAAACAACTCCTTGCCGTTTCCCTTCATCTAATTTGACAGTTCAATGCCATGAAATACCTTTTTCTGAAATAGAAATTCTGAACTGAATCTTACAAGTAATATTCTCTTCAAGTAAAATTATTTCCCAACCAATTATATTGTATGCCTATCGAGTATTGCGTAACTATGCCCTCTAATCCCTATTAAAATATATATCAAAATAAATGATTGAAAATGATACTAACTTTGCCTTGGGACATTTCGACTAAAGATTTCCTTCCATAAAAGAACAAATCTCAAGTCATTTACAAAAATTATTAAATTACAAATAAAATTCATATTAAATTGTCATTTACCCAATAATAATATTCTTCTTAGTCAACTTTTTGTAAACTGTAACACATAATCTATTTTATAAGTCAAGCTTTTCCTCCCCACACCAATTGTGGTACGAAAGTATATCAAGTTTGTGCGGATGTGTGCCAACACCCAGAACTTATTAAGATCGGCAAATATATCGGAATCATATTTTGAAGACTCAGAATTAATTTCTAAAGTGATTTAAGCTTGTATGGCCGTCTATCCATCGCATATATGTATATAGCTTGGTGGCAAAAATAAAGATACTGGTTTCATAATTGATATATACAGTGGAAATTCTTTCAGGCAAGTTGATATTGAAAATGAGCGAAATTAGTCAAGGGACACAATCATAGTTAACAGTATAGTGGCGGGGCGGGTGACATTATACGTAAATATCGCTATCAAGGACACTAACCAAACATTTTAAAAGACATCGTTTAAGCGGATTAGCAAAGTTCTGTTGGACAAACTCTTGGTAGGATTTAAATCAAAATATAGTTAACATAGAACTTTGTTAGAATTTTTTTTAAAAAATATTATAAATAAAATATGTCTTTATATTAATTAGTTAAAACTTGATATGAAAAAATTGTTCAAATCGAATAGGGCGAGCAAATGAAACCAGTACTGCATGAATCCTTTCCAAAACAATGTGCAAATTATATTGTCAACAAAGTTTCAGAAAATTGCTCTACTTAGCATTACATCGTTACCCATAACAGAGCAAAACATTCAAAAGATCGCTGCTAAGTATAAATTTTCAAAAAGTTCAAGGATTTACTGCAATATTCGGTTCGGAACCGATGAGATTATATGTTCGTCTATGTTGTTGTCATGTCTTTAATCTACAGGACGTAATTTTGAGGTATTTCGGTAGGATTTCATAGCAACATGTAAAATAGAATAAAAAACAATCCGCCTGAGTGGCCGAAGACGAGGAATCTCGATTAGCAACTCAATGGTCGTGGGTTCGAATCTCAAGTGCGGTAGTGTTTTTAATAAAAGCCGATAGCCTTAGATGCTAATGCTTTTAAGAGTTTAGTCTTAGAATTCATTTCTCTGGCGAAATTATTAATAATAATAATAATAATAGTAAAAGAGAAAACATAATTAAGCGATGGCCTATCTTAAGGATGACGTACAAAATATATACAAAGGTTGCACACGTTTACGTATTAAACTCGAGCATTCATGTGTTTACCTTACTTACAATTATTAATCGAACTGATTATAGGAAAATTAACGTTATGTTGCATAAGATTTTGTCTCCGGTGGAAGAAAATCTCATAAAACGGCAATAAATTGAATTACTTAACATTGTTGCGACGGTCGGTTGGTGTCTCGGTGTTCGGATTTATGCATCGTGAAAGCGAGAAAATAAATTTAATAATAACAATTTCGTTATATTAAATGTTGTTTTTGTTTTTCAACTTTCTCGAAAGTTAATGTCAAGTGATGTTTAGATAAAAACAAATAATTTATTTCCACGATGGTTGGTTTACAAAAAAAACTTGTAGCTTAGTAGTTTCAAGTATTTACTGCGAAAAAGTAAAACATAAAAAGCGCGGTAAAAACAAAATCTTAAATCTTGAATACCCACAACTTTAATCCAGGCATCGTATTCTTGGGTAACCGCAAACATGAAGTTCCACGTTAGCGATAGATTATAACTTATTGTTTTGCGATTGTTTTAGGTATGTCTACGAGGGTATCATATTCCTCGATTTTAGCACAACACTTCTTTTCTGCGACTCTGGACTCCAATCGCAGATGAGAGCAGTGTCAACATCGAACGCGTTTATAAATTCCTTACAGGCTTAATGAAAAATCTATAATAATAATATGCAAGAGTTCTTCAGTCCTTTTAATATTCTTCCTTTCGTTACCCTACTTTACAGCATAGAGCTCGCATACAGATACATTGTTGTGTTGTTACAAAAACAAAAGAAAGGAAACAAAAAACTATAATAGCAATTAAAATATGGCAGCAGGCAATGCTTTTTTTGCAAACTGCCTTCAAGTTATAAGTTCTACCTTAAAAAAAAAAAATCGCAAAGAATTAAGGCGAAGCATATAATTTGTGTGTGAGTGCTGCGATGTGTACTTATTAAATAACAATGAACGTTAATTATACATTGACAAACATCCTATCTCTCTTACGCTTATCGCGAAACATTTTTTAAACTGTTCTGCATTTGTGTGAAGCTAAAGGAAAATGAAAGCCAAACACTTGTATAAGTTGATTGATAGCGCTGCGAAAAGGTCAAAAGTGAAAAAAAAAGGAAATTTTGAAACCAAAGAATAGAACTGTAGAAACAAAAGGCACAACTACCATTTTATGTATAATAAATTTCATATTTCAATATATATTTTAATTTCAATTTCATTTTATTACTTATTGCCTACTTTAAGGAAGAATAATTATGTCAAAATGTCTTGCATATTTTGCTTAAAAAAATAAAAATGCATTTAAAGCATTACAAATCTACTCTTATAACGATTTAATCTTCTTTTTTTTTTATCAACGATAAACTGAATGTTATTTAAAAGCCCTTTAACTCAAACGTTAACCTTTAATAAAGTTCACGGAAAGCACGAAATGAAAACAATGCTGAAAGCGAAGATAAAAGTGCATTAATAAGTTTTTTTTTTTATTTTTTTTTTTTTTTTTTTTTGTTTGCGTTAGAAAATTGAACAAAAAACCGACTGTGAAAAGAATTATCTTGCTGAGGTAATGCTCTATACGAAATAATATGAAGGAATGAGTTTGGCAACTGACTTTTACAGTGCAAACAGAATTGTGAAATATAAAAATCATTGCTATGGTGATAAACTGCTTTGCTTCACAGGCTGAGTAACATCAACATAACAGTAAATATGAAAATCGTGTGACTTAAAATAATGCACAGCAATCCTCTGATGTTACTTTTAATAAAGTTATTCAAGTCAATGAAATTTTAAATGTTAGCAATGCTTTAAAGTCGCATTCTTATTTCAAAGGGATTTGTTTCGCTTCTTTCTTCTCTTCTATGTCAGGAATCTGTTCATAATACTCCTATTGATACCTTATGCTTCACGAAAATGTATGATCAAAAAAAAAAAAAAAAAAAAAAAAAAAAAAAAAAAAAAAAAAAAAACTCAATCAATGTGATCGAACAATCACTGCATTCAGATGATACGAGTGCGTCACCTCGAAGGACGAGGGGTATTTGCATTTTATCAAAACGTGTGCAAATTCTAAATTGATTTAAGCATGTCTGTCTGTCCGTTTGCGCGGTGTCTGTTGTAAACATTCTGCTGGCCGCAAAAGTGAAGCTATCGACTTCAAATTTGGCAAAAACAGTTTCGTAGCGAGAATGAGCCAAGTCGGTCGAACGACATCCCCATAGAAGCGCGTAAACAGGAAACACCTCTGTTTTTCAAAAGCGATGTAAAATTGGACTTTTGCTCACTGCTCAAACTATAGCAAATACAGGAACAAAAATTTGAAGGCAAATTCTAAGGGCAATGCTATAGCATTTGTGCAAATTAACCACGCCTACCCAATGTTATAGTGTATTAAAGATTAATTGGTTTTTCAATACTTTTTTAACGCGCAGAAACAAGCTTCAAAAAGCCTACAAAGTCTATAAATTCTTGGCCAGTTTCTTGAAAGCACCTAAACACGTCCACCTATTCGTCTGCCTATCTGTCTGTTTACGTAACTCTGCAAGATTTGTGGTAAATATTCTCCCGCCAGCGGAAACGCAGATATCGCCTACAAATTTTGCAAAATAGTTTGTAATTGACCTAAAATGTTCAAAGGACACGCCTGCAGCCACCACATGCTTATATGACAAAAAGTTTTATTTTGAAAATAGCAAAAATCAGCTGCGCCTGCTTCGTATTATAGAGCATGAAAATTTTCTTCTCTTCACTTTTTTAGAATAACGGCGATGGGTACAAAAGATTCGGTTACAACCGTACGTGTTTTTTTTTTTTTGTTTTGGTACCAAATTTGGAATGAATAATCCTCTGTAAAAGGAAATTGTTTGCACTTTCGAGAAATAATAGGCAATGGATTTGAAGCTCACTTATAATAGATCTTCTATAGAAGCGTGGCGGAAACAGTCTCGGTAATGGTATGAGTTTCAAAAGTGCGATAAAAATTTGCTTCCATACCTTCACAGACTTCACATAATATAATAATAACTACAAAGATATAAAATCTAGCAACTGATGATGATTGTTAGGAAATTCGAGCTAAGTGTTTCTTTTTATTTTCCCATCAAGTTTTTTGAAAAGAAGTAAAGGAAGGGAAAACGGTGTTCACAGCCCTTTGCATATGTGACCAATGGATAAGCGTTATGATTGAGCACTCAATACAGCTGCGACCGAACTAAACTCTGCCGCATTGAGATTTGTAACCGCGAGCACTGGCTACTTGCAGTTCAGGTCTATGCACTTCTTTAGCTTGAAAGAGTTGAAAAAAGAAGGTTTTCTTCTAAACTTTTGACCAGGCTGCGGTCGCTTCCTACCCCTCTTTCCCCATATCCTTTGCGGTTTCATTCTTTCGCGTTACATGTATAGGGGGCATTTGCTTGTTTACTTTTGTTGTTTGCGAAATAAATCATTTGCGTGAACAAAATCTATAAGTAGCAATGAAGCAATCACATTACCGAAATGGAAAAGGAAAACAAGAATAAAAGTTAATTTAAGGAATGTTTCTTTCATATTAAGAGGAGAAAAACAAACATCAAGAAAATCTATGAATAAATCTAAGCCAGAGGAATTACTTGCTATAATAATGATATGAGCGCAAGCGTAGATATAATATTTATCTATATATAGTATTCATCTTGAAAGATAGGGAAGCCAAATGAAAAGCTACGAACATATAAAAACAAATAAATATAAACTTTAATACGACATGAGACCTCACCACAATAACGACCAAGTTGTCACCTTGGAAATCTTCTACGTTAAAAAAGAGCAAAAGAGAAAAAATCTCTTCTCATCATAACAATTTATCGCGTAAATCGAAGAAATGCATACAATTGACGTTGAATGAAATTCTCATTAATCATAATGGAAAACTTGCAAAGTATTTACTTAATTGCGGGCATGTCAGCAGCATGATGAGAATAGATTTCATAGGCAGTAACGTTTTCAGTGACCCCGAAAAATATTTATACTAAGTTTTGGATCACAGACTATCTCAGATTGTAAGTTACAGATTTTTGATTTGAATTTGAATTTAAGCAAACTCAGGCACCGAAAATCAAATATGACTATATCGGCTGAGAAACTTATTCTATACGCAAACAATATATATATATATATATACATTACGGAGAATTGAAAATCTGATCGAATACGTGCTCATCGTTCAATGATAATAATGATGCGTAACCATATAAAGCAATTTAAAGAACTAAATCGTATCAGCGTAATGAAATTATTTGATCTGCAAAACCGTCAGTTACGACAACAATATCTAATAAAGGAAACAATTTCTAATATTAGTAGCGAAGAAACATATAAGAACATTGTAGTCAGGCATGACCGACCATTGGATATCTTACAGCACTTTACCTAAAATAATTATTCACTCGTTTTGGCAATTTTAATATATATTCACTCTATTATACATTGACTTATCACTTCTTACATACCAACTATGCACGTTTGATTTGCATGCAACGGCATACTTTTAATGTAAGCTCGCATATTGGAGGACGCTCAAAACATCACATGACAGTATCCGACTTTAGCAGACTTGATTTATTTCAAAAAAATTTTATTAATAAAAAAAAAGAGTTGAAATTAGACTCCTCCTCCTTATAATGGCTTGCTTTCCCCTGTATATATATATATATATATATATAATAACCTCTAAAAATAGACCTGTCTAATCCAAATTCCCTACCGCTTATTATTTATTAGAAATCTTATAGAGAGAGTGAGGTCCAAGAAGTCGACCCTTGTCTTTCAACTTTGGTCCATATAATTTTTATTTCAAATTTCTATCATGAACAAATTTTCAACATAAAACATTAACAATTCCGTCTTTTTGGCATATAGGGGCGTACATTGCCTGAGAATCCTTATATTCGGTATCCAAAAAATACACCTAAGTAATCCAAATTCATTAAAGTTCACTATCTTGTGGATTGACTATTAGGAATCAATTTTCACCAAGAAATTTTTGCAAATTCGACGTTTTTACTATGTAAAGATGCAGTTTTCGTAGTAACGGTTACATGAGAGGGGGTTCAAATAATTGGCCCAACCGAACCAAATTTTTAATATAAATTTTGAATGTCGAAATTCTGTTGCTCAGTGAGCTTTGTCGAAAAATTTTGAAAATTCCAATTGTTTTCCACACAAAGAGTTTTCAAAATAAAGCATTATAAGGGGAACGCTCGAAACAGTGAATCGATCCGAGCCGTTTTCAATACCATCCTTTCTTGGATCAAACAACGTCAGTGATAAATCTTAAAAATTACAACTATAGGTTGGGCACAAAGTTACACGGATAGGTGTCAGTTGAACAGACGGATCGACAAGCTTATTATAAAAAATATGAATTCATCTTAAGCCTTTCTGTATATGTAATAATGAAGGCATTTTGCTACCGACCAACAGGAAGAAAAAACGTAGCCATCGTTAATAAAATTGCTCGCTCACAATCAATTAAAATATGGATTAAAGGTCACAGGTTCTTAATGGTTTATGCTCTTGACAGGTAATTTACTCCAGATAAGAAAGCGAATACATATTTTTTAATATAAAATTTTTTTATTATCTTTCGATTTATTTGAGGTTAAAATATTCATAGGAAGTAAAATTTAAGGCATGTACATTTTCGGTGATAATAAAAATGCACTAATAAGGTCTTATCCTCTAGTAACTTTTTGCATTTATTGTTCTTTTTTTTTTACAAAAAAGAAAAAAAAAAAAATAGTTCATTACAAATTTTTACGTGTTCAAAGAGCTGTTAAATAATGCGAAGTTCTTGCATATAGGATGAGTAAGCTTTTCACTTGCATTTCATATAAAACAAAAATGTCAATGTGCAATGCAAGAAAATGAAAACAAGTAGGCCAGGTACGGCCAACCGTTAGATGCGTTACGCCGCCACTTCGTTCATCGTGTCGTGATAACACAGCAAAGATTGTTGATTCTTTTTATGTAAATGATAAAAAAAAAAAACTACAAAACAGACTTTCTTTCATATGATGGGGTCCAAAAAAAACTAGATCTATGTAATCCAAACTCCTTGCATGTAAATCGCTGCTATGACCCAATTTTAATCATAAAAAACTAAGAATGAAATCATTTTCTAAGGGGGTTTAGTATTCAAGAGGAATGTAGTACTTATATGAAACAAGGTCAAAGAAATGTATTCATCCGCTTCGAATTTGGTTCAATTAGTTTTTAGATCAAACTATCTTTATAGGGAAATTTTAATGATGAAATATTTTTTCGTTATTATATCTTAAAAATTGGGCAGACCGGCTTCGAAACGATTCACGAAGTGATTCCGAATCGATCGGTCCAATAAAATGATAGTCCATCTTAAATCTTTCTGGCTATTACGTACATTTGCACAAACTTAACACACCCTCGCAACCACAAGTGATGTGGAGAATAAAAAGCGAACTTTAACGCTGAGTGAAACGAATAAAAATGTCGGATGTTTTTATGGAATTCTTTTTACTTAAATAATTAAAAAAGAAAAACTGTTTTCATGATGCCATTACATTTCATGTATATAGGTGCATATTACAGATATGCAAATTACGCGTAGCCACGTCAGTGATTTCAAGCAAAAAATAAGAAAATTATATTTGGTCGTAATGTCGTGCTCTATAATATGAAGTAGACGCGATCGATTTTTTCTATTTTTAAACGAAAAGCTTTTTGCATGGGCGCAGTAGGTGTGTCCTTTGAAAAGTTTAGGTGACTTGCAAATTATTTTGCAAATTTGTAGGCGACCTAACGGCAGCATGTTTACCAAAGATACTACACAGTTGACAGACGGACAGACGGACAGACAGGCATGCTTAGGAGCAATCCAAATTTGGAAATGGTCAAGAATTTATATATTTTGTGGAGTTTTCGAAGCTTTTCACTGCGCATTATAAAGGTATTGAAAAAAATCAAATAAAATTTTGATGGGCTATAATGGCGGATACGGGTAACCAATTTTGCCCATTTTACAGCATTGCTCATACAATATACCTTCAAATTTTTGTATATTTATCTGCTTTACGTTACGAGTAATAATCAAAAAACCCATTAATATTATTATTCCTTTTAAACAACAAAGGCGTGCTCATTTTACAGTGCTCTGGAGGCATATTTTTCGAGCGATTTAACCCATTTTCAATATCAAGCTGTATGCAAAAGGTTTCAATACTTCTGCGAAATTTCAAGTGAATAACCTCATTTTTGTGGCGAGGAGAACGTTTACAACAACCATTACACAGGCGGACGGACGGACATGCTTAGATCGATTCAAAATTTAAGACTGATCGTGAATATATATACTTTATGGGCTATCTTTAGCCTCTTTTTGTGGTATTGCAAACGTTTTAACAAAATGCCTATACCTCTCATCCTTCGCTGCTAAGTATAATAAGATTTGAAAAATATCAAAAATCAGCAAGAGTTTAAAGCGTATAGAATATTAGATAAATATTCGAGGGAAAAAGAAGTCAAGTCTTTTATTCTTTAATACTCTTTAATACCAACCTCTAGCTCAACTTTCGTTTTCATATTTTCTTTCTTTAAATTCTTATGATTTATGGAGGCATCCCATTAATGTGAAAATTTATTATAAAAGACATAGGAGAAGTTCTTGGCACTATTAACCTAATGTAACATATTTTTACGTAGAGGAAACAAAAACAAAGGAAAGATTTTCGCGTGAAAAATATTCTACGGGGAAGAAACTCCTAACAGTTTCGCTTTTCATAACTTCCTTTAGGAGCAAACTAAAAGTTTTCATATCATTCGTTTTTATATAATAAACAACACACACATTCTTAAAATATGTGAAATATTCTTTATTCTTTTCTTTTCATACCCAGAGGTGTATTAATTTTGTCAAAACGTTTGCAACGCCAAAAAGGAAGCTTTAGAGACCCCACAAAGTATATATATATATATATACTCTTGATATACTCAACTTCTAAATCAATTTAAACATGTCCGCGTCTATCCATCTGTGCAATGTCCATTGTAAACATTATCCTCGCCGCAAAGTTGAAGCTAATCGACTTCGAATTTGGCAGAAACAGTTTGGTACTGAGGATGGGGCCAAGTCGATTGAAGTACACGCCAACAGCATCACGTAAACAGAGAACACCTCTGTTTTTCGAAAGCGATGAAAAATTGGTTTTTTGCTCATTATTCATAAACTATAGCCAAAAAATTGTGCAAAAATTTGAAGGCATATTCTATGGGCAAGCTGTAGCATTTGTACAAATCTACCACGCCTACCCAATGTTATAGTGTCTTAAAATTTAATTATTTTGTCAATACCTTTATAACGCGCAGAAACAATCTTCACAATATCTAGCATCGTCCATAAGCATACAAATTATTAGCCAGTTTCACCTAAACGTGTCGACCTACTCGTCCGTCCATCTGTTCGCTTGCCCAACTTTCCAGCGATTGTGATAAACATTCTCCCGTCAGCGAAACTAAAGATATCGCGTACAAGTTTACAAGAGAATTTGAAATTGACCGAAACTTTTTACAGGACACGCCTACAACGCCCGCATGCCTCTACGACAAAAACTTTGATTTTGAAAAAAGAAGAAACCCACTACCCCCGCCCCAAATAATAGGGCATGAGAATTTTGCTCTTTTACTTCCTTTGTCGTATTTTGGTGTAAGCGGTGACGGGAATAAAAGATTCGGTGCCGACCAAATTTAATCCTTATTTTTGTTTTTTTTTTTTTCAATTTTTCTCTAATAAATTCGTTTTATTTGATTTTTGCAGGTTTGTGCCATACAGCATGTCGATGTGTGCATGTTTAATAATGGGAAATTTAAAAATGTTGTTGCCGACGCGGACGTACCATCTTCAACGGATCGTATCGTAACTCCTGGTACTACGTTTAATACCGCGGTCATATTAAAACCTCAACGTGGTACAACTAAGAACTGGATAGCTTTAGAAGATTCGCTGCAACGTAGCACCGAACCCGATGAAATAACTGGCAATATCGCGGCTTCGGCTGTACGCACACCTCATTACTTAATGCAAGCATCGCATTCACCGAATTATTGTTCGAGTCCCGGAGTTTGTATACCTCCGGCTGTTAGTGCGATTCATGGCGGTTCAAATGCTGCCAACGGCGCTACCAATAATGAACGTAATGTCTTTGCCATTTACGTCTCTTACTATGTCAAAGTTAAATTAACACTGTCCGGTATGGGTGGTGAGTTATCATTGAAATTACCATTTGTCTTAGTTCATATAGATGAGGAGCAAAAACATTTATATGAATTGCCAATAAAAAAATTAACCTTAGATGAGGTGCCAGCTAATCGCAAAATTACCCCAACATCTAATATAGACGACAATAGTAATAATGAAGAATCAAATGAGGAACAACAACAGCAACAACAACAGCAACAACAATCTTCAAACGTAGACGCTAAACGAGTCTACTCAGTAATCAGTCATAACTTAGATCACATTGAATCCTTAGATAGTTCTGAACAGTTACTCATTAAAGTCCCTTCGATGACAGGCGCATGTAATAAGCGACGTTTACTAATGCGTAGTGAGACTATAGCTAAAGATTTGGAAGAAGATCTCGACGACACCGATGACGCTGAAGTAGAAATGGGAAAAAATGATGGAAAATTAGAGCAAGTTGTGCATATGGCTCAAATCCACTATGATACAAACACTAGCGAAGAGCACGTCGATAAAGAAGATCAAATTTATCAATCGTCTGATGAAACGCCAGCTGAAGAAAATCTGGATAAATTGTCATTAAAAACTACAAACAGTACAAATGGCGCGTGATTTTGATGTTTAAGAGAAATGTTTCATAGGAAACGTAGCTCCTAATCTTTCTCAAAAAATTAATCAAATCGCTTGGAAGCTCTATTACAATTATGAAAATGCTTACATATAATACAACTTAGTTTCATGTACACAACAAGCAGATAGAGAATATTCTTCGGACAATATTTGACTTGAAAACAAATAAACACACTATAGTGGGCGATGTCTCACAATTAAATATCCTACACCATCCTATAATTATTCATATAACGACTTTTTAAAAAAGAGACGTTTTTTGGGAAGTATACTTGGGCCAAAACATGTTCACGTACAGAATTTCATCAAACTATCTCGAAAATTGCGTATTTGACAGGACGGACAGACGGACAAGCCCGCTTAAATCGATGAAATGTCGATCTATCTCTAGTCCTTCTTGATGATTACATCCATCGTCACATACCTAACACACACACACTTCGTAGTCTCACATCTCTGCGATTCTTCAATTAATTCCCGCATTTTTTCTATACCATACACTAATGGTAGTACTTGTGGGATATTTGTGCGAACGTATGTAATACCTACAAGAGCTTAAGATAGACCCAACTATTCTTATACCGATCAATTCAAAATCATGTTTTAAGCTTTTCCGTCCGTCCGTCCGACTGTTCAACCTACCGGTAGTAATCCTTGAGACAATTTGATGAAATTTGATGCAATGACGTGCTTGGACTCAAGGACAACTCCTATTGAAAATGGTTTTTGACCAAACCCCGTATAATACCTTGTTTTGAAAAGTTTTTATATGGAAAAAAATTGCAATTTTTAAATTTTTTTCGAAAAAACTCACTGAACAATAGTACTTCTAAACATTCTAAATTAATAAGAAAAATTTGGTTCGATCGGCGCAATTGTTTCAACCCCTTCTCACAGAAATCTTCCTTCGAAAACTGAATCTTTATATAGTAATTATATATAATTTTCAATACTTCATTGTGAAATTTGGTTCCTAATAGTAAATTGACATAGATGTCAATCTTATCTAATTTTGAACCATCTAGATCTATTTTTTGAATATTACCGCACGTAAGAAATCTCAGGAAATGTAAACCCTTATATGCCAAAAATGCTAAATTGTTAATGTTTTATGATGAAAATTTGTTCATGATAGTGGACCAAATTTGAATCACATTAGTCCATTTCTGGGATTCCACTTCATATAGTATTTCATACGCATAATAAGACCTTCTTCAAATAAAGATTTAATTTTTAATATTTGATGATCAAAATTAATCCATAATAGAAATATAGGAATTATATTAGCGATAATGATGGATCAGAGAGATCTATTTTTTAGATACTAACATCTATAGATGTTATCATGAAAAGTAAGCCAGCCCTTTTATAGAAAGAAAGTCTCATTTGCAATTTTTTGTAACCGAAACTCTAAAATAATAAAATTTGTAAGAAATAAATTGAGTGTGGGCGGTCATGTGATGTTTTGGGAATCCTTCAATATGCGGGCTGTCATGAAGACGAATGTTTTTTCATGGTGTTATTGTACGAAACGAATAATGAATAATTGTACTGTTGGTGAAATGCTGTAGGTTATCTAATGGTCAGCCTTGCCCTCCCATAATCTTCTAATTTATTTTTCTTTCATATATGTTACTTGAATAAATATTCAAGCAGTTCTTCAAAGAAATTAAGTCAACATTCACTGAATGCTTGCACTTTTTCAATTAATTAAACTCATTTGTTTGCCTACAGTAAAAGCCTTAATGCAAGAGCATGGATTCCTTTATTTAAGACTCCACTGTACGGTTACCTTTTTCTTTTGAAAAAATCGTTAAAGGTTTCAAAGTTTATCAAGGGAGAACTTATCCAAACCACACACGTTAAAAAGCTTAAACCAAAACATATCGAAAACTTTTACAAATAAAACAAAAATAATAATAATAATAATAATAATAATAAATAGAAGAAGAAGAATATTTGAATGCCGATTAAACTACAACAGACTATAAGGCAAATTTATATATATTTAAAAAGCTGATGTGTAATAAAAGAAATGAAAAAATCATTTATTTAAATAAAAATATAAATTGAAAAATTAAAAAAAAAAAACAATTTTACAATACAACACCCACCAGCAATTGTTATAAACGTTAAGAGAAGAATCTGTAATTTTATAGAAAAATGTTAAACGAGTTCAAATAAGTTCCTAGAAATTTTAAGATAAAAAGTTATGCTATAAACTAACAAGCATACAAAAAAGCTAAACCCTCCACAAATATATAAAAAAAAAAAGAAAAAAAAAAATTTATATATATATATATATATATGTATATATACGATGAAATTAAAACAATTTCAATGTAAAGGGTTGAAGAATTTGTTGAAAGCTTTGTAGGACACTGATAATGAAACTTTATTAAAATTTGAAGAAAAATTATATGAAATATTAACTCTATGCCTAACTTGATAAATCAATGCGTAGTGGCTGTTCCGCTTCTACTATATATGTACATTTTAAGGAAATGAAAAGAAATCAATTCTATTTTGCGAAGTGATAATGAGAGCGTAAGTCATACGAAAGAGAAGGTTCATGTCGGGAAGGAAAGCATAGCAAAATTTTTTCACGAAAATTTTCAATTTTAATATGGTTTTTGATCAAAATCAACGCCTTTATCGATTTGATGATGGTTGCTGAAATCGACATTGAACCATTAGCGATTTTCAGATATATTATTTTAGAAATTGACCTCTTTTTTTTTTTTTATTTCCCTATCGAAGTAACAGGGTGATGGTCAGAAATAAGTAAGCAAAGAGAAAGTGATAGGAAGTGAACGCAAGCTGGTGCATGTCTGCTCAATCGGTAAATTTTATGTCCTTACCGACTAAATATCGGTTGTAGTCTCAGCTCACTGGACACTAGAGACTCGCAAACCATGATTTAGTAGTCACTTATTAGTCTTATCTGTTCAAATGCTTATGAGGAAGAGTTTGTCGTAAAGTTACATACATCTTTCGGCGAATCTTAAGTATTCGGTATGTGGGGAGGCGCGATGACGGTCAGGAAAGGTTATAGCTAAAGAGGGATTGAAAGATGGAGTAGCGCTTGTGCACGTTTGACTTAACAGCGAAAATATCAGACCACTGCTGGAAGAGTATTTCAAAGGCGAGCAATGTAATTGAAAAACGCCCATTCACTGTAGTATGTCAAACGATATTCGGGCAATTCCAGGACGCGTCGGTGGGAACGCTGAGAAAGCCTTGTAGTCTTGGTAAAGTATTTAATTGGTTCACGTACCTATCTTTATATCTTTGCAACTCTTGCACGGGATGTATCTATACATCCCACCTTAGCCCCTTATTATACCGATATTCGGGAATTATTTTTTGTATGCATATATTTTATCAACATTTCACCTTACGCCACTTGTACTGCAATATAATTAATACGAGTTAGTACTTAAGATTTAAACTTATCCGTCCGTATGACCAACGTAAAATTAAAGATATTTTCTTCAAATGGACCAAATAGGTCAAAGTACACACACACAATATAAAATAAAAAACAAAAAAAAAAAACAAAAATGAAGATTTTTATTCGTTACTCGATACATATGAAATATTCGGCGACAGCTAAATATAATTTTTTTGCTTGTTTTCTTTCTTCAATAATAAGAGAAGGGAATATAGAGAAAAAAAAAAACTTTTTTGCTTCCCTATCCATTAGATGCTTGCATGTATGTAGATCAACGACATCTATTGGTGAACATGATAAAGTAATGCAAAGAACAGTTAAGTTCGATGCTTTTCTCTACATAAAATAACAAATATATAAGACCTTCGCTGTTTATAGACAAACATCGGCCATTTCAATGCTTAGTAAGTGAACCTTTTCAAATCGCATTACCAACACCAAATAATTCGTGCAAATATCGTTTATTCCCCCTATTCCTAAACATGTTTGCATAAAAAAAACGTAATCCCATCACGAGACCAAATTAGACAAAGACAACCTACAAATTAAAAACAATTAAGTTTGTTCCAGCAAAAATTCTAATAATAGTCCAACTGACACGCCTCCATTTAAAAGAACATTTTGCATTTATAATCAAAAACGCTCGATCAGAACCGCATATAACTATCTTACTTACGTAAAAACCCGAATGAATTGGGCTCGGCAATTGATAACCTGCATAAGTTTGGAGATGTTTGTAAGTGCCCCAAGAACGGAATGAAAAAAATGATAAGAGAATATCCTAATAAAGAAAAAAACTCGAAATTTATTCATTTTAAACACATTGAATGCACAAAATACCTAAACAAAAATTTTGATAGTAAAGTCCCAATGGACAATGCAGCACAATGTAAATTATAAAAATATACTTTATTATAATTTGCAAAAATATTTGGTATACAACTAAAACATTGTTTAAATTAAAAAAAAAAAAAAAAAACGAATATATAAACATATATATATATGTATATACATATATATATTTAACTAGTTTATAAATAAATGTCTGAGTATATGAAAATGCTTAATAAAATTTTTGAAAAGTAGTTTTATTGCTTACAATTGCTTTGCAAGTTCGATGAAATTAATAAAAATTCAATCATCTTATCTCATGGAAAGCAACTGCTTTCTACATCCATCATCGAAGGATAAGAGGTATATTCATTTTGTTAAACCGTTCGCAACGCCCAGACGGAAGCTTCAGAGGCCCCACAAAGTGTATATATTCTTGATTAGCATCAAATCCTAAATCAATTTAAACATGTTCATCTGTCCATCTGTCCGTCTGTATAATGTCTGTTGTAATAATGATTCTAGTCGCAAAAATGAACCTATCGACTTCAAATTTGACAGAAACAGATTGGTATTGGAAATCTGCCAAATCAGTGAAAGGAGCCGCGTAAAGGGCCATGCAAACGAAGAACACCTCTATTTTTCAAAAGGAATAAAAACGCATACATACATACATATAAAAAACTTGAAAAAATGGCAAAGACGTTTAACAGGACAGACAACCAGAATTTTATGTGGCTCGATTTCTGTTTCTGTTTATAAATATAGTCATTACGTCCAGTCGAATAGACGCTTAAAAAATTTTCAATTTAGCAAATTATGGGCTATAGGCCTAAAATACATCCTGGGGTAGCATCCGTATAATTTAAAAAAATAGATAACGATCCTCGGGTGATATGTCATGCATAGTCTGGAAAAATGTATATAATATTTTAAACATATTTATATGCAAAAACATTCCACAAATATCAGTTTTTTGTACCCTATCCCACTTGCGATACAAGGGCATATGAAGTGTGTATCGATCCATGCAATACATAGAAGAATTTAAGACAGGTCCGTCGTTTATTACACCGATCGATTCAAATATATTCTCTAGATCGAAGATCTAAGCTTGTCTGTCCGTGTGTCCGTTTTGCGCTCAACATACAGGTGAGAATTTTTAACACATTTTGATAAAATTTAATTAACTGACAGATTTTGGCTCAAAGACAAATGCTATTGAAAATTATTCGGATCAGATCGCTTTTACGACCACCTACCATATAGAGCAACCATTTTCAAAATTCGTTATATTAACAACTGTGGATGTAGGGTATTTGATGATGAGCCATGTATCACTATACTATTTTCACTTGTTTTAATTAAGAACAAGCTTCTTTCAATAGGAAATTTCATAGGGAAATTTCGCTTAAATTTATTGAAACGTTCAACGAGCATAAAATGTCGAAATCTGCAACATAAGTTGATATAAACGATGAAACGAAAAAATATTTAATTTACTAGATTATCGTTGGTTTGGTATTTTCTTCTTTTTTTCATACATATGCACATATATGCATACTAAAGCGTGTGTGCGCTTGAAAACATGGAAGATAAGAAGAAAAGCATACAGGATGACGTCATATCAAGAAAACATTTGTTCAATAATCATTTTGCCCACACAGAGCAAACAATCAAATAGCTGCCAGTGTATAATAACAGGACTACTTCTGTTACGTTAACCGAGTCATCAAAATACACGTAATGTATGCAATACGTTACATTTTCAAAATTTCTTGTGCTCTCTAATCGCTAATGATTGCAAATTCTAAGGTATATAGTTGATAACGCCGCAACTACATATCGAAGAAGTCAACTTGATATGTAAGATGGAGCGAAAGCAACTTAAAAATTCTTGTGATCTGTTGATCAGTCCTACGTTAAGTCTTGAATATACCAGAGTAGTAGAACCTATGTGATTAATATAATAATTCATATTACATAACTAATTGAAACTAACAGCTCTAGTCTGTCTGTCCTTGTAGCAGTTTTTACATCAATTTTATATCCAGACTCGTAGTAAAATCTTT
Source organism: Glossina fuscipes (assembly GCF_014805625.2). NCBI lineage: Eukaryota > Metazoa > Arthropoda > Insecta > Diptera > Glossinidae > Glossina > Glossina fuscipes. The sequence continues at coordinate 6,218,001 of NW_023998414.1, forward strand.
CCATATTGGTTTTTAAAATTTTTAATTGAAATTTTAGGAAGAAGAAAAATTAAAAATCCTCCTTTCTCTCCTTTAAAAAATGCTTAGCGTTTTCCAACCCGAAACTTTCGTATAACATAAAAATTATGTAGAAAATCGCAAAGACGAAGTTTCTGAAATACACTGATACGAAAGCGAAATGTACATGAGGAAATATTATATGAAACATTATGCAAATAAATATGAAGCAAATGTGAAACGGGATTGATTTACCACAACAAACGCAATGGATACCATATCTATATTAACATATATATCCCTATTGCAGTGCTAAAGTCTACGCAGAGTTTCAAGTACGCATGAAAGTCGCGCGAGTGTTAAAGGGTTAAGAGTAATATCTCTTTCCTTGCCTTGCAATGAGAGTAAGTTTCTATAAGGTTCTCATCCAATATATTCCGGACAGTAAGGGGGAAGGAACTTTCCGTCGAAAACCTTAACTACATGTAAAAGCAACGAAAATAATTATTTGATTTTTACTATATTTATGCACATTTTTGAATTTCTGACATGAAGCAGTTCTCTCTGCGTCCATTTATTCATCAAAAATCTCTTTTTAGAATAACATTTTACTTATATTTTCATTTGAATCGGAAGCTCAATAGCTATTTTTCTTTCAAGCTAAAATATTATGTTCTCGAATATCGTTAATCCAATGTTCATTAACGGTTGCTCGATAGATAACAAGAACCGTCAATCCAAAATAGATATTCGCTTTCGAGGTCGCTCGATAACGAGCACTGTAACCCGATTCAAGATCTCCATGGGCTTTTGGCTTTGCCAAATTACAGAACACAAACAACTAAGAAAATTAGATTCGCTAGTAACCGAATTTTTTATACTCAACATCGTTATCCGAAATTTTCATAATCTATACTAACAGGTGGACCGCGGCTGATTTTTTTTTTATATTTTCAGAATACAATTTGAAATTTATATGGTCTACGTGCTGTACTTTATTAATAGCAAACAAAAAATACGGAAAGCAAAGGCGTTCACAATTTGTGTTGCATAGGTGTGTGAGCGTTAAAAGCGTGTTCTTTGATAAGTTTAGGTCATTTTCCAATGGAAGAATATTTAACGCAGCTAGCAGACTGGTAGGCAGACAAACAGACGGACATCCATAAGCGCATTCCGAAGGTGGCAAGGCTTAGGAATATATATGCTTGATGGGATTTTCGAAGCTTGCTTATGCGCGTTATAAAGGTATAGAAAAAAACAAATTTTAATACACTATAATGACTGGTAGGCCTGGTCATTTTATTCCATTTTTATACTATCACTATAGAATATACGTTCAAGCTTTTGCAGATTTATATACTGTATCTAGTTTGAGTAATGAGCAAGAGACAATTTTTTTAATTCTGAAATTGAAACATAGAGATGTTCTCGTAGTGCTATATTTGGCCCATTTTTAATACCCAACTATGTACAAGAAATTCCAATGTTTCTGCCACATTTGAAGTTGATAGATTCATTTTTACGAACAGAAGAACGCTTGCAACACGCATTACCCAAACGAACAACAGGCGCACATAGGGACATGCACCCTTCACGGATGAGAAGAATAAAAAGCAAGAAAGCTGTGGTTAACATTCCATATGGTTTAAATACGTCCTAATGAAATTTTGTACATACGTGATTTTGACTGCGGATTCAGACAATCACTTCAATGCGTCATTTGATATGAGTTGAAGAGTTTTCGACATAACCTCAAATTTGTCACATGAAATTTTCGTTACGGATTATATCATCGAAAGCGATGGCTTTAGTTAATGAAATGAAATAAAGAAAAGGCCTTTTTTCCTTTAATATTTTTCGATCTTTATTTGTATTAATATTTTAAATAAATTTTTCTGAATTTTTTCACGTTGCCTCTCTTTAATATTTTCATTAAGTTTTGTTTTTTTTTTTTTATTTTTTTTTTTTTTTAATTTAAATATTTATTAATAATAACGCCATCGTTTACCAAGATCATTACCATTGTTAACGTTATGATTGCAATAATCAGCATTTTTGTTTTCTTATTTTTTTTTTTTGTTGTTTTTTTTTGCCAGAAATACTTTGAATTATGCCTTTTTTTGTTTTAAATATTTTACATTAAATATCAATATATTTTGTAATAACTGCTCTATTTTTATCGTGTTTGCTGCCATTGTAATATATATATATATATATATATATATATATATATATATATATATGAGAATATATTCTTATATAGTATGTGATATTTGAGTACAGACACACATCTGTTATATATACTTTATATATAAGTGTATATAAATATATATAATAGAAATAAGTAAGAAAGCTATATATATATATCCACCACTACCGACACCATCAACACCACCAACACTATCTACAAATATTTTGACGGCAGTTCTGAGCTGAGTTAACGAGCTCATCTAAACAACTTCTAGTCTTCGAAGGGCTTTCACACAGCTTACCTATTTTATCTCTTTCTTTCACTTTTCGTCCTTATGTGAGAAAATAATCTTATAGAGTACACACTGCGCGTGGCACGAAGGGTCTTAAGACAGATTCATTTTTTTTTTTTTTTTTTTTTGTTATATTGAAACACTTTCTGATTCGATTTGATCGTGTCTGTCCGTCTCGTTTCCTTTTGTTCAGTCTAGATACCATAAATTTTGAAATATTTTATTAAACATGTTTTGACCCAAGAACGAACGCTATTGAAAATGATTCGGATCGGGCCGCTTCTTCAACCACTTCCTATATAACATCTGTAGAGTGGCTCACTGTAATATTTTTACTTTTTTTTTTTTTTCTAGTTTTATAGATAAACTTTGGACTTTTACTTTAACGAATAAACGGATACGGTCTATGTAAACACAAGAAAATATCAGATAAGGTGTTTGATTTGATTAGCTGTGGACGCTATACGCAGCAAGCTAACAGCATGAGTATGAAAGTGAATGTCTTGCCAAGTGGTGGATATAAAAATTAAATACAATTTGTATTGTATAAAAAGAAAAAAAAAACAAAATTCCTGCATTATTTTAAACGAATTGACAGGTATAGATATTATAAAAAACAATTTTCTTTTTTTCTTTATAGACTAATAACAATTCGTATATTCATTAAATAAAACTCTATGATCTTAATAAATTTTCTTTTTTAGTAAAAACAAAAGTTTTTAATTTAATTCTGATTTAAGAAGGGAGGCAAAAAAAGGCACTACCATCTAATTAGGAGTTTTTCGTTTTCTGTTTTGTTTTTTTTTTTTTGATTTTCACTTAATTATTTATTTTGCTTCTCTTAAAACTGAATTTAAAAATTTTTTATGCTTTTTTATTTATTTGTAAATTTTTTTGATTTTTTTTTAAATTTTTTATGAAATGTTTTTTATAATTTATTTAAAAAATGTATGCAATTAAAATTGGTGTTTTAAGTAAATTAATGGGTTTTTTTTTTTGTAATGTTTTTCTCCGTCTTACAAACATTTTAATGAAAACCAAGTAAGAAAGTCTTATTCGGTTTAATGTTACCCTTGAATGCCCGATATCTCAAGTGCCTATAAATGAAACGCAAAAGTTTCGATAAATTTATGGATGAATTCAGTTTTACCTGTCGAAACTATTTTTGCAAAGGAGTTTTTGGATGGCCCTCATATTTGTAATCGACTTTATATCGATATTTACTGAGAATGAAAATATATTGAAATTTTTAATTTTTTTTTAAGTTTTTCACCGATCTTTTGTATATACAGTATATTAAGTTTAGACGGATGTATACTATATCCCAGAGGAACTTGAGATAAACCCACCAATCGATTCCAAAATTAGTCCAAGCATGTCTATCCGCCTGGCCCTCTTAACACTTTAATACATATGTTCGAATCGCACCCTTTCTTTTGAAAGGTCATTACATGGACAACTGCATTCGACAAAGTGGCGTACGCCAATTAATGACCGACCGTATCACACTATAGTATTTTAATTTATTAATTACAGTAGCATTTAAATCATAGATGAAAACTTGAAATCTAAAATCTATATATCAAAATTTCTTCACCTGACAGTTAAAACTCTATTTCGCTGAATATATTACAAAATTCATAATTCATATATTTGGCTTTCGCAAATGGAACTACAAAACCTTCATCCATACTGCAGCAAATAAAATCGAATTAAGACGACTTTTCATCACAACTCTTCATCTCCAATATATAAAAAGTGCGTAATACTTGAATAATTAGACCCTTGGTTTTGACTAGCCCATTACAATTGTTTTCTATAGCCATCATCGAAGGATGTACGTGTACGCACATTCACTTCGTCAAAACGCTTGCAACATCCAGAAGGAGGCTTCATAGATCCCATAAAGTATATACATTCTTGATCAGCATCAAATTCTAAACCGATGTAATCATGTCCGTGTGTCTATCACTATGAAAATTAATTAATTTTTTCCTCTTTTTTTATTAGTTTTTTTTTTAAGATAACGGTAATGGGTATATAAGATTCCGTCGCAGCCGAATATAATTTCCTTAATCGTTATATTTCTGCTTGTCGCAGAAAGTTTTAAGCTTTTTGGAAAATCACAATCGCTTTTAAACTGAAATCTGTTATCGTCAAATGGGAATCCATTTGCCTAGTTTCAGCTCCCTATCTCTATTCTTGAAAGCCCGAACATTTTAATAGCCGAGGCGGATAGATAAATAAGTAAATCACAACGAATAAATTTACACACTAAGCAACTACAATAAATTAGGATTTGGCGGATATAAGATCGTCAGCGAAATGCACCTTCCCTTGAGACTCATAAAATTATTGATAATTAAAATTAATGCAGAAAATAAAATCAAAATGCATAATTTATACGATAAAAATTGTAATCCTCTTGCTAAACATATTTGCGCTAAGAAAGTGAAGTGAGCTTCGAACATTTTCGAAAATCATTAGCACTCCACCTACAATAACCAAGAAATTGTAGGCAAATATTGATAAAACTGAAAGTTGTTATAAAAGTTTGCACAGAACAATCGAAACAGTAAGTGCTGCGACTGATTACTGTTTCACAAAGCAAGCCTGCAATATAGACAAAGTAAGATTTCAGTGTAAAAGCTAGGCACGCTTGAGGTAGATCGATGATGGATTCTGGAGTCCATTCATCCCGTAACAAATAAAGATTTCTTGCCCTTTTAGACAGCAAAATGTATATAAAAATTAACGCCATACAAGATCTAAATCCGTCACAAATCAAATCGTTTGCCCAATTTCGCATAACAGATGTGTTTACTTTAACATTTATAGAAACTCAAGTAAAGAAAACGGATTTGCGGGGAAAGAATCAATAATTTCTAGAATTTATTAAATTACAATTCAAGGATAAATAAATGAAGACAATAGAATTGTTGTTAAATTTCCTCGTCTTACGAAAGACGATATTGCTTTGCGTTTACGTCACAAGTCCTTATTTAGTGCTAACAACAAAAAGGATCTTTCTTAAGCCGAGTGAAACAATTGATACTGATTGCTACTGATAACCGGCAAATTATATATTTTTAAACAAGTTCTCATTTCCCGCGATCGATAGTGCGGTAACAACTTTCCTGAGGAAACGAATTACGCAATTCAAATGAATGTGAAACTCTACCTTTGAATGGTTTATCTTTGTAATAAAAGAAACAAGAAAAAAAGAAAAGAAAGAAAAAGTAAGAAAATTATATTCGTCCGCAATCGAATTTTTTATGCCAATCATCTATATCTGCTCTCCATGTCTTTTCATTCAAATCCTCCACCTTGTGGGATCAATTATACTTATTTTAGAATTAACACATTTTTAGACAGACAATCTACCTTCATGTGAGTAGTACCACAAGTATCCATTTTACGCTTTACTGTGCACGTGTACTTTAACCAATTTGTCGTAGGTATCGACCTACGTACAAAATCTTCCAATATTTTTACCGAATTTGAAGGTAATGGCTTCATTTTTGCGAACAGGAGGATGCTTGTCACTGACTGAACGAAAATGCTTAAATCGGTTCATAATTTGATGGTGATCAATAATTCGTATATACTTTATGGAATCTATTGAGCTTGGTTCTGGATGTTGCCAACGTTCTGCCAAAACAAATATACCTCTCATCTTTCGGTGATGCGTATAAAAAGGTCATATAAGCCTGACTGGAAAAGTTTCTGTTTATCGGTTTTTGCTTAGAAGATTAAAAAAAAGGAACATTTAAACGAAAACAAATTGAAATAAACTTCTTAAGGATTTATTTAAAAAGAAAAACAAAACATTTGAAGAATACTCTCTGAGAGATTTATATTAAACAAAAAAAATAAAATAAAATAAAATAATGGCAGGTAAAAACATTATAGTTGGACGACGGTGCAATTACATACCCTACATCACTTCGCTTAGCGCAGTTATTTACTCATTTTGGTCACAATACATCAAAGAGTACTCAATTTTTATGAGAGCCCGCATAATGCAAGGTTAGACTTTCTCTCCACGAATGAGCTTACTTTTCGCGCTAACGCCTACATATGTTAGGGCCCCAAAATGATGGACCTATGTGATTCAAATTCCCCACCGTCAATTTGTTTTGCTCAATCGCTATTACGAATTAATTCTCATCATAAAATAGCAAATATTAAGCCCTTTTTCGCTTTAAGCGCGCTTCCTACTTATAAGATCTCTTATATGAAGTAAGTGGGGGCAATAAATTTTAATTTTTGGTATCGTGAACAAAGTTTCATAACAAAAAAAATTAACAATAACGCTATTACGATATATAAGTGTTTACATTTCATAAGAATCCTTATGTGCGTTAGTATCCACAAAATTGCCCTACATGGTCCAAATTTAGGAAAGCTGATCTTTTTCGTTAATTTACTATTATGAGCCAATTTTCACCATGAGGTATTGAAAATTAGTTTTTTTGCCACATAAAGATTCAAATCTTGTAGGATCGGTTATATGAAAGAGGGTTCAAGAAATTACCTCAGCCGGTTTAAAGTTTTCACACCTAGCCACCTTTGTCGAGAAATTGCAATTTTTTTTCTTTTCAGAATTGGGGAAGTGGTCGAAAACGTGGACCGATCCGAACCATTTCCGATAACGCATCAATGCAAGCTAGTATCCCACATGTCATCAAAATATCTCAAAAACTGCCACCTGTAGCTTGAACAAAAATTTACATCGACACACTCTTCACACGAACAGACAGACTTAGATCAATTTAGAAAATGGTTCTGAATCGATCGTTATAATAAAAGATGGGTGTGTTTTAACCCCTTGTGGGTGTTGCATATGTCCGCACTAACTTAATATACCCTGTACCACAAGTGGTATAGAGTATAAAGAGAAAAAGGGAAAAAAACTTCAATAGGAATGATATCTATCTGATTATCCGTATATAGAACTCGTATTCATTTTCTTAAAAGTGCATTTTTTTTCTTTTTCTAAATTGAAATAAGCGCTTTTTATATTTTCGATTGCCTTTAAATTCGGCTTGGAAATAGTACTAGGATCGATTTAAGACTCTCGTCATCCAACTATCGTACGATACAAAATATAAAATCGATACGATCGCTTTTTTCTTGGATTAATGGTATTCGATTGCTTTCGAGTTGGGCTTTTCGTTCACACAATGGAATATTTGCGATATGATCGTTATACGTATAGCAAAATAATGCAGAGAAGCGAAAGAGAAGTAAGTGAATAAACAAATGAAACATTGATAAAAAAAATTAAACAAAAATATAAACAAAAGTATAAGAAAAAGTTTCATATATAACATATAAACTGAAAAAGCTGGGAAGTATACTTAGTATCTTCTTTTTTTTTTTTTTTTTTTTCTAATATCTTTTTTAAGTCAATAATTTAATTTCACGCAGCAAAATTAATCGATTTTGTGATATATGTTTTCATTGTTATGCATAAGCCGGCGCAGAGATGCAATCGCGAATGAAAGTCACGCGATGACGGGTAAGAGTAAATCCTCTCCCTTTGCCTTGCATCGACCGTAAGTTTCTAGAAGGTTCCCACTTAATATATTCCCTACACAACGAAACGTACTCTTTAGGTTTAACGATGTAATGAAGGAAGAAAGAAAGGAAGGAAGGAAGAAAGGAAGGAATATCGAAAATAATTATTTGATTCGATTATTTTTGGGAACATTTTTGAATTTCTGAGATTAAATATTCTCCCAGTCTTTATTAATTTCATGAAATTTTTTCGATGCGAACACTGAGCCATGTAGCTATTTTGTTTTCAAGCTAAAATATGATTTGTTATATTCGATATCGGTTGTATCGGCTGTAGTTATTGTAAGTGCTCAGTCGGTGAAGACATAACACTTATCGCCCGCCATCTCTTTCTCTTCCCGCACTTCTTCCCGGACGTCAACGTATTACAGGATTAGGCAAATATACCCCGAGTGATTGGTCATGTCATAAAATAAATAAAATAAAACACTCATACGCTATCGAGTACCATTAGTTCAATTTTCGTCAACAGTTACTCTCGACAACAAAAGCAATCAACTATCAAAATGGAAATATGCTATCGAGATAGCTCAGTAACGAGAACGGTAAACCAAGCCTTAGTTTTTTTTTTTCACATTCGTCCCATGTCCAATGCTTTCGATCATTGGCAAATTATCGGACATCGGTTTATGTTTTCATTCACTTATAACAGAAGAAAGCTTTCTTTCATTAGTTTGGAGGTTAAAATAAAATTTAGAAATTTTTAAATTTAAAAAATTTTCAAATTATATCAAAAAAAAAAAAAAATAAAAATAAAAAAATAAAGATAAATAAATAAACAAATAAATAAAATAAATAAATAAATTACGTAAATAAAAGAATTTTATTTAAATATAATTTGTGAATGAAGTTTATTAAAATTAAATGCTCAAGCAAAATATTTATACATTTTCTGTTTGTTTTTTAAAGATAAATAAAAGCAAGTGTGGTGAGAGAAAACAAGATCTACATCGTTTTTGATTTTAAATTACATACACATATAATGTAGTTTATAAATAATACAACAAGCAATCAGAGAAATAGTTCAAGACTTAAATACCTGACTTAAATTAAAAGTTTGCCGGATTATTTCTATTGGTTTGTATTTTTATTGTTTTTGTATTTGTTTAATTTTTTTTTTTTTTTTTTTTTTGTTTTCAATTTTTTACTACGCAAATAGTGTTATACTCCAGTAGGTAGGTGTTTTTTTTTTGTTTTTTTTTTTCGTTTTTGTTTTTTTTTTCGTTTTTATTTATTTTATTTTTTTAAATTTATTTTGTTGTTTTCTTTTTAAATATTTTTCTAATATTTAATTTTTTTTTTCTTTTTTTTTTTTATATAATTGTGTTTCATATATAAATTTGATTTTTGTTTTTGTTTTTCAAAGTTTCTTAGTAATTTTCAAATTATGCATTTATTAAAATTTTAAAATATGTATCATTTAATTAATAATTGTCAATGAGTGTTCTTAGAAGAACTCAAAGAAAAATGTGTCGTTAAGGAGTGGTGGGACTTGAAAACATATATCGAAATAATCAAGGAAAAGAAAAAGGTAGTAACCAGTCCTTAATTATAGGAAAATTTCCCTCTGGTCGCGTTTTCTTTAAAACTAAAACACATGCGTATGTAGCGTGAGTGTATGTTTGTGTGTGTATGTGTATATGATGGTGTTTTTTTGAAATTTTTAGTTTTCCCACGAGCAATTCTAAAACATTTAATATATTTTCATAATTATTTTTTCAGGATTTTTTAGCTTCTTTTGTGTGTGTGTTTGTGTGTTCGTTTGTTTGAATGTATGTGTGTGTGTGTGTGTGTGTGTTTGTGTATTTGTGTATTTGTTTGTTTGTTTATTTGTTTTAATGCATGTGTGTGTGTTTGTCTGTTTGTTTGCAAATTTTATAGTTTTCAAAAAGAAAAAAAAAAATATATATATATGTATATAATATATATATATATGTATATAATATATATGTATATATATATATATTATAAACTTTTGTTCAACATTTTTTCAATTTAGTTACATTTATAACTTTTTGTTTGTATTTTTGTTGTTGTTGTTGTTTTTGTTGAAATTTAGTTGGATGCCTTCTGCTGTTATCATTATCATTATTATTATTATAATTATTATTACTGCTTTTGTGTATGTTATCATATTTAATTTGTATATAATAATTTAATAACTTTTAAGGAAATGGAAGCGGATGGATGTATTATTTCTTTTTATTCGTTGCTATAAGTGGAGCGTTACGTTGCGGTGTTGTCGGCCGTGATGAATTCATGCCGCTATACATATACTTGGCTTTCTTTTCGGAGGGCTTTAGAATCTTGAAAGAGTTAATAATAATTAAAAGAAACATTTTATTATATATATCGAAACATATATGTAAAGCCTCTTACCTGGAATGAGCACATTAACGTTTCATCCACAGTCATCATGCCGCCAGCATTGTCAAATTCGCCACAATAATTGGGAGCCGAAAATAAAGTGACCAATTGACGGCGGGCAAAGAATTCATAACCATCTTCAACGACCTAATTGATATAAATAAGAAAATTGAAATAATTCAAAACGATAAATGTACGCCGCAGGCCTTAAGCGCATTGATTATTAATCGCTTGAAACTTAAAGTTAACGAATTCAAATTAATGTGAAAATCGTTCCCTGTGTATCCACAAAATAAATGATCTAAGGAATGTTTTTTATTTGTTGATATGAAAATAACAGTTGATCATATATTATGTACCTGATGAGCACGGCATATTAGATCCATTTCATGTTTATGCAAAAATTTCGATACAACATCGGCACCAAATGTAAAACTAACGCCGCGATCGTTCTCACCCCAGCCCTGCACATCTTTGTCGGGATCGCTCCATAATAAATCGCACAATAAACCGGTATCGGGTACATCCGTAGGACGCATTAAACGTCTTATCTGTTCCATACCTTGTAAATCGGGACTCAAACCGCCATGGCAACAAAATATTTTTTCATCAATAATAGCAGCCACTGGCAGACAATTAAAACAATCTGTGAATGTTTTCCATAACTTTACGTTATAACGTCGTTTACATTCATCGTAGAAGCCTTAGTTTTATAAAAAAAAAAAAAAAAATAAGTAAATAAATAAATAAATAAATAATTAAATCAGATCGATGTCATGTCACACTCTCAATAACTCACTCACCGTAAATACGATTAATACTGGCGCATTCGTGATTGCCGCGTAACAAAAAGAAGTTCTCGGGATATTTAATTTTATAGGCCAACAGCAGACAAATCGTTTCCAATGATTGCTTGCCTCGATCAACGTAATCGCCTAAGAAGAGGTAATTGGCTGCCGGTGGAAAACCGCCATATTCGAATAAGCGCAAGAGATCTGTATATTGACCGTGTATATCACCGCATATTATTAAAGGAGCCTCCAGTTCAAGAAGAATGGGTTGCTGTAGGAATATTTCACGGGATTTCAAACACAAACCACGCACTTCCGATTCAGACATTTGTACTGATTTGCCGGTACGACAACTCCTCACTGCAAGATATGATAAAAACGAACAAAAAAATTGAAAACACAAAGAATATATATGATCGGGGATTTTCGGTACACATATTATATTTATTAAGAAAATTGAATGGAAATTAAAAGCATCCAATAAAACGTAAAATTTATTCAAAATTAAAAGAAAAATATATTAATTTATATATAGTTCATACTCGGGGGAAATGCCTGCGTACACTTTCAGACCAACCAACGTTGTCGGCTATGTTTGCAAACAAATTATGTTCCGGTTTGTTTTGGAACTTTTGAAGCCGCGTTTGATTTATATCAACATCTGCTATGAATTCTCGTCGCTGATGCTCAAAAAGCGTTTGAAAGTGCATCACAGCCATTGTAAATTTCTTCCACAACTATTGATTACTACTACTGAGCAATTTGTACGCCACGATTCAGAATTTTATCCAAATTTTCGCAAAATGAGAAATATGTACATTTTAAACGTGCTACTTATGATAAATAAATAATTATTTAAATAAAGAAGTGAGCTAGAGAGGGGAATGACAAATAAATTCAAAAATAATTGCCCTTACCACTGCCCAATATTAAATAATTACTTAGCGAGGATTTTAGTAAAGCAGAAAAAAATCAACCCATCCAATGCTTTGTCATCAACCACTAATCCATATAAAAAATTCAAAGCATATTGTTAACTGTAGACAAGCTAGACCTTTAAGCTTTTATATCGATCTTCTATTTTTTTTTTTTTTTTTTTTTTTTTTTTTTTTTTAAATAACAATTTTCAATTCGAACATATTATACAAATTGAACTTTCTGGTTGTATCGGACAAAATAACCTGAACAATTTGCAATATAGTATCAGTATCATGTTGTTGTATGAAAAAAGGAACACTGCTTCCGTGTGAATAATACGAAACGTATGTATATAATCACGTCACTCAATAATTTCATAGGATGACATATAGATGTAAGATGACGACCGACGAATACATATGTACAGATATGTATATATACATATATATATATATATATATATATATATATGTATTGATAACTCTACAAAGGTGTAGGATGGCATAAAAATGCAGGATGACTAGCGACGAATCCGTATTATTTTTGAATAGTACAAACCTTTAAAATATCAAAAAAAAAATCAAAATTTCATGACATTCCGACCAGTAGTTTCCAAGCTAATCTTGTTTTAGCGCGTGACACACTACATACGAAATTTAGATTTTTCCATTGCTTTGCAAAAACAAATATAACGTCAGCAAAACAATAAATAAGTAGCCGGGGATAGGAAAGAATCGTGACCACTAGGTCGGTCTTGGCGGATTCATATTTCAGCGCGATAGAGTCTACTTTGATCGTAGCTATAGAGAGTGTTGCTTAGTTGGTAAAAGCATAAAAGCTTACTGGTTGGGCCCACGTCCGCTATACCAGTCACATTCCTATCTGTTTCTCTTTCCACAATTCTGAGCGATTTGTGAAATTAAAACAAACTAATAACGGATCGCGTTTATTTTCAACCTCGATTTACGATCATCGACTACCAAGTTTTAGTTCTCAATCATCCCAGTCGATAACAGGTCACAGGTAAGCGGACCGACATATACCTACCTTGATTGACCAAGACTTAACTTTTACACGCTATGAGATTCATGATAAGTGTTAGATGTAAAATTAAGTCCTTGCCTGTCTTTGCAAGACATAGCTTGATGTGATATTTATGGCATTTGGCCAGCAAGGGCGTCATAATTTTTTTTGCTTTCCATTATCATGACCTACTAATAATAATAATGCAGAGAGAGGGATGCGCCTTGATATAACGTAATGCATCCATTATTCGCAATGCTATCTCGCGGATTAAGCAGAAAAGTGCTCCTGCACACATTTTTATTTCTTCACAGAGGTCAATCTATTCGAGTCTCGAAAAATCAAAGTAGTGTACGCACGTCTTAATGAGATAACTTGTACTAGGTTCATATAGCAGATCCGGAGAATCCACTATTTTACAACGCGGCTTATTTTCTCGTGAGTTCAACGTTTTCCATTATTTAAAAAAAATTTATATATAACATTACAATATATATATATTACAATATATATATATATACGGGTGATATTTGAGTCCAATGATGACTAAGTTGTAGTAAATGTTTAATAAAAATTATTAAGAATCAAAGAGAATTGCGGTATTTCATATGAATTAATAACAAGCAGTTGAAAATGTTTATTTCCGTCCCGTTTATGCGGACAGTTTGACATTGGGAAACAATTATTTCTGTATTTGTTGTGTGAACGCTGCTGCACCTGAAATGTTTCCGGGAACGGAAGTATGGAAAAACATTTTCTATATATATATATATACATAT
>NW_023998414.1:6232041-6311623 GCF_014805625.2 Glossina fuscipes
TATATATATATATATATATATATATATATATATATATATATATATATTATTTCTTTTTTGTTTTTGTATACGTTCTGCAAACATTACATAAATACAATATAAATGTAAAATATATGCAAAAAAGAAAAAAAAAAAAAAAAAAAAAAAAAAACATTTGTAGTTGCTTTTGCTTTTTTAATAAACAACTGCATTTATTATTTTCTTTTCTCTTATATACTTTAAAAGATCTAAATTTAAAACAAGTATCAATAGTTTTCCGTTCTTATGTCAAAAATAGGAAAAAAAAAAAAAAACTATTTTTCATAAAAAATATATTTGAACACAAGTTGTTTATCTAGAGAGAAAGTGGGAAAGGAAAAAACAATTTTTGCTAATTAAAAATTTACATTTTACTGTTTTTACTAAATGTAAATAAAAATACACACGCCTACAATAATACAGGCAACACAATCATACTTAAAATTATTTATGCACACATGAAAAATGCATAAGAAAAAAATTATAAAATAAGTGCGAAACTTGTCGTCATTGTACACCGAATCGCGGATACGCATCACTAGCAACTTAGGCTTAACAAGACGATCACGACAATTCTCGCTACTATGTATGTTTAATTTTTGAAAACAGAGATGCTCTCAGATGTATCCTCCGATCGCTTTGACCCATTTTCAATACCGACTTGTGCGCAAGAACATGCAATGTGGCTGCCAAATTGGGAGCCAATATCTTCATTACTACCATCGGTAGAATGTGTTCCACAAGGAGACGGACGGACATCGATTTAAAATTCTATACTAATTAAGAATATAAAACGCACATACGATGGCATATATATATCGCCATTATTGACGAATTCTTTTTTTCGCGAAATTTTGAATAGTTATTTTCTAAATATATATATATATATATATATATATGTATGTATTACAATTTTGTAATCTTTTTTGCTACCTTCGAGTAGATCTCAATACATTAACTACGCTTGGAGCATTTGTTAAGGCTGAAATTCTAGCGAAGGCGAGGAATATAAACATGCGGCAACCACGGAAGGACAAACACGCCTGAATCGATTCTTAGACTAATCAAGGTTGCACACCTCTTAGATGACCTCTAAGCAGCATTTCTGATTGATAAAAAAAATTATAAATAATGTATCCTACGTATCCTGCGTTACGATAAAGCACCCTATAAGAATCAACTAAGAAGGTTATATTCGGCGGGGGCTGGATCTTGCATGACCATCTCTATGCTTTCCGCATTCTACTCTACAAGTTCTTTTATTTGGTACTCATATCGCTGGTAGTATTAAGAAAAAATTAATCCACCAAATCGCAATGTCTACTATATTCATTTTAGAATTAACCCATTTTTAGGTAGATAAGTTTCGAACAATGTGTCTTGTTTACCCTATGCTAAATAGGCATAAAACTTTGAAAAAATGAACAAAATGAAATTTACTTAATTGTAACTTTGTGTAAGCATGGCTGATTGTCTTCATTTTTGGACGTAAAGAGTAGGATGCTGCGTAAAGTAAACGTGCAAAATTTCAGCCTTCTAACATTATAAATAGTTTCCTAGTAACGAGGAAAACTCCAAAAATTTCTGATAAAGAAAACAGACTTGCGTCCAGTTTACGCTCTACTTCGTGCTTCTACCAATTTCGCCCATTTTCAATACCAACCTGCGTGCAGAAACCTCCAATGTTTCTATCAAGTTTGAAGTCGACATCTACATTTTTGCGGCGAGGGGAGTGGCAAAGCTACACACCACATAAATGGGCAGACGGACAGACATGGCTAAATCAACTCGGAATTTCACACTGATCAAGAATATATATACTTTATCGGGTCTCTGAAGTTCCCTTTTGGGTGGTACAGATATTACGGAAAAACACAAAATATGGTGGGTATGAATATAGTGAAGGGATCGTATCATCTGTAAAAGTCGAAATCAATCTAATCCCATATATTTTTTTTAAGTAGAAGTATTTCTTGACAAGTGATTTTTTATCCATGCTTCATAGTCATTACAATCTCTACGAAGAGTGAACACAAAATTCGCCCACAATTACGCGATGATTGGCTTAACAGAAAAGTTTGAAAACAAAAAATTTTCCATTTCATTTGTTATACCCTAGACACTACTGAAGTATGCAAATAAACTCATTTCATCATAATGTTTGTAACAACACTCAAAATTCTGTATCGATTAAGCCATGTTTGTCCGCCTGCGTGATGTAATCATGTAAAAGGACTTATAGAGTAAAATGCGACAATTCTCTTTTAATTATGGCGGATGGCGGATGGCGGATGGCGCGATGTCGTGGATTAATTTCTCGTAACAATACATTTTAATGAAGTAAAAGGTGAAAGGTAAATTTCATTCCATTCCAGTAAAAGCATGGGGCGCTAGAGATTTAAATAGCGATGGGTATGCGAGATTCGGCCTTAGCCGAATATAACTTTCTTAGTTATTTTCCTTTAATTTCAATTTTTATTTGCTTACAAAGAATAAAGAAAAAGAGGGGAAAAAAAAGAAGCCTAACAGTGAAAGATAAGAGTGTGGGCAGCGCGTCGCCTCACAGCAAAAAGCAAACAGCAAATTTTCGAATTGCTATTTGATTTAAAAACATACCGTTCAATAAAAATTCCAATTTTCACACTAAAATGTTACATTTTATTAACTGTTTGCTTATAATTTCGTGAGAGCTGAGAAATAGCACAATAGCCATATGGCTTTTGTCTATTTTTCTTTTTAAACGTATGCTTCCAAGCGAATATATATTCATGTATATTTACATACATACATACATACATCTATATATATCATCTATTTTTATATATTAATTTTTTTTTCTTTCCAAGTTTACCTGTAGTAAGAGGAAAACAGCCCGATACCTGATTGCTAATAATTTTCACAATTACATGCGTTTTGTTAGATTTGGACATTAAAAAAAGTGCAGAATACCATAGATAAGGAAGAAATGTCCGATTGGAGCGTATCCATCTCGATCCAATAATTCAAATCTCGGATATATTTCATTAATTAGGGCCATGATTTTCTTCCACTTAGCTCTAATAGATCATGAATTAATACTTTAAGAGTTTGAACGCGGTTATAGACAGATCGTCGTTAGTCGTGTACTGAAGTTTTGGTTGGTCCCGGTAAAAAGATCAATGCCTTTCATCGACTAAATGTAGAAACAAATGCTGAATTTGTTCCATTCTCTTATCATCAAATATTAGTTTTCTATATCTTTTTTAAAGCCCTGGGTGGTATTCCAACAGACACGTGTAGCCATTTAGCTCCGCCGCTGTACTGGAGGGTCTTGAATGAAATTGTGACTTTTTCTTTTGTAACTACACGCAACTGTACAAGTTATCATATTCAAGCGCGCGCAACACAGGCTATTGAAATTTTGAATAGCGAACCGTTTACTTAAACAATAAAATTGAGCGCTTATCAAGCGGCTAGCTGAGCATGGTGTATTACAATTTTTTCCCGGCAAAACGAGCCAAGCTATCGGGAGTTTTCAGTATGAGGAAATTCGATTCCATATAAGAAACTTGACTCAGAAAATATTTACAATTTAAATCTACAAAAACCTACTGTTCCCTGCAAGCTTTGTTCGAATAGATTATTCTCCCCGATTAACACGGGTTTCGATATAAATGATCTATAGTTTGCCCGAATGATGCTTTCATTCATATTCTGATACCTGAAGATGAGTTCTTTTGCGGATAGCTTAAAGCACTAGTTGTTCTTTCTGCACAGGGTTTATATTTTTCTTTAAGTTTTTATTCAACTCCTTTCGAGATTCAGTTCGTACCAATGAACTGTTAGTATTAACTTTTACGAAAGTTAATTTACAAACTATTTACGGACATTTGTAATTACAATGCTTTTTCTGATCGTATACGTTTGAATATTACAATTACTTACTCGCTTGGCGGAACCAACTTTGTCTTCCGCAAATATTCGGCCTACGTAGCTTTTTTTACTCAATTATCTCATTGCATTGTGACATATGCGTTTTAAACCTTTCCTTCGCGAGCTTTTGTTAAGCTACGTAACTTCGGTAGATAAATAATTATAAACCTGTAAGAGAAGTACTTGCAAGTACTTATAATTACCAGTACTTGTCGTCAGTTGTTTAGGCGAGTCGATGTGAATGTTTTGGACGAAAATTGAAAATGGAAAAAACTGACTGAACACAATACACAAATTAAGTCGAATTGAATCCTACGTCCGAGAATTTTGCACGACAATTTACCATTGCCAAACTTTGACTGGTCGAATTGACACGAATTGACTATATCAACACTGTGGCCGCTGACGAAAGCAAAGCTCATATTCACGTCAAGGTAGCGGGTTCGATGCATAACATCAACCTTTCCACGAGAAACATATGTTTTTCTTTTTGTCGGTTGGATGACTTTTCATCCACTCTTCATTTAATAAATATTTAAATTTATCGTTTGTTTACACATTTTTAAAAGTTTGCAATTATTCGAATTTGTATACGATGCCAGCCAGATGTGATTACAAACTTGATTTCAATTATGATTCTCAATTTTTTCAATTTCATTAAGTTGAAGATTTCATAACAATTATATACGTGTCGTAGAATCTTTCTCAAGCACTGAACTCAACAATCTTTTCTTCGTCAAATTCGATACAAATAACACAACTTTTAAAATTATAAAGGACAACTTTCAATAACACAAAGAATTTATTAAAAATGAAAAAAATATTGCACATGCAGCAACAAAACCAACGCGCGTTCTTGGCCATAATTAAAATCCAATATGAAACCAAATCTATGAAATATAAATAATTTTTGGATATACGCGATATACGAAATCATTCATGACAAGGTAAAATATTTCAGCAAACAATTCGAGAACCCCCCACACCTTAACCAGTAGATCGTGACTTGCAAATAAGGTAATTTACTTATTTATCGAGATCAACATTTTTATATATATATATTATATAAAATCAGTTATACGTTGTATACAATGTGTTTTCATATTGGAAGAAGAGCTGAACTGTTTCTGTTTGTTTAATTGCAATATTTTAAAATTTTTTGGAGTGAATAAAAGTATGCTTGTATTTTTCAAAAACATTGTAACCTTAAACATATGCGTTAAATATTTAACAAAAGCATAAGTATACGAGATACATATTTATCATCATGAATTACAATTACAATCTACAACATTGCCTACTTTCAGGTGCCTTCATTGTATAACGAGAAGTTTTATGAATATATATAAAAATTTATTTTTATTTCCTTTACGTGTTTTATCTTAGTAACCTTCGGTGATGAACAACTTTTACTTTGCCTTTGTCTACAGTTAATGATGCCACTGTCGGCGCGATAATACAATATATACACATACATATATATAAGCCTATTGCTATTGCTACCGTTGTTGTTGTTGTTGTTGTTGTTACTACTGCTGCTGCTCCTGCTGCTTATTCCGCAATGAAAATGGCGGTGCGCTTTTCGAAGTGGTTTATTGTCTTGAGGTTTCCGGCATTTTCAAACCATAAGATCACGTACGTAAAAGACATATACAGACAAAATGCATAAACTAGGATATACTCAAGCGTAAATTACAATGAATGGCAGGGGCTAGGTAAAGGGTTTCATTTTCTGAAGTAAAAAAAAGCTGTCGTCTCGAGCGGTCCTACAATTTATTTGCTTCTTCCCTTTTTGATTGTGCTGCGATATTTAACATTTATTTATTTATATTTAACAAGATTTCAAATTTTTTTTTTTTTTTTTTTGAAAAAAACTGATATCATTTGAAAACTTCCGTTCCGTTTTCTTCTTTTTGTTTTTTCTTTTTAATGTGATTAAATTTAAAAAAAAAAAAAGAAGAAGAAGAAGAAGAAAAATACTAAAATTTCCTTAGTCAACAAAGATAAAAACATATAATGGCATTAGTTAGCTTACGATAGTAATGTACTTAGTGGCAAAGACAATAAGTAAATAGATAAATGCTGAAGACAATACGCATTCTAAACAAAATAGAAGAAACCAAAAAATAAAAAAAACTTTTGATTGAAAAATGAAGAAAATAAGAAATAAACAAGTCTTCGGAAATTGGAAACGTCAATTAGAAACGATTGTTTATTTTCTTCTTTTTTTTTCCTATTATCTCCCTTTCATAACTTAAATTTGATTATAATCCCTAGCAGAACATATATAATAAAAAATTTTCTAGTAAATAGAAGAATCTTAAACAGAAAATAGAAACAGCAATAAGAAATAGTTATAAGGCATCTTAAATTGAATTTGGTGAGCCTACCACCAAACAAAACAGAAAAATCTGAACGATGTGAATATAGGTGAATGTAGGCCACATTTGGTAGTCACGCTATAGTCCCAAATTTAGGTGGTTTTTCATAGGATTGAAATGTATTTTCGTATAGATTCATATGATATAGGTGAAAAGCGGCGAGACTTTCCAGTTTGGCCGCGCTTGAGTCTCAAATTTCAGTGTTTTTCCTTAGTCGTTTTTTTGCCAAATTTCAAATAAATTATAATAATAGTTTCTAAGACCAAAATTTGCATGGGTTCAGCTTGTTTGAATAGTATTTGCATATACATGCACGAGATGTTCAAAAATATATTTTGCTTCTTCCTGATTTAAATAGAATAGGCTTCCAAATCCAACTATATCTTAATCCTAACTACTCAATTGTCTCCTGTTGCCGCGTTCCCTTTCAATAAAAAATCTTGCAGAATCAAGCTATAAAATAAAGTCTAATAAAATGAATTCTACATAATAAACAAAATATAGATCTTTTCCTTATCGCACAAGAGATATGATGAATAATCCATTCCTTTTTATCTGGCCACGATTAGAGCATATGTTGCGTTCGTGGCTGGGAACTAGCAAGTCTTGCCTGAAAATGCTTGATCAGCTGAGGTGCTTAACAGTGAGAAGGGCTTGTCTAATATTTCTGATAATCTTGAGCACACCATGGACTGTACTGTGCTTATACATAAATGGGCAGATGTTCTTCAGAGCCAAAAAAAAAAATAAATTTGTTCATCAATCAACTTTTACAGATGTCTGAGAGGTTTTACGTCAGTACACTACCATGTCGGTCTAGCCCCACGGTGCCCGATGACACACGAGTTACTTTAGCGTAACCGGCGCAATCCAGAGAGTTAGACAATCCCTATAAGCTAGGGGCCTAAGCTACACTGGAGAATCCAGATATGTTGATTGTGTAAGGCTCAATAAACCCACTCTGGTAAATGTTGAGGCCTATTATCACCTCTTATTATACGCTTTGGAATGATAGAACCCACAACCCCCACGATTGCCCCCCGAAGGGTCATACCCAGCAGTCAGGACTCACACATTGATTAACTGCTGCGTTCAAACTGTGGTCTGGAAATACACGCTTCCACCGCAGTTTCCATATACACGTAAGCATGCACGCTTTCCCCCGTAGGGTTTTGGGAAGCACCAATCTACAGTAAATCAATACTGTCACCTCTACTTGTAGGTACACGTGACATAGTGAATGGCTCCTGACCCTCGTGGAGCGTACAGTTAGACTATAAAACTTTTAGACCTCCCTTTACGCGACATAGTCATTCTTGCCTCCGGATTAACCATACAATCCCGGCCAGGCAGAGTCGGACTACCCTTTTATAAGATATATTAGCATCGGGCGTTACATGTAACATGGCGGGCGGTACCATGCTCTCAACTATTACTATATCAACGTATTTTTACGTAACCAGTTACCAGCTGGTTTTGGTTAGTATTCCACACGCAAGTAACTGGACGAAAAAAATGACTAAAGGATATATACGTCTAAATGGGTTCAAAATTTGATGCTAATCAAGACAGTCTCTTAAGTTTCTTTCTAGGTGTTTGAGGCGTTTTGACAAAATGAATCTACCTCTCATCCTTCAGTTATGGGTATAAAAGTGGGGATCACAACACGCTATTCGAGTCAATTTGAGTCATCTGAGTAAAGAGATTGTGACATGGAACAATTGTTCCTAAATTTCTCATAAATAACCACATTTGGATATGATTTAGAGACATTACTAAGGATAGTATTTGAAGTCTTGTAGCTGGAAAGTGAATATCTAGGACACACTCTCAACTACTTGTATGTATTCTTAGCAAAAAATGAACATTTTTATTAGGAATAAATCTTGGATTATATTAGATTTTTATGTTCATGTCTAATTGTATTTTCTCTGCATTTATTTAAAATATTTTTTAATTATTTTTTGGCCTTTGCTGCTTTACAGGAAGAAAAACTCAAACATAGTAACATTCATCAAATAGCAGACCATCAAACAGGTATTTAGGGCATTTATTATTTTATAACATACCTTAGAGCTTAAATTTTAAATACAAAATTGAAGCATAGTTAGATAAAAGTCAAACGTTACATTGCTCGTCACAGAGCAAGATATAATATATTTTGCAATTTAATTTAATTTTTGTACAATCAAATTTTTTAAATTCTTTTTTCTAATAATTTCTCCTCGTAAAAAAATGCAATACATTATATATTGCATTTTCAACCTGTATATATATATATACATATATACGTACACGCACAGAGAAAGAATTGCAGATGGCATTTGAGGCTATATCAAATATACTCTTTAGAAATAAAGAGAATCAAAAAGATTAAAAATAAACTTACGTAAGTTTTTCTTCTTTTTTTCTTACTTTTTTTTTTAATGTTATTTACATATATATCTCCGCTCTGTAGACTAACTGACGAGGAAAGCAGTTATTGGCATCGAGCAAGAATTTTGAGATGAAAAGTATCGAAGAGGGTGGCGAGAGGAAGTAAGATTAAGAAGCTCAATTAATTTGAGGGGAATGAAAAAAAGAATTTGCTAAAAAAAAATGAGAGGCAAATTACGCAAAAAGCAAATGAACATATAAATTTAAAAGTTCAAATATTTATATAAAGTTTAACCTATATCAACTATAAAATTCACAAATAAAAACAAGAGAAAAGTTTATATTCCCCATAAGGTGCAGTTTTGTCGTTACCCATCATTTTAAATCACTATTTGTTGATACGTTAATTGATAAGACTCGGTTTTCATTGCAGCGTGATTAGTGAACTGAGATGTTTGTTTTTCAACTTGTAATTATTAATTAGAAAATTACACCATTTTCCGTCTATATTATGGGATTGTAAACTCTCTAGCAATAGATTAAAGATGGAGATATCACGCAAGTCGATTTAAAATTTTACACTGACATAGATACATATAGGTGCAGAACTGTTTTCTAAATTGAAATTTGTTATTTTGTAAAATGTATATGACGAATCCACTTTCTCCAAAATTTTAGATATAAGTACCTTCAAAGTTAGTGTAAGCACATTCGTCTGTCCGTCTTTGAAACACATTCTGACGATATCAGAAATAAATATAGTTGCTTAAAATTTGGCAGACACGTTGAAAATTCTTGCACGCAGCTTGGCATTAAAAATGGGTCAAATTAGTCGATGGACACGCCTACAGTACTACGTAAAAGGAGGATACTTCCGTTCTTGAAAGGGAATAAAGACATGATTTTTTGCCCACTGCTGATAAGCTACAGCAAATAAATTTGAGTGCACATTCTATGAGCGATGTTGCAGTATTTGTACCAGAATATGAGAAATTGACCAAGCCTATCAAATATTGTAGTATAGTGTATAACGTGCAGAAGTAAACATCGAAAACCCTATAAAGCACATAAATTTGCAAAAGAAATTGAAAATGATGTTAACTTTTCAAAGAATACGCCTGCAATGCAATGCCCACACGCTTATGCAACAGTAACAGTGAACACCCGTGTTTTTTCGTGTTACTCGTAAAGTATACCACACATACTCCACAAAAATTTCCACTTTTAATCGGGAAATAGAAAATTCATCCGCGCCCATCCAATATTATAGTGCGAAAGCTTAGATATTTTTCTTTTTTTTAGTCGACGTTGGGTATAAAAGAAAGAAATAGGGAGGTGGAGGCCGTAGCCTAGCGAATGTTTGCTTAATCACTAACTGTTACGCCTTTACTGAAATAACATTCACTATAGCTACGACCAAAGTAAACTTTACCGCCCTTGTAATTTGAACCCGCGAACACTGACTTAGCTTGGAGTGAAAATATGGGGAGCTATGAAAAAATTAGAAAGTGGACTATTCAACGTTTTGATAACTATGAAAATCGCACTTATACGCCAGTCTCCAGGAAAATTAACCCACGAATTGATCTTCTACAGTAACTGGGAGCTTCTTCCACGATTGGCGTTTATTCTCCCAACCGGCCTTTCTCTGGTTAACTCTGGTTCATAACGATGCAACGATTCCTCAAAGTTGAGAATTGCGCGCAAATGAATATAGATCTATCTCGACTCGAAGACACAAGGTTTTTACCACAAGGTCATCCGCGAGCTAGACGCTAAGAGGGAAAAGTCCATAAATAACGGTGAATATTTCGACATTTAAGTCTTTTTTAAATAAAACTGACAGACAATCACTCATGGGAAAGAAGAGGTGAGAGCGAGAGAATGAAACAGAGAGAGAGAGAGGGAAAGAGAGGGAAAGAGAGAGAGAGAGAGAGAGAGAGAGAGAGAGGGGGAGAGAGAGAGAGAGAGAGAGAGAGCGAGAGAGAGAGAGAGAGGGAGAGAGAGAGAGAGAGAGAGAGAGAGGGGGAGAGAGAGGGAGAGGGAGAGAGAGAGAGAGAGAGGGGGGGAGAGAGAGAGAGAGGGGGGGAGAGAGAGAGAGAGAGAGAGAAAGAATGAAGGAGCAGCCAAAGACTGCTGGACGTTGTACAATTATTATGGCTACGACTAAGCGGCACTCAGAATTAAAATTGTTATTGGAAACTGAACTACTTGGTTATTGTGGCCGCTCAAGATCCAGTAGAGGTGTATTTCTGCAGGTTTCAAACTAATACGCCATCTAATACACATCTTGCCGCCATCTTATATCAATATCAAATTATTAAGAAGAAAATTTTCCATACTAATTAATACTAAACTAAAAAGAAAAAGGAGCCAAATTAATTTGCAAGTCCAAGTTTTGGATTCCAGCCAATTTCCCTTTGCCGTGCGCTTTGCTGTTGCCTTTTGCAACTGTATCGCTAGAGTCTCCTTCGTTTGATTGTAGGTATTCTCCTTAAGTGCAACGGCTAACTTAATATACCCAAACTATGCGATAGTATAGATATAAAAATATATGAAAAGTTAAAATTCCACTAAAAATATTTTTAATTAAAAGTTTATTAAAAATCTTCCGGATAATGAAAATCATTTGAAAACACTTCACTTTTTTTCAGACTCAACGGAACCATTCCCAATGGGAGGAAATATGTCAAGCATTTTTTTTTTTCTTTTCTTTCGTTGTTGTGATTAATGTTATAGAAAACGTTTTCACTCTAAAGTAGGCAACGGATTATTATTCATTATTTTATTATTTTTTTTTTCACCAACTAAAAGTATAGGCAACGTTAACGCAAAAGAATTTTCTATCCGACAATCTTTGAGGAAATTTTGTTGGTAATTAAATAACTTTTTAGAAATTTTTCAACAGATATATTACTGGAAAAAAGCATATTTTTCATTTCCTTATTTAATGGAAGGAATTTAATGAAATTGTAGATGCGCTTAAGGTACGGCGTAAATCAGGATTTAACTGTAAAGCTGTAAAGCTGTCTACGAAAGTAGATAAAGAGAAGAGAATCAACTGTTCTTCATAAAACCAAAGTAATAATTATGGAAAGAGGCCATAGGGAAAAAATGAATCGCTTATATTTCCTCTGTTGTCAGTTTAACAACTCGATTTAACTGAAACCCAGAGATAAAGTAACACAAATGGAGTGACAAACATCATATAAAAATATGGCAATTTTTTAACATAATTTTTTTTTTTTTTTTTTTTTTTTTAAATCTTTCCTTTAACTCATATGTCTTTAATAAAAATGTCAACATATAACCATTCTTCCTCCGTTTCTATATATTGTGCATTATATATACCGGCAAACCAACTCACATATTCTGTTTCGTAAAATCCATAGATAGTTAGAAAAGTGTAACTTTATGTATGCATTAGTATGCAACACATTGTTGCAAATCATTATTATCCTAGGAAGAATGAGAGATGATATATCATTTTAGCTGGCTGACTGGTGTGCCATTTTTTAGTGCCGGGACATAAAGAGCAAGCGAGGGGAAAGAACAAACTACAGACAATTTACAACTCTTCTTGATATTTTTCTACCAATAACAACAAAATATATAACGATAATGTATGCAAAATTTATGTAAATTTAAATCAAGCGTGCGAGCATGTTGAATGCAATGTTTACTTACACACTACCGCTTATAAAAGCTTGAATGTATATATGCTTATGCATATTTAGGTTATCAGCGGTCTCTTCTGCCTGCATTGCATTGATGTAGTAAAATAAATGAAAGAAAAATGCATTTTCATTTTGTGCGAATATGCTGATGTTGTCGTCTCTGATGTTATCCAAGAGAAGAAGAGAGAAAGAATTTGTCAGTTTTGTCATTATTTTCAATTCATAAAATCTACCATAATATACCATACGCACTTACAACAAGAGCTACGCTAACAAATTGAAAAAGTACCGGAACAATTCCCAAAGGTTTAAATAACACAATTTTGAAAAACTAATAAATGTTTGATTGCGAATGAAAAGCTTCTTTATTAAGTTCTTTTGAAAATAAACATTAAATGCCTCAGTTTAATCAGCGAAACCTTAGTTCAGCTTCTCCTTATACCCTACGCCACTTGTGGTATATATTCGATTAAGGGCTTAAGATAGATCAGATCCACCTTATGCCAATCTATACAGATTCTTTTTCTAAATCGATCTAAATCTCTCCACGCATATGTTTCGAATTTCCAATATTTCATTGTGAAAATTAGCTCATAACAGTAAATTGATATAGAAATTTGCTCTCCAAAATTCGGACCGTGTAGATCTATTTTTTGGGTACCACCGTATAAAAGGATTCTCATGAAACGTAAACACCAAAAATGCTTAAGCATCATTGATTTCTTTTTGCGATAAAAATTTGTTTATGATAGTAATTAAATAAAAAAATTAAGTGGACCTAATTGAAATCACATGAGTCCATCCCATATAAGACACTTCCCATGAGTAGGAAGTTCTTTGGAAAAAAAGTTTTTATTATTTTATGATGAAAATTAATTCGTAGTTGAGCCAAAAAATTAACGGTAGATTAGATTGGATCACATAGGTTTTTTTTTTTTTTTTTTTTTTTTTTTGGGAAACCTCATCACATATAGGCGCTATTACGAAACGCCTGCTCTTATATGTAGACGAAATCTGACCTTCCAATATGCGGGCTTTCATGAACATATTATGGCTTTGCATGAACATAAAGAGGACTCTTCGTAGTATTATTATCGAAAGAAGTAGATAAGTGTATGAGGCGAAATGGTGCCGGGTATGTAATAAACGGTGTTGACCGACTATAATATTCTTATTTCTTTTTTAACAACTTTCTTGCTATTATCGCTTCCCTTACATTTTCAATATAAAATTACTAAACATTTTGATTAGTGTTGTAACAGAGTATCCACGGCTGGGCTTCCAGTAGTCCGTCCCAAGATCTTGTTTACAAATTAAAGGGATCTTAATATTTAGAACGCAGCACGTAGTTTTTATTTTCAGATAATGATTACGGTAGATAATAAATTCGTTTGGAACTTTACAAGAAAAAACTTTGCTTTCTTACTAGGGGATGAACAGAGAAAGTCGGTGTTAGTGGACATGCTCGGCCGCCGTAGTTCTCCCAAACTATAGATATGTGTCTCTTTCCCGTAGTGATGACTGCGTATTCCGGGATCGAGCTTTCAATCCTTGGATGTTTTGCAAGGCTGACTCACTAACACGCTGTCAGTGCACTTTGTTTATAACATCAAATGCTTCTTTTCATAAGTTACACCGTTGACTAACTTCCCATGACGTTACGGTAGAAACAGATTTTCGCAAGCACAAGTTATCTGATATATCTGTGTCTGTTCCTATGTATATTCTTAGTCACTGACAATACCTATGCTTATTCACTACATCACTTGCGATACAAGGGTATATTTAAGTTGGTGCGGATATGTATACAACACTCAGATGGTTTTGGGTCCGACCACCTTCTATTATACTGATTGACTCTGTCCGTCTTCTATTCTCCTGTTCACTCTGTGAACAGCTGTGTTTTAGCCCGAAGGAACACTTTTTCGACCACCCAACCATATCCCATGACCTATTTCCGAAACCGTTGTGTAAAACGAAAGGTAAGTTATTTAATGGAATTGTTTCTCGTTAAACTTTGTTAGGTGTGAAGAGGTGGGTATATATAATTCAGACAATATAATATAATTGTACGTAGTCTACTACCATAAAGTGAAAAGATGCACATGGCAGGTACATAAATTTGAGCACATAAATGTGAATATGCCTATGCATATGTTTCATAGAAAATCGTTATGGGGCCGAAAACTCCAATGGGGAAAATAGTGTCGCATTGGTTGTTTTTTAATTACCCATGAATTTATCACCTTTGAAACACATCACAATATGACTTGATCGGAATGAAAAGTTACGCAACTCTGAAGACGGCTATTAGAAGGAATTAGAAAATTTGCCTGTTATTTAAAATTAAATCCTAATATTGTAATGTAAGTCCATTTCATAAGGTCAGTAACGCAATTTTAATATATTTGCATAGATGACGATCATTCCATTGAAAATCTCTTTGGGCAAATTATTTTATATAAAATCTAATGCCTTATACAAAACAAAAAAAATTAAAAAATGCAACCTTTGTTCAGGAAGAATGAAATTTTGTCATGAAAGTACTTAAAAAATATTTTATTTCACAGTACGAACACACACAGTAAGCTTGTAAGACTTGAAATGAAAAATAAGTAAGAAAAACGCGTTCAGAGGAATTTAACAATTATATCCCAAGATCCCAAAACTTTACTATAAAATTTTGTTACAAAATACACCTGAAACTATGCTAAAAAAAATCGAAAGTTATTTTTGCAGTAACTCCCATAGTATCACTTTCATAGTAATTTTTTTTTTACCCCCGCTACTACTTTGTTTAAAAAGAAAAAATATTCTTAAGTTATGTGTGTGACAAATACCTATATATTCTCTAAAAGAATTCTATTCAAAGTACGCATACATATATTTTAACATGAATGACACATTATACCAACTAACAAAAACTGTGTGTTTTACAATTTATTTATGCTGTCATGTGTATAGAAAAATTTTATCTAGATGCGTAACCTGAAAAATAAAACAAAAGTGAACAGAGTAGTGCCGGTTGCCTATAAAAAAGTGAAATGAGTTTATGACCTCATTTTCCTCCTCTTTTTTTGCCGCAGTTGGTAGCACTTTAATTGTAAAAAAATAAACTCTAATGTATAATAAAATATTTGTTTCTCTCTGAACTACGTTTATTCTACAAAATACACAGAATGCAAAAAAAAAAAAAAATTTATTAACAATATAAGAAAAGGAAGGCGTTGGTTTAAATTACTTCAGTTTGTATATTTATAATTCAGAAATAATATATCAAAAAGCTACGCGATGCCTAGAGGTTAGTTTTTTTTTCAATTTCAAAGCACTCAGTATTAAAAACTAGAGGGACAAAATAGAGGGATTTTTTTAAATAAAAAAAATATAAACAATAATAATAATAGTAATTGAAATTATTTAATATAAAATTATAAAATTATGTAACATAACTTAAAGCTTTAAATTAACTGAATTTGTACAGCATATAATCAAGGGTTACATTTGTTAGCTTAAAACATATATATATATATATATATGTATATACATAACACAAAATATACTTAAAAGCGTCTACTGTCTTTAACATTTTTCATAAATTTTTTCCCCTCGTTTTCATTAGTATCGTTCTCTTTCGCAAATTTCAACTTAAACACGTCTAAACTATTATTTTCACTCATGGCATGTTACCGACTGCATCAACTGTTACAACGCCATTTATACTTTAGTAGCTTCAGTAAAATATTTTTTAAAAAAATCAATATTAAATAAACCCACAGAATAAAAATCTCACAGATTTTGCAACGTGCAGAGAAAGAAAGATCATGACATGATATCATTTTTTATAAACTTGACAATGTAATCAATTGCTATAAAAAAAAAAAAATGTTACTCATCTAATATAAAAGAATAGATTTTAGGCGCGATGCACTACTAATGCCTTGATTTTATTTAATATACGTTTGAGAAATCATCATCAACGTAGATAACAGCAGTGAAAGATGCGCTTTAAAAATCTTTAGAAGCGCAAGCTGAATAAATACTTCTGCTAGTATCTTTACACTTTCAAATAGATTATGATAGGGGGGCAGGGCAGGCAGGCAACCAAAAATATTCAGAAATTTTTTGTTCTTTCGTTTCGCCGCAATTATCTTTTATTCAAAATTAATTTTGTTTATTTCCATATTAAATATTATCGAAGACTTTTTTTTTATTATCATTTCTCTACTAAAACTATTTTACTGTCACTGTAAGATTTCTGCAAATTCCTTTGCGAGAAAACAAAGCTAAGTTATTTTTCCGCCACTCTTTTAAAATTACACCTTACCCTATTAAGGAAGTTGAACAGAGGGTCTGACAATGGTCCGATATGCACCATGAATGCGTTAAAACCGCGTAACTAAGTTTTGGCGATTTTTACCAGATAATCAAGGATTATATGTGTGGTCGAATGATATACCATCTATCGATCATTTCTGATCTTTTTTTTTATTTATAAATCGATCGCTGGAATTTGTTTCATTGCCGACACAATAAATTGAAAGCAATCGTTTGCCTAGATTCTAAATACTCAATATGTACGATGCATTCGCAAAACTACCTTCTATAGACGTAGCATAAACTTAATGTGAAGCCAATACTGCTTTTAGAGTCGTTTTTTGCGATTCATCTTTCTTTGACGTTTATCGTTTTTCCAACGACATTATTGTATTTTGCACAATTTTCGTCACCGGTAACGGTTTACTTCAAAAATAGGTTGATCTCATTGCTTTGCAGTAGCGATTCAATGTCAAAATTCCGCTAATCAAATTTATTACCATAGGACTTACGCAAACGGTTCGACATGGTTTTGTAAGCGATGTTTGATTCTTTGACTTTGACTCAGTTACTGGTTAGTCCACAACGAACGAAGTTAGCAAACTATTTACATGCTACATTCCCCTAAGCTTTTCCGTTTAATTACTTTGATTGTAATAAAAGTCAGTTTTGCACTAATACAGCTTTTGATTGACAAAGTAGAGTAGAGGAAGTTTCATTTTACATTTACACCCTGTGTCAGATCTCTACAATGATCTGATTAAAAGTAGAGGAGATTATCCGTTAACAAGCAAAAGCACTATAGTGGGGCACTGGGATCCATTAAATACCCTAAACCCATCGCCATAGAGGCATTCATGTAACAACTTTTCAAAATGAGGCCTTACACGGGAAATGCTCGTAAAACTGTTCCGATCCAGCGAATTTCGTCAAAATATCTCAAATATTACGGCCTGAGAGTAAGACTTACAGACGGATGGACGGAGGGACAAACTTAAATCGATTCAGAAAGTGATTCTAAACCAGTCGATATAATAATAAATGGATCTATGTACGACCCTACTGCCTCTTGCACTCATCCGCCAAAACTTAATTATACCATTGTACCATAAGTGATATATGCTATAATAAGAAGTCACTTCCAAGGAACAAATACTATTAACAGTTTTTTTTTTTTTTTCTTTTTCTAATTTTTGGTGCTCTGTGGCGTGTATAACATGCTCAAGTATACCCAAGAGATTCACAAAAATTATCGTAGTAAATTTCTAAGGCAAAACAAGTTACATCTATCTGTCTGCTGGGTAGAATTTCTGCCGTCTCTTATTAGAATACACACTCTATCGCAAGAATTTACATAGAAACATAAACGCTCGAAATTGATGAGGGTGACAAGCACGCATACAAGAACGTCCGCGATAGAAAAACACTGTGCACACAACTTGCAATCTCTAGCATATATTGCTCTAAGCTTTGTGTAAATATTTTCTACAATCGTGAGTCACAATCGGCTAATTATCACGCTCACAATTACAAAAATAATTTGCAGTTTTTATGCATTGGTTGTCGTTATCGAAAATTTGAACGAAAATCGATATTACTTTTGCATTTGTTTTCTATATAACTGAAGAAAATGCAATACCACAAATACAAAGACAAAGAGTGGAGAGTACTAAACGAACGAACCACCACCACCACCAACCCATCTATGCTTCTTATAGATTCTATTTGTCAAAATTCCGAATTCCGCATTTCACTAAACATTAATTGAAACCTTTTCATATACAGGTCGGTTTTGTCGTATTAGTTAAAAGGCTTTTGACTACAGCTTATTCACTTGTCCTTTACCTTAAATGCTCGCGAATTGCTATTTGTAAACACCTCTGCTGAAAAAAAAAAAAAAAACAAACAAAAAAAGAAACAGCGCGAGAAATGGTGCAAACAACCAAATCACATTAACATAGTATGACGAACCATTAGAGGGGTAGTTTTGTCAAATTAATCTATCGACAAATTGGATTGTAAACAAGTTAAAAATAAATAGAGGAAACGATTGCTTTTAAACAAATATTTTCCATTAACCAATTTATGAGCACTAGCAGCAATCAGCCATAATATATGTAATAACAATTTACAGATGAATTGCTTTTGCATATGTTTTAACGATTACTACCCTGTATTGTTAGAAAAAAAAAAAAAAAAAAAGAATTTTTGAAATTTATTTAATCTAATCAGTTGTCTTCACTCAATTTTATTTCCGTTGTTAACTGTTTTGGTTTTTGGATCAGAAGATTTAGTTATTTGAGTACTTAATCTCTATTTGCATCATAACCTCAATTTATTATTTTGCCTGACTTTCTTCCCGTTGTGAATATTCATTCAATTTATATGCCTACGACTAAGTGCTTCAACTATTTCAATCACATATCGCCGCGATTAACTATCAAATCTAGGAGGGGGGGGACGTCTTCCTGACGTCGTCGCTTTTTTCCAAGAACTAACTTTACTTTGTCTATTATAAGTATATGGCACAAACCGCAATTTCCTTCAAGTGACAACAATATGTTTAAGCTTTACGCAAGAGTATAAATCGCCGCCCCGAAATCTGAACCAGATAGCCTTTTGGGACCCCTTTTGGGACTTTCCATGAATCAAGTTCTGTAAAATGGAGGAAATATGTTACTTTAGCTGCGCCATTCGAATGATAGAGCTGCTTAATTGGTAATAGGTAACAAAAAAAGGGGTCAACATAAAATGCCCGAAGAACATTATATTGACGGCAAACCAGAATAGCGTCGGCACTCCCATTTAGAACGATTAGCTGATTGGAAGAGCTATTGCCCACGTTGTCGAAATCATTGTCGAGAAATGCCAACAACAATAATGCTAATGCGAAAAGTCATTATAGGGTGATTTTGAACATGACGATGCTCGCACAGATATAGCAAAGACCATTCAAAAGTTATCGGAGTCGTTAAGCTACATCGATGTAATAAAAATTGAGTCTATCTTTAGCGCTTGCATACGTTCACACAAACTTAATACACCCTGTACCACAAGCGGTGTAGGGTATAAAAATAGACTAGGATGGGAGTGCAAAGACGTATAACAAACTGGATACATACATCAATGGAAAAATTCCCGCTGGAGTGAAGGTACCAAGTTTCAGATTTCCGATCAAATGAAAAGTGGACTTCAGAAGCAGGCACATCGTCTACTGCTATGTGGTAATGTCATAGTTTGGAGCATGTTTTTAGCATTTAGTTCAGTTTTCTCTTGTAGGGTTAAGCGAAAGCTAAGCTAAAAGAAAGATGGCCGCCATACCCATTGAACTGAATTGCATTGATTCTGGATTCACTGTGGAACTGTGCCGGAGCATTTTGGGCAGCGAAAAAAAAATGAAAGGATTTTAAAAATCATGTAACCGATCATTTTAACCACCTGTGACCTTTCTCCCATTGAACTTGTTTAGGATAAATTCGATGGAAGAGTGGAAAAATCGATTTCGTACCAGCATAGGGTATATGCGGCAACTTTTAGAGAATGGATGGAATATGTAAGAGAAAGGTTTTTTTAAGAAATTGATTAATAGAATATTTAGAATATGCGGGAAGATAGTAATAGAAAAAGATGGACGGATGGATAGGGTTAAAATTTAATTTTCCTTTCATATTTTATGTTTAATTTTTATTTCGTTAAAGTTAGTTATTGTATAACTTTTAATTTTATATCAACACAAATATGTTTAGATGGCTTTTATTGGGTTTTTTCTCTCTCTCTCTCTCTCTCGCTCTCGCGCTCGCTCTTTACCTTTTATTTAAATTTATTTTTTTGGTGCTTGTAAACTTTTCGACGGTAGCATGTAATACATATATGTACCTTTTAATAGTGTAAAGTTCTGTCTAAATTTATTTACTTTGAAATGTGAAATGTGAAAATCTCACAACGAAAGGTTAAAGCTATCTTCTAAGGTGATGCGCTTTTTCCGAAGAGCGATAAGTGTTGCAAATCGAAAGTATTTTTCGTTAAAAGACCCGAGATACATAGTTAAAAAGTCTTAAACTATCTAAAGCTTGATTATTATTATCATCATTATTATTAGTATTATTTCTTTTTTGTTTGTACAACTGTTTTATTTATGGGTAGTTTTACTTTCAAGTGCTCAACAATATATATATATATTATGTATAAGAAAAAAAAATGCGCAAAGGTTAATAGTTTCTATTATACAAATGTTTTGTTACAATATTTTTAATGCACGCGCGCCCGCTACCATTCATTCCTCAGTTACTATATTTAAATAAAAATATTTGTAGAATTGTTTTAAACATAACTGAAGGTCAAGGTATATAGAACAACAAAACGAAGAAAGTCAAATAGGAGGAGAAAGGAAAAAATTCAGTTTTGTTGTATATGCCAATAAAGAAAAACAACAACATTTTGCGTTAAGTACTTTTCGTATTGTCGTCGTCTTAAAGAAAATGGAATATGCAAGATATACTAAAAGGTTTTTCTAAGAGGTAATATATGAACTAAGAAGAAGGGGAAAAAAAAAACAACAATTTACATAAATGATAATAAAAAAAAAATAAATAAATATATATATAAAAAGAAGGAAAATGAACGAATGAAAATTAGACACATTTGCAAAGGCATGTCGGGAAACTTAATAGAGAAACAGCCTCAATCAAGACAGTAAATAAGAAGAAAGCCAGGCAGGTAATTGTGGATAATAAACGAAAGGAAAATGTTTCTCCCCTCAAAAGTATTTTCGGTTTATTGCAAATTATACATTGGTTGTAACGAGAAAAATACATTTGATCGATACGTTGCGAATGTAAAATTGTGCACAATATAAACTTTGGTAACTTTGTCAAGGAATGGGGTATCAAAGGCAAAGGACCAACAACCAGAGCCAGGAACCCAGAAATCAGTTCGATAAGAGATGACTTTCTTTGCTGTTTGACACATTATATTTCTTCTCAATTAAATTAATTCAAAGTTTATCACATAGGGTCACATATAATTTATGGGGTCTTAGGAAAGTAGTTAAGTTTTACAGTTAATATAGATTTTTCCGCATTTAATGCAATAAATATAAAAACTTTTATTATAAAAATTATATCGCAATTACGATTCTTTTTCTTTTTTTTACAAGGGGTAACATTGTAAGTCAGTTTAACATCAAATCAACTTTTATTGAATAGAATAAAGAAAAATAAAAAAAATATTACAAACAAGAAATAAAAACGTAGTCGTGTATTCGACTTTCTGGCATTTTCCGATAGAAGTAACTGACAGTAACCTATTTGGCTTCATTTTCTCTTTCGAGTTTTATTGTTATTCACTTCTTTTCTCTTTTTTTTTTTTTTCTCTCGTAAATATATTCAAAGAAATAAAAGTTCGCCATTATTTTGTAATTCTTGAGCATTTTCGTTGATTATCTCAAGAGGTGAGCTGTAAAAAATCACCGAAAAAGAAATCAATAAAAGGTAGGACAGGACAAAAGTATCATTCATCTTCGATCTAATCTTTCAAGGAATTTAAAAAGAATTTCTAATTTAAGCTCACTCTTGCTCTAAATCAATAGCTTATTTGTAACGGTAATTATGTATATATGTCTACATGCTATACATTCATCTAATCACTCGCAGTAATCTCACTGTTTTTTTGTTTTTTTTTTTTTTTTCAAATAGATTAAATACAGAATATGTTGTTTATCTATGCTCTGCTTGGAGGAGTAAACCTTATCAATGAACCCGAACTAAGGCAGTCACCTGCTGAAATGCTTATTATTGCCTTCATTTTCCGAGGATAAGAACGGAGGTCCAGAAAAAAAAGTCAGATGCTATATGATGATCACAAATCTCCGCAAACTTTTCGGGATTAAAAGTAAGTTCTGACGTAAACCGAATAAAAAAAAGCTGCTACTGCCGTTACTAACGTAGGCAATAGTAGGGCATAGAAGATTGGGTGACTACCGTTCGCACAACTTTTCGTTTTAATGTAGAAAAATCAAAAATTTTTGATTATTAAACATGAATTTCGTCATTTATGCAAATTTTTTACATTTACGTGCAACACTTACACCCTGAGTAGCGGATTCATACATCTGAATAAAATTAACTTGTGTGTGCCTGTCGTGTATGTTTAAATAAAATCTTCTTTTTTTTTCTTTTTTTTTTTTTTTTTTTTTTTGAAAAGCTTGACATCATATTTTATTTAGTTTTTTTTTTCCTTGCTTTTCAAAATATAAAATAGAAAATTTCCTATTTGCATAAACCAAAGTTAAAACAACCTAAAGTGGGCTATGATAACTTATATTTACTTACACTCGTAAATATGCATGCATTTTTTTTTTCTATATATATATATATATATATATATATATATATATGTGTGTGTGTGTATGTGTGTGCAAAACACAATTCTCGACATATGCAAATTTTGTTTAACAAGCAACAAGAACAAAAAAAAAAACGAAAAAATTATAAAACGTATAAATTTTGTAAGAAAACGAGTGCAAAAAAGGGCACGTAGTGAAAAGAAAACTGTAATGCAAAGAAAAACACGCATTAGTTTCATTATAAAAATGATTTATCATTAGTGAAAAACCGAAGCACGCAAACACTACATGCTTAGATGCATGAGTAGGCAACATTTTATTTAAAGTAAAACAAGTTCTTCTAAAGGAAATTTAAAAAAAAAAAATATTAGATTTATAATTATATTCTGATAGAAGTTTTATTTTCTTTATTATTTTTTCTCAAAAATATGCTTTTTTTTTCAATATCCTTTTTACTTGTATGCCTTGAAATAGTTTTTGTTTTTTTTTTTTTTTAATTTTAATCCAACTCGCAAATATATTCTTTAAAAAGTTTATTATGACTCGGCACTTAAATATATGCTACATATAAAGAGAATTTTTTTTATATCTTTTCGAAAATATTTTTCGATTTTTTTTTTCAATATCTATTTTGCAACATTTTGTAAACCAAAATAAGAAAAGTTTGTTTACGAATCTTAATTCTGATCGATGAAAACGTCATTCAAATTAAAATACTAAAATCCATTTCTAAAGAAAGACAAAATTGAATACAACAATTAGGACTTGATGAAATAAAAGTCATGCGCTTACACTCAAATTGTTCAACTTTTCGTCTATTAGGTAATTGTTAGTATTCTTATAGGGATTACTTTTGAAAAATAAAAATGTTTTTTTTTAAAGAAAACAGTTAAAAATATCTTCCCCATTTTTGTGATAAAATATGGATTCCGAAAGTCGGTCCAGGTAAATGCTTATTTTTTGAGTATCCTTATAGAAATAAATCATCGCTTGAAACAGAATTTGTGGCAAGGGTTTAACGTGGGTTCCTGCCTGTAAGGCTTAACCCCACGGTGGCCCAAACCACTTTTTAAGCGTACTACGCCCCCTGGCGAGTTAGACAGATGTAAATTAAAATTAAGGATATCTTTTGCATGCTGACTGAAGTGTGGTAGTTCAATACTAGTGAGTCTGCTTCGCGAGCGGGGCCGAACGTCATCACAGACGAAAAATGACGTTGTAATGCCTTTTTGCATATTGCAGCAATTTTTTCTTCACTGATCCAGCTCATCGCTTCCAAATAGGGTATAGCATTGACATTCGGTGTCCTGGCATTTTGAATGGTTCCCTTGACTTGCACAATAAATATTGTATCGTTTCTCGCTTTTAGATGACACTTTCCTTCGAATAAATCAATAAACAAAAACTAAAACTTTCCCAATCTGTTGTAATGCAACTCTATAGTAAGAGGCAAATGGTCTTCCCGCGGCTTTGATCAACCACAGCCAACACGGAATTCTCGCAACCGGCCGTCCCCACAGTCAAGTCGAACCAGAAAATAATTTCATGGGCTCCAATGGGCACCCATCGTATTACCAGAGAGCAAAGAACACAAACAGATACGTTATATTATTACGCAAAGCTTAAGGAGAGGCCAACCTTTCCCATTGAGAAGTCACAGTTTGATAAATACTCGCAAACCAAGTAACACCGCCACCTTTTATATTTCTTATTACGCTTAGTGAATAGATGGCAATCACT
Organism: Glossina fuscipes; assembly: GCF_014805625.2. Lineage (NCBI taxonomy): Eukaryota > Metazoa > Arthropoda > Insecta > Diptera > Glossinidae > Glossina > Glossina fuscipes. The sequence goes on from NW_023998414.1 coordinate 6,256,803, forward strand.
AATTGTAAAACTTGAAAAACGCGACATTTGATATATATATCATGCTATATTCGGTATTTACGATATTTGTTCTCTATATGACACAACATGCGTCTTATAAAACAATTGTTGCACATAAGCTAGAGATAACAAATTTGGCAGCACTCATAAGAAAGTCTTTTACAAGGTATGTGCATTTTAAACGTTTTTGATTGCGCAATCAGTCCGTGTTTAAATCGGCTAGAAGTATATATCGTAAATTCTCATCAACAGACTGACCATCGCAGGTTTACCACGTACACCATATCAGACATAAAGCCTACTGTGCACGGATTAAACTAGATAAAAGATTGCTTTCAATGTTAAACATTAGTTCGCACTACCCTCGCTTTCAAAGGCTATTCCAAAAAACGTTACGTTTTTCAACTCTGCGATTTATATATACATTTTTATTAAAATTTACTTACTAGGTTCAAAAATTAGCATGAAATTTTTTAATTGAAGAGAATAAATTCTAAGACTAAAGTCTTAAAGCGTTTACACCTAAGGCTATTTTAAATGCTATCTATCAGGCGGATGAATTCTCCGGCTACTGAAACTGCGGATAGATTAAAAGATTTCCATTTACGCACTACTATCAAGTCTATCTTCTCAAAAGTAGAAAACTTCAACGATAAGAACTTTTTTTCAATTTTCTATTCTTGTAGTTTTTTAGTTCTTCCCTAAACACACCATACAGTTATAAATCACATAGTGTAATAAATTCTTTAATCCTAAATATATACTTCTTTTTTCTACTAAATGCTTTTCACCTTGAACTCCTTTTGTATACATTCCCCATATGTTGTGCAATCTTTATAAATGTCTCGGTTTTCTATATTAATGATAAAAAAATAATTTATTTGAATAGATTCTTATAACAAAAAAAAAAAAATACGAAAAAAAAAAACAAAAGCAAACTGAGGACTTTTAGGAGGTCAGTATGTCAAATACATAAATTATAATCGCCAAAATATAATAATAAAAAAAAAAATAAAAAAAAATAAGACCAACCGGAAACGTTGCTATTAGGGGAGAACATTTTTAACTCAAACCAATGACCTTAGGTTTTAGGTTGAAGCAATTTTTATAAATTAGCAAAGTGTATCAACTACGGAAAAAGGTGCGTTCTTCAGTTTGCATTTTCATTCCTTTTCTCATTACACTTTTTACATCAACAAGTCACGCTCGCTGCAAATACTTAAAACACAGAGAATAATAAAATGTTTTTTGTAACCCCACTGAATATAATAAAAAAAAATAAATAAAAAAAATAATAAAAAAAAAAAATGAGAAAAATAAAAACTTTAAATTATAACGTAATTGTATTAGATGTATTTGAATACACTTACAACACACTTTGTTGAGATTGTGAGAGTTAAGCAAATTTACAACGGAAGCAATACGAAAAACAGCGTATATATATATATATATATATATAAATGTATTACAGTCACATAAACATTTCAAAAACGCTGTAATGCGTATAAATAAAAGCCACAGGCAAACGTAATCCTCTGATTATTTGTAGTGAGAACGTTATTTTGGGCAAAAAAAAAAGCCTGTTTTATAAAGAATGTGATAACATTTTGTATGAGCCCAAAAGTATGCTTCAATTTAATTTAAACAAAGCCAGGCAAAAAATAGGTCACAGAAAATGTATTAAAATATTTTTCAATCGCTTGAACTCCGACAAAACCAATTATTTCATGGAAATTATTTAAATAAGAATTGAATAGAATAGCAAAGAGGATTACTCTTGGAATAAAATAATCAATGAAAAATCTTGAACAATCGTAGTAACACCATTTGAAACGAAATGAACAAATTAGGATTTTTTCAACACTCTCTTTTTCTCTCTCTCTCTCTTTCAAGCCCTTTTTTCGTTATTCGAAGTTTAATCGAAAAACGCAATCATCTTATTCATTATAAACTTTTAAATGCTCTCCATGTTATACATAAAGAGGTTATTGGAAAACAAATCATTCAGTTTAACTTTAGAAAAGAATGGGCAATAATATCGCAAACATATCGAGGAGACATGATCTTGAGAATATGAATTTTATATAAAACTCTTCTTCATATGCGAATGAATGATGAAGCCTATGCCTTGAATTTCCTAACTACCAATCAGTAAAAAAGTAACGTCTCGGTTACAGGCGGACATTTACTCAAGACCAGCTAGAAAAATCGCAAAAGACGAAAACATGATCAGTGCACTTGCATTAGGATGGCCTTGTTAGTAAAATAAATGTCGAGAATCCTAATAGAGAGCATTACAAATAAAAGTCTACGTACGGATAAGTAGGTGGCTGTAGAAAAATATGAAGCGACACTGGTAGGATGGCCGGAAAAATGTTTCAAGTACCGAAAGTGGGCGCAGAGAAGATACGGAGAAGGGAATTTCTCTTTAGCCCAAGCTTTGCCTGGCTCGTAGAACCTTCTCAAATGACTTTTGCCATTTCAACCTGAATCTACACAACGCGCATCGCATTTATAAAAACATAAATAGTGATGCGGAGCATATTGATATTATCTGTCCGGCTTGGGCATCTTTGAGAAGCATGCTTTCCAAAGCATCGAAACTTGAAATTACGCCGTGAAAACTTTTGAATTTTTGGCCGACTTACGGTGAAATAAAATCACACCAAGGCGACATCCGATATCTTTTAATATCACTCGAGAGCGAGAAACACAAATTTTTATAGTTGGAATCAACTTCCCATAAATGCCCACCCCGAAGTAATGCGAAAGTGATTTTGATGTCGTAGTGCCACTAGTTGACAGCAACAACGCATACATGTATACTGTATTTCGGATAAAGCCAAACGAAAAAAAGGAACCTGGATGCCTAACCTCATTTAAGGAAGACAGAGGATTAATTTGTTACGATTGATGATCAATAAGCGCCTATCCCGAGATTGTAAATGCGAATATTGCCCCCTGAACCTGAAAATCAATTTTAACATTTTCAGTTTTCTAGGTTAATTTTCAGTTTTTTTTTTTTTTTTTTTTTTTTTTTTTTTTTTTTTTTTTTTTTTTTGTAAATTTCTATTATTTTGAGAATTACAAAAATCCACAGTATGACAGATGGACGGATTCATGCCGTTTAAGTCAAACAAGATTCGTATACGTAATTGAAAAAACTAATATATCCCGTTCGTTCCAATAAAGATTGAAATCTAAAACTTACTGATGTGTTAGGCGACGACATCTCTCAACCGAATTCAATCGAAAGCAATCAATTATTTAAATATTAGAAAATCATTGAAAAGCAATAGAAAAAATATCAAGTATATAAATAATGATTGAACACGAACAACAACCAACGAAATAAAATATAAAAAAAAGAAAATAAATTCATTTCCTTAAGCAACTATTCGATTAACACTAATGCCATGGTGCACGCACCACTTTCCTTTTTTATTTTATTTATTTATTTTTTTTTTTTTCTGCGTTATCGAGATTTTTTTTAAGCCTATGTAAACCGCAAAATAACCTAGAAAGGTCATGACTAACAAAAGTCGCTAACTTTTGCTTATTAAAGGTCACATATATAATATGAGAGGTACGATAGGTAACTTTTCTAACTTTCCTAACATCTATCTAAACAACACTGTTACATATATATGAATACATTATCAAGATGTTTATTAAATTGAAATGAATGCAAAATTATTATCGAACAATGCCCAAAACTACGTGTTTTGAAATGTAATACTTTAACCTCTCAACCGTCGGTTACCACTAGGATTTGCGATCGCATGTATAAACGCACGTACTATTTACACACAATTCTCAAATTGTCTTTGACAGTAGAGTAAAAGAAGAAGAAAACATTTTATTCTCGTGCTGTATAGATCGCGTGTCAGTAATTATTTGTTTTTCACACAAAGTGCTTTTATATGAAGTTTAAGATATATTTAGAAGATATGCAACAATAAAACATTTTCACAAAATAAATGACAAAAAACAAAGAAAAAAAATAATAAATAAGTATATAAAATATTATAATTAAAAGTTTCAATTATATGAAAATCACTATGAACAAGGAACGGATCAGATCGGATCGGGTTGTTAGCACTACGTATTATTTAAAAGGGACAACAAATTAGAAAAAAAAAAAAAAAACATATTAGAATGAAAATAAATTTAAAAAAAAAAGAAAAGAAAGAGAGAAAGAAGATGAAAAGAAGACGTGTAAGAAAAAACAATATTCACCCTAAAGCGAATACTAAATATCCATCACATCATCACAACGAACTGGACGTACGGACAAAATTCTGTAGTAACACTGTATAAATTCGTCAAGAAATAAATCATGAAATGATCAAAGCCAAAATTGTTAACGGAGCCCTGTGAAGCCGTTAACGGAGTCCTGTTAACCATGTCTTAAGACATGTCTTTATATTAATTAGTTAAACTTTGGAATGCAAAAATGTTCGTACGAAATAAAAAACGAAATAAAGCCTTGCATGAATCCTTGATCAATAACAATTTCTAACGCCACGCAGTTATACATTGAGTTTTGCTCTGAGAAATTTTTTACAAGACTTTGAAAGTTATCCTACTTAACATGATATACACACTACTACGGAAGCAATGCTTAGACGTTAGAAGATGTTTCGTTATCATTGCAATCGTACATACTGCGTCCGCCGAGCAAAATTGAATATGATCTACACATCGTTGGAAAGACTCTATTGATCAAGGATTCGTGCAGCACTTAATTCAGTCAACTTTTGCATTATCCATCTCATATTTGACATAGTGCAAACATTCTTTCATACCAAACTTTAATTAATTAATATAAATACATGTCTCGTTTGTGAGATTTTTTGAGAAATTCGTTTAACATGACTCTCTTAATGGCTTAATATAGATCCGTTTAAATTTTAAGCTTATGTCTATGCCAGCAAGAGAAGCTTGCTACCTTCCGTAGCGGCTAATGCTCATATCCTCTTTGCGCAGATATCAAATGCCGATCGATGTCAATAAACAGCTTGATGTTGTCAATACACCAAGCAATAAGCACTTGCGCTCACGGCACTCGGTCCTTTCCAGGCGCATTAGTACATCTTTACATTTGCTTTATGCCATGTTTTAATCTTCCAAAGAGCAAGCAGAACTGCTTCCTTCTAAACGGACTTGCAGACAGCCCTGTTTTGTTTTTTTTTTTTTTTTAATATTCCGTACATAATTGAACTTAATCTAGATTACGGGCCTCAATGAACACGTTCCTAAAGTGTGCGCACATTTTGTAGTTTTCTTTTAACGTAACGGCATAACAACTGCCGCATGAACACAATAGTAAACGGTAGCTAGGTAGTAAGGGACGGATCGATATCTGCTTATCATTCATAAAATGTTGGGATTTATTACGAAACCAGTTTTGTTGTTTTTTTTTTTTTTTTTTTTAAATATAACTACGCAGAGAATGTTTTTTACATGTGTGATACGTTGATGATCCGAATGAAGTGAGAAAGAAGGTAGAGAGTAATCCTATCGACAAGTATAACGGTTCTACCGACTGAGCAGTCACCTATAGCTACCGCCAAGTACGGTGAAACCGCGCTAAATTTTGAGCCTGTGAACATCAGCTTGACAATCGCACCTCTTACCCATGTACTCGCCTATAGGCCAGCGTGATTTCTTGCCAAGCTTAGGTCTTTTTAGCAGCCAAGTCAAACTTATTGACGAAATGAATGGATGACTACTGTCCAAAAAATATAAAATTTATCCACTGTCAAATTTCTACCTCTGCAACAAGAGATTAACGGACGGACAAAAGTACATAGCCGATTAGATCGTCTTCGATTTGCGCGCTCATAGACCTTCGCTCCTTCTATGCAAGTAATGCAATTTTATATATCAACTATCCCCGTCTATTGGTGATGGATATAAAGCAATGTGGAAGCCACGTGTACACAATTGCATTCGAAAGATTTTCAAATTGCTTCAGCGGTTTTTTTTACATTTGTACAGTATTAGTAATGGAAACCTTTCTGCAGTGACTCTAAACATTTACAGGGACACACAAATGTTGCTAAAATGGTGCTAATACACACATTACATATAAATATTATATTATAGCAGTACGGATAAAGGAAGCAAAAAAGACTGTGGACTGTAAATTGGTTTTTTTTTTTTTTATTTTTTGGTTTTGGAAATTTTAGAAGAAAAAAAGTATCTAAATACCGAATTCGTTCACAAAGAAATCCCGTAATTTTATTTTCGATTTTTTCGTAAGCTCTTGCGGATGATGTACCGTTATCTGATCACCATCAGCCGATATCATTGTTTCGCTTGCAGGTGTTAATGAACATTCTTGTATTAGTCGGCGTTCTTGTTCTTGCAAATCATCTGGGCTGTCCGGTGATTTTGCCTCCTTTTTCAATTTTAATAGTTGTTCAGCCACGTATATTTTTTGTGCTTGTTCTTCGTCCTCTTTTTGTTTTTTATAATCTTCCCGAATAGATACGAGGATTAGAGTAGTTAGTGTTGAAGAAGATTGGTGTAAGCACGAAAATAAATTATAATAATAATTAATAAAATTTAATTTAATTTAATTAGTTTTCAAATAAATTATAAAATATTTAATTAAAATTAATTAATCCATTAAAATCAATTAATATGTTACATCATGATTTAATATTTAATTAAATAATAATTTAAAAAAATAAATAAATAAATAAATAATAATGTTAATTAAGGTAAAAATATTTTCTGTATATGTGAATAATAAAATCACAATAATCAAAAAGATTATTAATAATTTAAATTAATTATTAATTAATTTAATGATTAATTGCTTGATTTGATTAATTAATAACTAATTAAATAATTAATTAATTCAATTAATTTTAATTAATTATTAATATCATTGATTAATAGATTGCATTATATTAAATTTAAAAATCAATACGAAAGAAGAAAAAAATAAAGAAAATATTCTTATACATAATAAAAGAAAAATTTTTTAAATTTAATTATAATTTATTTCATAAATAAGAATTTTCAAAATCATTCCAATTGTAATTTAACAAAATTATATTTAATTCATAGCCCTCAATTTTAGCAGGAATAATTCAATAGCTTCTTTTTCATTTTAATATTTTTAGTTATCAATAATTATACAAATCAAATAATAATTAAAAAAAAAAAAATACAATGATTAATTAATTACTAAGAAAATTATTCATGTTAATCAATTAGTTCATGATTAAAATAAAACCAATGACTAATTAAATATAACAATGAATATAAGGTCTTAAACTTAATTCAATTTAATTTTAAAAGAATTAAATAAATGAAACAAATAAGTACGAAATTAAATTGAAATAAATAAATAAAAAAAAGACGAGGCAAAATCATTATTATACCCTAAACCACTAGTAGTAGTAGTAGTAGTAGTATTATGCAAGGATATATTGAGTATATTCGGATGGATGTTCAGCAACACCCAGAAGGTTTTCAAAATATACCCACTTTTTTTTATTGTATTGAGAAAATTATTCATCGATTCAGAATCATCTTCTCAATCGATTTAAGCTTGTCTGTCCGTCCGCTTTTTTGTGTTCAATGTGTGGGCCGTAATTTTTTTTCACATTTTGCTGACATTTCGTACACCGGCGGCCTGCTTTTGGCCACGGATAAATACTAATGACAATGTTTCGGGTCGGAGTCGTTCTTATATAATGCCTATAAGCTATTTAATGTGCTTTTGCTACTTTGTTAAATTATTTAATTATTTTTTTAATAAAGACAAACTGACTCATTTGCAGTCCGTTGCCCTAACTAAAGTACAATGATCAGAATATAAAATAAACAAGAATTGTAAATTTAAATAATGATTGCGAATATAATTAAAATTTTTAAATCTCCGTTTCAATTAGCTGAACTAATTCAATTGCTCTTTAATTTAAATTGCATTACCGCACTACTCGAGGCTCTTAAAAGTCAAATGTTAACTGTTTTAATTAATTTTTTTCTCTTTTTATTTTTACTTTGCTTTACATTTCTATTACTATTACTTTTGTAAATAAAAGAAAAAGATTTGTATTAAAAAAAAAAAACAAAAAATAAAACAAAAAAAGCAATAACAATAACAATAATAAAATGAACAATAATTCATATACGCCAGCCACTCACTCATGCCAATCAACAGCACTACACCGCATCAAAAATTACTTAAAAATAATACCTAATGTCGTTGTGTTTAATAATGCAGTTAAAATGTACGTTTATTGCACACAACACATATACAAGTTTTTATAATGACGAGGGCTTGAATTTGGGAATAGCAGGGAGTATGGATGCCGAGCATATCGCCGAGCATATATATATATACGCCACTGCAAATGTCGTTCAAAGTCAAGCGAAAATTTTTCTTATTTTAATTTTTGTTTTCATTTTTTTTTTTTTTTCGTTTTTTTTTCGCTAAGCATTCAATTAGAATTATAGTTCAACCCACTACCGCTTAGCGCTGGCTGTTGTTGTTGAAAAGTAATTATGAGTTTAAATTATATCACCAAAGAGCAAAATGGAAAATTGAAATTTTAATTTTAAACAACAATGCAACAATTGATCAACATCACGAACGAAAAAAAAAAAAAATAAATTATAATAACAATAATAATAATAATAATTCAAAGTTATTGCTATTGTTGTCGCTGCATTTATTTCTCATATTTACAAAAACAAATGATTTCATGATGTAACCGCAAACAAACCATAACCAAAATACATGAAAAACAGAAAATGAAAAAAAATAATTATTTCTAAAAGGAGAAAAGCAAAAAAAAAATAATACACATATATATATATATATATATACTGTAGAAAGAGTAACAAATATTGTGCGAGAGAGTTAAGGTCAAGGTTACCAAGTTTACCGCTGTGTGACAAAAAAAAAAAAAAAAAAAAAAAAAAACCCACACACTGCGGTTGGTCTCCTCATCTGAAATAGCTGTGTGTGCTCTATCCAATGCTCTAGCCAATGCTCTGCTCACACAAAGCTAATAATCTGCATTGGCCGACAATGACAAAAATTGCTGCAAGACTCTTAGCTTATTATGATTTTTCAGTAATTGATGGGGAGAAGGAAAACAAACTTTTTTCGTTAAAAATTAATTCATCTTCGAGGCGATTCTGAGGAATCAATGTTTTACAGCGACAGTTTTTCGTTAATTATGGGCCGATATTATCCCAATTTTCCCAGTAACAAAAAGTTGGAAACGAAAAATGCATGAAACAGAAGAAGAAGCAGATTGTCGAAGAAACAGAGGAGGGGAGAAAACGGAAAAAAATGTAACCAAAACCTTTAACAATATTTAGACGCTGCCAACGAGATTTGAAGCTGGGAGCGTATCGCTGAATCGACGTAAACATGCGAACACAGGCAATCGATAGCAGGAAAAAAAAAAAAAAAAAAAAATTAAAGTTCGATAATGAATCATAACAAGCATCAGAGAATAAAAATTCATTTTAGTACGACATCGGCAAGACGGAAAAGAGAATTAATTTGATATAAAGATATATCGTTTAGATTTTTGCAAAAAAAAGATGGACTGAACCAAGCTGCCAAGTTCTACGAAAAATTCACATACTTAAGACAAGAGTTAAGAAAGTTGAGGTTCACCTCAATACTCGTATTGCCATTTATTAACTTACTTACCCTACAAATTGGCTAAAAAGGAATCCACTTTTCTGTAGCGAAGGTCCGTCCAGTCACATATAAGTACAAGAACCTATTTGCTTTGCGTCGCAATGGGAGCAGCGATTGAGCAAAGAGCAAGATTCAAAGATACGAGAAGAGATGACCTAACAAAGACATATTATTCCCTACCATTGATCTAATTACTCACTAAGGATTTTTGTATTCTTTCCTTTCGCCCCCTGCGCTCCCAACTTTTAATAAGACCAAGCATTTGTCTCACTTTATTTGTAGAGAGACCAAGATGTGAATTTGAAAAGAATTCTTTAGTGAAATCAATCACTCAATGGGGCAGTCAGGAGGAGGACGGTGGGAAAAAGTTTTCCCAAACCCCTTGTGTGAAAGGAAAGGCTGAGACAGTCGAAAGCGAGAAAAAGAGAAAACCTTGACTTGATTGTTGGACTGATCTTTTACGACGCCCGCCCTGTATGTAAATGCCCACACCTACATTACGCCGACGGTCAAGAGTATCCAGAGAGCTTTGGACAATCCATCGCCGCCTGCAAAATTTAGAGGCCCCCTCTCACGCATGCGAACGGTACTCTACATTTGGACGCATATAGGTGATTCCCATGTTACGGCTTCGAAAAACCTAGGCCCTCTGTTCAAGGGAAATTTTGTATTCTTACGCCCAGGATATTAAAAAGTTGCCGATTCTGCTAAATTAATAACAAGCGGAGGATCTACTCGTGACATCTTCTATGCGTTCAGAGTTCACCATCACCGTTTACCTTATAACTTAATGCAAATGAAAGAGAGTCGAGCGACGCACAAGATGCTGCTGCTATCTGCGAATGAATAAATTGGATTTTTTATCATGCATCATGTAAGGTGGTTAGTGAACGCTAAGGGAACACAGGCATACGTACTCGTTTCAAGTCAATTACAAGTCTCATCAAATGTTTGAAAGGTTAATTTTTTTTTTTTTTTTTTTGATCAACTACAACTGGCAGAAAGGCCGGATAGTGCAACACGTTCGCTGCCAGGCTATTATGAATAGATGCCATTTCCATGCTACGTCTACGCGGCAATATATTTAATAGTTTTAAATAAACAGCTTTCTATGTTTATGCAAGAAAGAGATAAAATTTTTTTTCGCAATTATAAATATTAATAATAGAAAAAGTACTCCATATAACAAATTAAAAAAAAAAAAAAAAAAAAAAAAAAAAAAAAAAAAAAAAAAAAAACCCGAAAGAGTTTAAAATAATAATCGCAACTATTAAGTCAGTGTTCGCGTGTTCGAATCTCATATGGTCATATGGTCTCTCTTGGTCATATTTAGAGCGAGTGCTTAGTCATTAAAGGCGTAACATTTACCGATTAGGCATACAACCATACGGTCGCTTTCCTATCTATTTCCTCACATCTTTCAGATTACGAGCCCTATTACATGCGTAGGAGCAACATCCCCTGCTTGAGTCGGCCTATTGAAAAAAAAATTCCACCAGAAGGCAAGCGTATTGACTTCAATTGAAACAGGTATAGTCATTATATTTGATAATTGGTTCAAGGATGTGCGTTGCGTAATGCTGCTGTTGTTTTACTTTATCCCCCCCCTCCCGCTCTTTGAACATATTTGATAAAAATTGTACACATTGATGGCGGCTGTGAGTTCGTTACACGACGTCGGCAGTCATAAACACGCCAAAATTAGCGACGACAGCCATAACCGAGCCCCCGTTAAGTTTGGCAAGATTATTGAGCCACAAATTTCATCCTGGCCAACCCAATATATTGCCATATCCTGTCCAGTGAAAAACAAAACTTTAAAGTACTGACAACTATGCTCCTTCACAACGAAATTAAGCAACGCATTTTATTGACGCTGTTGCCGTTTTTCCTCTTCACGAACAATCGTGCGCTTTCCACCAAAAATGCCAAAACGAGACTCTCAACAAATATTAAATGCGTTCCGCATCCGAAGCGTAAATATCTCAAAATTATTCTTAATCAATTTATGTGCCTTCTGGCAAACGTCGCTAACGCCAATAAAGCACCCAGGACGAGTTAGCGAGACCGCTAGTAAGCATGTAAGTGAAATGGTCAGCGCTAAAATAGCGAAATGCATCAAAAGTACGCCCATTCATTTCATGTGCATCTTGAAACGAAAGACTGCGTAGTATTCTATAGTCATATCAGTACAAATATCGGTGCAACGCCATGTAGGGTTATTTGATGCAGGAGAGAGCTAAAAAAAAACAACTGCATAAGTCGTCTATCGATACTTGAGAGATTTATTATAAAAAAAGACTCAGTATATTTTATATACATTGTTGTCCTTCATATATTTTTTATTATATCAGAAATCTATTCATTTGGACGACTTTGACTCTCTACTCTCGACTCTTGATTCTCGACTTTCATTTGTCGAGATTATCTCGTACCACTCAAAATCGTTTAAGATGTCCCTCGCTTTCGTTGTGTGTATATGGCGAAACCATCATTTAAACTCTGCCTGTCACAAGCGGACTGATGAAATTATTATTTCCTACCCCTATACCCCTCCTACCATATATATCACGAAGATATACAACGAATGTAGAAAATTCAATTAATTTTCATTCTCAATTGAAATAATTAAGAGAGAATGAGTTTAAAGTCACGCTCTAGTAACCAAAATGCATATACTTGTGTGTAAGTGTTTGTATACGTGGCGATCTGACGTACGCGTCACACATCTCCATAACAATTTGCAATTTGTTTTTTTTTTTTTTTTTTTGTTTTCCGTCAGCATAAAAGCGATTTTTCAATATAAGACTGCTGCTCGCTTTCAAATTTTCCACGTGACTTTTGCGAACCAATTATGATTCAATTTTCTTTCAACTTAAGCTAACTGCTACTAACTACTGAACGCGTACGAATTGCGATATCGTAATCAATGTTTAACTATAATGATGTTCGCTGTTAGTTTAAAAAATATTTTGATTAGCCTTAAAATTAAAGACAAATTTCAATTTACGACAATTTATGAAAATTATTCAAAATTATATTAGATGCACAAGAAAAGGCACAATTCAATGTCATTGCAATATTTATTATGAGGAAGAGAAAGTAATCTACGTGTTTTATATGTATATATATATATATATATATATATATATATATTTTTATATACAAACTTTTCATCTTCTTCCCTCTTCTCCTGCTCCTTTTAGAGCTTAAAGCGAACACAGAAGAAGGCGAAGAAGAAGAAGAATCGAAAAAAAAAAACGTTTTTAAAGTAAACATAAGAAAATTGAAATTTATAGTTATTTAGCTTTCCGCACCAAACAAGTACAACAACAGCGACAACAACAATAATAATAACAATAATAATAGACGGCAAAACAACGTAAGCAAAAAAAAAAAAAAATTTACATATATTCGGAACTGTTTTGAAGCCGCAAAGCATCTCTACACATACACGCATACGTACACACACGAAAATGCAATTTACATTCATTTAAAAATAGTTAAGCAAATGTAAATGTGGGTGTGTGTGTATATATGTTCGTACATATATATATATATATATATATATATATATATAGAAATGTATGGGAATGAAAAGCTGAAACTACCTGAATTGCAATAATGGTTTCCCCCTCCGCCCCCTAAATCTTTTACTGATGATGTTGCTAATGCTGTACAAAATATGAGTTGATTTACATACATAAACGCAACATCATCGCTAAAGCGTCATCGTCGTCATCATCATCATCATCATCATCATCATCATCATCATCATCATCATCCTAGAAATTTTACTATTTTGTTAATAAAACACACATATATATGAAGTTTACAAATGCTAGCTAGTTTGTTTATATGTTGAATCAACTTCAACTGATAGCAACAGCAAGCAATTGTGTGAACCTCGAATGACAAATTCACAGCACTTTGCGTATACATAACGCATATATGAACATGAAAATGAGGGGATGCGACTAACTAACTCATTGCAATAGAGAAAATGAAAAAAAAAAAAAATAAAACAAAATGTCATCCATACATATGTACACATGTAAGCTAACGCCATACGATGTGAAAAAAAGGCATTTACACTACATACGCATCAGTTGAAATAATTCAAAAAAAAAAAAAAATAAAAAATGAAAAAAATAGAAAATAAAGAAGAAAAAAAAGTGTATCACAAGCTAAATGCATTCATGTGACGCGCACTGGAGAAAGCAAGTGCTCGAGAGAGAAGAGGTGACGTATTTCAATAACAATATTAATGGATTTTTAAATTAATTTTTTTCCACGCCACACTTCAAATTCAATATATTGAAGGAATCATCTTAAGCGCGGCACAATCAACGCATTTATCTTATTATGTAAACGATAACGATCGTAATATTGTAATAACATCAATAATGATAGCCTTAGGTAAATGCGGAGAAATGTACCGAGAGGTTTTATTATTGATTTTAAAACTACCTATCTATCTATGCGAAACCCACAAAGAGGAAAAGAAAAAAAACAAGAAAAAAAAACAAAAAACAAACACGAGAAAAATAAAAAAAGAAGAAGAGGACGAGAGAACCCGAGTAGAAGAAAGAAAATATATAGTAAATTCCGCGTAATAATAACGTCTAGGAAAGTAGACACAGGAAGTCACACAAATACACTCAAACCTGTTTTTGTGCGGTCTTTTTTTATGCGCTTTTTTTGTGCGATTCTTTTTGTGCGATTCTTTTTTTGTGCGGTATATGAATATCGATACATTGAATTTCGCCGAGAGGTTAGGTCAATCTGAACTGTGTTGGCATCACTTTTTTTGCTATCAGTGTGTGCGTACACATTGCAACAGCCATTTTCACACCTATTGCATCAGCCTATTTCATTAGGCATGCTCAATATGCTTATGCATATATTGCATTGAAAATTTCTCCTTGTTTAAAATTAGAAATTAAAATTTTTTTAAATGTTTCAATGTATAATTTAATTATTTATTTTGTTTGGAAAGCACTTTCTTGCTATTTCGTGACATATTTGACATATTTTCTAAGTGAGACTTTTTTTATGCAGTCCCTCTCTACCGCATAAAAAAAATTTTCTTTAATATGCTGTGAAAAATTATTTCTTATAGCTATTTGTGAAGTTTTTGAATATTTTATTTTTGTGCGGTTTTTTTCTGCGATCCCTATCTACCGCACAAAAACAGGTTTGACTGTATATATCATATTTTAATCGAATCGAATCGAATCGTATCGCAAAAACATACAACAAAAACTTATTTTTTTCTTCCTTATATCGCTTGACATATTTCCATAAAATACTTTCTGTTGTCTTTCATTAATTTCTTGAAATACGAAGAAATTGTTTCGCAACGTAAGAGCGAATTACTACCAAGACAAACACTTACTCGAAAAGTATTCCGAGCTGTGTAGATATTCGCTGATCAAAAATTATATTTCATTTCAAGACGTGAACAACAAAGTATTTCACCTATGCGTGCGGGAACTTAAATGATGCTGTTTATCTAGTTTATAGTGTTACGCAACTCGACGCGTCTTGAAAAGATTTTTCACAAAAAATCTTCGCAGATCTTCCTTGCATTGATTCTTGTAGCAATCATAGGCATTACGTTCACTACGTTCACGGCTGGACGTAGACAGACAGGCTGCCAGTGAGAACTCGGCATCAACCGATCGATAATTTCTTTCCATTTTACGATTTTAAAAATGAATTTTTATTTTGATGACAATTCATTGAATAAACAATTTTTTCTCAACCATATTTTTTGCAATGTTATGTTTACAAAGACATATGAAAAAGATTTGCAATAAATTTCAATTTGTATTTTGCAAATCTCTACATATATACAGGAATCACGTTAGCCAATTGGTTTGCCTTAACATCATCGTGTTTTAGCTTCTTTCTTCGCATAGCTATTCAATAAATACCAGATGTCAGAGGCACGATATGCCATGTAGCGGTTTTTACTTTCAATTATGATTGTAATTGCATCATTTGTTCGTAGTGGTAGTGGTAGAGTCGGTGATAACCGCCATACACGAAATGGTATCGCCAATGGAATTTCAGTTTTGCGTTGCCGTGAACGAACACCCCCACACCCCCGATCTGAATCATGATTTTTTTGCATGCTGGAAAAGCAGCAAGCACTTTTGCTATTTTTTACCTCATTTAAGACGATTCGGCAGAACTCTCTGCTTGCCTTTAAAAAATTAGGCACATATTGGATGTACTCAAAGCTTCCAAATAGTGTGCTGCGTACCACTTAGTGGAATAACTTATACTATTACGTATAGCGTACAAATAGCACATTTTCCGCCCCCTAATAAAGTCACTGTAACAACAAACACTTCTTAGAAGAATGAAGACTTGTGAATTTGTTCATCGCCGGATCGATAGGCAGTTCATATCGCATTTATATGAATAAAGTTATTTGCTTGCAATAAGGTATTTTTACTATCAGAAATATCTATCGTCTAGTTTTATACCCTATACGACTTATGATCTCACAAACGTCCCACAAAGTTGCGCGGGTGTATGCAACAAGATCTAGAGAAGAAGGACTTGAGGTAGACTCACCCTTTAATATATTGATTCGGATTCGGGAAGTGTGGTTGCGAGCTATTAAGCTATTGTGTTCAACCTACCTCGATCGCAATTTTTGAATCGCACTATGTATAGAGTTCTGACCTAAACATGAACACTGTTTAAATTGGTTCGGATCGGGCCATTTGTTCGACAGCTTCATCCATCTAATGCCTCGTTTTGAAAAGTTGTTACACAAACATCCATATGGTCATGTAAGATACTTCACGGTGTAACGTGGCCTATACGATAAACTGCTTTTACTCGTTCCGGCTACATTTTTGCTGTTTTTTCATTCTGCTATTCATGCATTCGCTATTTTGAACTTGATATTCTCGAAGATTGCTTTCCTTAGGGGACATCACCATTAAGCGATTTAATCATTTATTTTTTTGTTACAAAAGACTTGGCCTCTTCTCTTCTTCTTGCGATTTTGTTAAGCGGCACATCACTGCATTTGAATAGTGTTAGCGGGAAGAGAAAAATATCTGCTTTGGCTTTGTATATATATATATATACTTTTTTTTTCATAAAGCATTTATTCAAATATTCCGTTATTGCTTGTTGTGAGAATATCAGTTTTATTTCATTGCAAATTTATTTATTTATTTTTTTAATTTTATTTATATCTGATTTTAATACAATTTTCATTTAATGGCCTCCTCAGTGTTATTTAATTATTTTTATTTTTTTATATTGTTGCATTTCTTTACGCTGGATATTGGTTTTTTTTTTTTTTTATAGTCAACGTGAATAAATATGCACATAAATGTGTGGGTTATGTACTAATTAGTTTTTATATTTTTTAAGTATTCTCTACGAATCTCTATACAAAAAGAGAACATTGTATGTATTTACAGCGTGTGAGGTCAATTAAGTTTGACATTATATAGCAATAAATACATGGTTTACTATTTAATTTATATTGGATGTCGTTTTTATGTCCCGCTATTTCAATTCAATTAATCTAACGGGAAATTTAGTGCTTTCAATGGAAAGCGCCGCTTCAATTCAAAGATAGATCACGTCGCCCTTATCACCATTTCGCTAATTAACTCGTTTATTAAAATATTGATAGCGATTCCGAGCAAGCGAAAAGGCAACACAACAGCGGGCTGCGGCCCATATATTAAATAGCATACACCACCTCTACCCCACCGTTATTCCAAATGGAGACTTTATATGAGAAGCGATAGAAAAGGGGATCCAATGTGAATCATTTTCTTGAGCCAAAACACGTAGGCGCTCTTATTAATATATCTTCAAAAGTGCGGGCTGTAAGTTGAACACAAGAAGAGAGAACGGAGAGAACAGAGAGACCGACCGACACACAGACAGGCGGTATTAGTAAAAAGTGGGCCTATATCAAGTCCTTCTTGAGATTACACATACATCTACTTAAAACTTAATATACCCTTGTATTACAAGTGATCTATGGCTTATAGCCAAGAGACAAGTAAGTAGGTTATGGTTGAATAACGACTTTGTCTAATACAATTTTTCATTATTATTTTTCAACTACTAAAAATTATTTCTTCTTTCCATATAAACAGCGTAACTTTGATGAGCACTCTTATACGGATCTGTGTGATTCAAATTCGATACAATTAATTAATGCTATTATGGATCAATTTTAATTATTTAAATAATTAAAAAATTAAAGAGCTTAATAGGTCGAAATACTGACATATACTCAGAAAGATTCTTGCTACGACATATTAAACATTTTTAATTTTTCCTTTTTTTGTTTTTTGTTTTTTGTTTTTTTTTTTTTTTTTTTACATATAAAGACTTCTTTAAAATAAGGCTTTACGACCTCGAAGGTTGCAAACGATAATAACACATGCGCGCGTACCTACACCGAGAGAGATATACGAATGGAAATGATTTCGATTAGAATAATATACATACATATAAGAAGAGTTTGGAACTATTTTAGTTCATTCTAAACGTTGCATACCATTCGCACAAACTTAACATTAGTAGTCTATTCAAATTTCGATACTCCGCAATGTTACATAGGCATGGCCGATTGTCCAAATTTTTATACAAGTACTATAGGATGATCGCTTATGAAACATGCGCAAACATTTTTATCATTATACCTGTTGTAGCTTATAAGAGATGAGAGCAAGGAAACATATTCCATTTTTTTTACTTTTAAATGCAAAGGTATGCTCAGATTATGTTATAACGTACGCTTGTTCCTCGTCCAATTCTTCCCATATCTAATACCAATTTGCGTGCAACAATTTCCAATGTACTTTGTCAGATTTGAAGACAATTCTCTTCAATTACTTCTGCAAACGACCGAATGTTTACGACACACATTGCCCTTCTCCATACATACATATATACATATACAAAAATAGATAAATTACAGAAAACAGAGTCGACGAGGCACAGGTCAATTATCAAATTGAAAATTAACCTGTAATAGAAGCGAATAATTCAAGTCATATAGTCAAGACAATATAATAAGATTTATGCTGTCTGATTGCCTTCATCGCGAAGAGGTCGCCTAATTCAGAAAATTGCTTCACTTTTATCTTATGCTAAAACAGAATAATAGGAATAGAGAATAGCTCTGGATGTGACGGCCTGGCGCAAGTAACATTCGTGAAAATCATTATCTAGTCAGGCAGATAGAGACAGTTGTCTTAACTCGTTGTCTGATGGAACGAGAACAGTCTCTAAGAAAATGATTAGCAAAATGTTCAACGTTTATTGAGGCGCTAAATAAACTTTTGTAGAGCAAACTCTGATAAATGTTATTATTGGAGGGATTTCTGTTTTTTTTTTCTTTTTTTTTTTTTGATTGCTGGAACTAAACGAAAGCATTTAAATTTTATTTTTAAAATTTCTAAGAAACATAAAAAACAAACTGAACAAAATTATGATATTTATTTAGTTCTGATAATAAAACGAGTGTACAGTGTTAATAGGTGTGCAAACAAATTTGTTTCGGTCTTTGATAAAATTCAACTTTATTTAACATATAATTAATTGCCAGAAGAAAGCTTAGTAATCGTGATATGCTTTATCATTATCTATGATCTATTGCGCGGCAGAAAATTTCCAGTCTGCCATTGACCCATTTTCGTGCAGATTCAACTTTGCAGAGCTGCTGATCTCCTAAATGTGACTGAATCGATCTAAAGTAGTAGTAATCAGCAGTGGACAGTTTCCGTGAATATTATGGGTGCGAGTCCAGATATAACTTCCCAGCCTAAACTGGGAGCTATCTCCTAAGGTGCTGGGGGCGGACGGACGCATACGAATTTTTATCGCTTTTAAGGCAAATAATTTTTGATCGAAATGTCGCAAAACACTTTCTAGCCCTTTCCCAGCTTAGTGCCTTCTCATTCCAAGCCGTAGCTTCGGTTGCATTTTTTCCTTTGAATTTGAATTAAAAGCCCAAAAAAACGTGGTGCCTTAAATGACTCTGGCTCTCTCTCTCTCTCTCTTTCTCTGACTCGTTTCCTCTCTTTCTTTTTCTCTTTCTCTCTTTCTCTATCTCTCTTTCTCTATCTCTCTTTCTCTATCTCTCTCTCTTTCTATCTTTCTCTTTCCCTATCTTTCTCTCTTTCTCCCTCTCTCTGTCTCTCTCTCTTTCTCTCTTTCTTTCTTTCTTTCTCTCTCTCTCTCTCTCTCTTTTCCTTTTTCACTCTTTCACTCTCACTCTCTTTAAATTTTGATATACACTAAACGACAGCTTATGAACAACGGAAACGTATATCGTTGAAACATCGATATCTAACCTATAAAGAGGTGAAATTTCGGAAGAATTGAACGTGACAGATACTATTTATGATACTACTTGTTGTATACCTATTAATATATGTGCAACTGTCATAGTAGTGTATATACTGTAGCCATCAATACATTGTATACGTATTTATATTGGAGGAGCACCAACACACACGTATATTTGACTGTCTAAATCTATCTGATGATGTGTTAAACGATCTGTTATTTATATTGAAATATATATTTATATTGCTAAGAGAAAAATATTTAAAAATATTTTTCTACTTTAATAACAAAAAAAAAAACATTTTTAAGTAAATATTTACTTAACAAGAAATGAATATATAACCTTAGATATCAAAGATATATTTGCTTCGATAATAAAAAAAATGGAAAAAAACTGACTATAAGAAATTATTTAATTAATAATAATTGATTCAGTTTACATTGCGCAGTGTTTGTTGTTAAGTCAAAAAAAGTAAAAAGGTTTACAAGTCTTCAAGGAAAAAAAGAGCTTGCACTCAACTTGGGTTACATTTTTCATGCATCACAAATGAAGTGATGTAGTACGCGGAATGAAGAGGTTAAGAGAACGCCCGTTATTTCGAAACATCAAGTGATAGATAATCGAAAAATTTAACTGAAATGTTCGTGTAATGATAAGCTGACTTATTGCCAATGATGCTTTAAATTCGCTCAAGATATTTCCTCCACTCGTCTGGGTACAACACATAGCTTGTTCGTTATAAAATTTCTATTCAAATTTTTATCGCAAAGGATTTTTATCAACAAAATTTATTACGGTAAAGAATAAAACAAATGATAACCTGACGGTCAGCGTTTCTCCTGCGCACGGAATAGACATCTTTACGCTTTCCCTGCCAAGCACCTTATGATTAGTTTTCTACGCCATGTACACCATTTACGTTGCACGTTCGCAAATTTATTAATTTTGAATAAACATTTTTGTTTGGGTTTATCAAATTAAAAAAATGTATCTTCATCGCGACGTGTACCGCTATCGTTACACGTTTCAAACATCGCATGTAAAAATTAATGCCACGCATAAAATAGCGGTGACAAATATTATATTTTTAGATTCCAATTATCTTGTACTAGTAGATTATAACGTGTACCACAAACGGTACATATAGCATGAAATGGGTTAAAATTATTTAAGCAATTTTTTCCCAATTCCGACAGTGTGTTAAAATTATGTTCGATTTATGGCAACTTGGATTCCTTTCCTTTAAAATCTAAGCGAGGGATGATATCGATAGGAAAGATGAGAGGATAACAGCCACCCTTAACACGTAATCTGCTTGTCTAAACATGCGAAATATCGTTGCTTTGTGCCAAAATATTTGAAGCGTTTGTCACAAACTATACGAACTTTTTTCTCACTTCGATTATTGGCTTTTTCGTGCAGCTTTTCATCACTCATCGTTATTGACGGGCTTTGGAAATGAAAGAAAAATAAACCTTTGTACTACTTAGGAAAAAATTTTACTCGATCATCGGATTAAGTGCATCTTCAAAATCGACACTTCGAAAGAAGCAAAGCGATCGGACTAAGCATTGACACAGATTGCTTTCGCAACCAACTGTCGTAAGTATTGAACTTTTTACCAAGACATAATTCAAGGTTTTGGCAAAATTTCGTGCAAAATTTATGTTCCTTTCTTTTGCATTTTAAGAACTTTTATACGCATACGAACTTTAAACGGTAACTACTAAATGATGTTCCCTCTAACCTCTGATCTACTGTGACCTATCTCTCAATCAAGCATCCCAGTGGAAAATGTTTCTAAAATCTTTCGAATACTCTTCACTGACTACTTTTTTTGCTATTGTACGTGGTGCTTTTGTTCCACAAATACGAACTGTGTAAACAGAGTGATGAAAAGACAAGGACAGCGTATGATCGCCCTTTTTATAAGCGTTATACCTCTGCCGAACCAACCGTGGCCACACATCGCCCGTAATTAAAGTATGATCTACCGCATAGGGAACTGAACCCGAATATATCTGGATTCGCATGGAGCAAGATTTTAACGAAACTCTAGACCGAACTTTAGTGACTACATGGGACCGTATAAAAAAAATTCAATATTGATTTCATCAATTATTTCGCCAGTTTCCCATGAAATGCATTCCCATGCATATTTTTCACTTATTACGAAGGCAAGGTTAGGTTGGACATATCGCGTCACCCTTCCAAACCAAAAACGTCCGATAACTTTCCCCTGTATTCTTTCTTTCGTCACGACAACAGCACCCACACATAAGAAAAATATCCAAAAAAAAAAAAAAAAAAAAAAAAAAAAAGTAAAAATAAAAATTTCTTAGAGATGTTATGCTATATAGTAGGTATGCATAGACAAGCCACGAAATGTTGCCATACACACACAGCTATACAAGTGAACATTCATTTGCATATATATATATATATATATAAATACTTTTCAACAAACTTCGACCACAGTCGCAAACACGTGCATATTAAATTATGTGAAACTAAAAGTAAGAGACGAGGGAAAGCGGAGAGAAACGAAATTATTCATAGATAGGAAAAGGAGAAGGAGACGATTTGCGAACACAAACCAACAAAACGTATGAATGAATAAAACAGATGCGCTCGCTATCACATATAATGTGCGCACACACTTGTGTTCTGGATTATTTTCAATTTAAATTTTTTTTTTAAAACCATTTGCCCGTAAATCTTATAAGGACCAGAATGAGTCCAATGAATACAGTTCACTGTCACGCTCATATACCATTATATCTTTTATTTACTTTTCCCATTCACGTCATAAATTATTACACATTTATTGATGCGAGTGCGATGTGAATATCATCTATGTTACATATGTTATTTTTCATATAACATTATTATTGTTGCTTGCCTGTTTGCTTGCTTGCTTGCTTACAAAATTTTATTATAACCTATCGCATCACAGCACGACTGTTGATTAAACAGGAAAACAATCAGTTTAACGAATAAATTTTGCAAATAGAGAAAACTTAATTTCATTATAGAGTAATAATAAAAAGCATGATTGAAATGAAATTATTGTTGTTGTTTTTACTGCAAGGTGTCCCTTATAGGGTTAGAGCAACACATGTGTACAATATTGTTGAGCGAAAAAAGGAACGAAAAATTTTAAATGCAAGTTACGTACTTGGCTGCGTGTGTTTGCAATTTTGCGTCGCTCTAGTCAGCCAACAATACCGTTCGATATTAAAAGTATTGTAAAAACACGAAACAACTTGATAATATATATCATGTGATGCTACGATGGTATATTATGTTTGCACGAATATACCCAGGATAATTTTCTGGACCGATTTAAGCTTGTCTGTCCGTCTGTCCGCCTTGTTTTCCTTCATTTAAACAAAAGGCCCCCATTATTGAGGTATATATTTTGATTAAATTCCGTACGTTTACGTGCTGTTAGCCTAAGGATGAGCGCTATTGAAAATGATTCGATTCGGATCACTTTTACGATCACTTCCTATATAACGCGGTGTTA
Source organism: Glossina fuscipes (assembly GCF_014805625.2). Taxonomy (NCBI): domain Eukaryota; kingdom Metazoa; phylum Arthropoda; class Insecta; order Diptera; family Glossinidae; genus Glossina; species Glossina fuscipes. The sequence continues at coordinate 6,280,368 of NW_023998414.1, forward strand.
TGAAAACTCATTATATGATTAAACGTAGAATATGATATTTAATGGTGGGCCGTGACCCTTATCTTTAGGATTGTATGTTGCGTTAAACACAAAAAGTATTGTAGTTTTCTTATTTGAAAGGAATCCTGACTGTTACTTAAGACAAAGTCAATGGCCAAACACACTATTTAGCGAATCAAGCTCGATGAGAACTTACTCCGCCAACACGTATTCATCCCTTTCCGAGAAAGCGCTTCACATTGTTTATTGCTCATAGAGGTAAATCCGCGAAAGGAAGTCAGGATGTGCGTCGAGATATGCTTAGATTAAGTGCTTTAATAGCTCAACTGTTCCATGCACGCAAATCCGAATCATGTTTGTGAGCGTACACATCCCTCAGACCAATTTAAAAGAGATCCAAAGTTAACGATCGGTTTAGAGCCACCTTCTGTTTTGGTCCCCTTCCGTTGAAATTATGAAAATAATTTCGAACGACGAGTCTTCTGGGTACTGCAGAAGCTGAATATAAAGCAAATTTACCACTAGGTATAGATGTACAACATAATTACTTTATCTTCATGCAATTGTTCTAAGCCCATGAAAGTCGACTCAAAGGAACCTTATTTTGGGACACATATCCATTGGCAGTTTTGCATCTGAGCATAATTATTCATGAAATTTTGTTAAATAAAATCTAGTATTACATATGACATAAGGTTAGAATAGGGGGTGTATAGGGTTCGAAATGCAAGATTCTCTTGCGACAACCTGACCACTTTATGTTTCGTTAGAGAGAACGAGGTAAATATTTAAAAATTTAGCCTCCGGTAGGGGAATTCTCATCGACAAAGAGATGCATTTTCTATTGTTTGCTATATGTACTAAAAAAACTCGTTTTATGCCTTAAGCGTACTTACAAAAGTTTACATAAAACGAAAAATACTTACCTTAAAAAAATGCTAGAATATGTGCCACGAGACGGTGCCGCATGACCAGCCTAGTAGAAAAGAATCGCGACTATCAAGCCAGCGTTCATTTTTGCGAACGCGGAAACGTTTACCACAACTACTACAAAGACTACTGCACAGACGGGCAGATGAACAGATTAATCGATGGGCATGCTTAGAGGCTTTCCCAATCGCAAAACTGACCTAAAATTGATGGGATTTTTGAAGCTTTCTTTTGTGCGCGTTATCAAGAAGAAGTTTGAAAAGCAGAGGTGTCCTTACATTACATTACATTACCATCGATTTTGACCCATTTTCAATACCAAGCTGCGTGCAAAAGCTTTCAATGCTTCTGCCAAATTTGAAGTCGATAGCTGCCTTTTTTGCGATCAGGAAGCCTGCGTACAACAGACATTTCACAGACGAACGGGCGGACAGACGGCCATGCTTAAATCGATTAAAAAATGTGTGTATACTTTTTGGGGTCTCTGAAGCTTCGATCTGGAGACGTGGTTGCAGCAAACGTATTAACGAAATGAACATACCTCTCCTTATCCTTGGGTGGTGGGTAAAATAAAAAGAAATCTTACTTTATAGCACTAAAGTTAGCGAACATATTACATAACACAGCACATAAATAAATTCTTATAAACTATTCCGAAAGGTGGCAGCGAATATTATATAAAATGGAATTTATTTTAATAACGCTATAAATAAATGCGAGTTTGCCATAAACGTATAAATAGAAGCAAGTGTGGAGATACACTTGCAACTGGTAAGAGCATCGGATGAAGATTGCCAGTCAGATTGCTGATATAATAAATAATATTTTAAAAGAATCTCTTAAAAATTATATTTTATGATAAACAGTAAACCCGACGGATTCCGTTAAGATAAAACTTTTAAAAATGACAAGTAATTCTTTAGCGAATTTTGAAGTCGATCGTACACTAAAGGCTAAAGATATGGAATGAATCGTCACTTTAAGCGACATTTCAAGTAAATCCGATACTGTTCGCTTTGTTGCTTTCGCAAAATCTTTTAAAAAAAATATGGCCCCGCATGTGGGGAGAGAATGTCTTAAGTGAGTAGGCGCGACGCAGATGGTTTGCGATTCTTGAGATTTGTTTTTCTTTTTCAATTTTGAAAATTCCTTTCCCCTATTTTACGACAGTCACCAATATCGGCGACCACATAAGATATGTAAATAATGTGAAAATTTATTTTGGCAATGGACGTTCAAATGACTCCGCTGTTATTTATTTGTCCCTAATCTAAAAATTTATACTTGTAGTAGAGCTTTGCTTGTCAATATTCCAAGATTTTCTTTATGTTGTGTATGTTTTTATATTTCGAGCGTTTGCGACCCGTTTGAGTAAGAGCTGACAACACAACATGGTTCAAATCAATTAATTAACCCAATTTTCGGAGATATTATCAACACACAGACAGACATATCTGCTGACTAAGAAACAATGTTGCACCAAGGATAACAAGAATGACAAGGGTAAGCAGCAGGTCCCCTGACATTCCTAGAATCAATATACATATGCGGGAAAAATTGTAGAAATCATGCTTCACTACAGATATTGTTAACGAAAGAGGAAGCTGACGCAACGTTCCGTGGCCTTTCCTTTTTCCCGAACCTGAAATAACACTCCAAGCAGAATATTATACATGAACTAAGCAAATGGTTTAGGAATGAACTAAATATGTAGAGGATACTAAAAACCGAAAATTCCCCCTATTCTTATAAGCGAATCATTGTAGCATCTCTCACTCATATTTATGACTATATAATCGAATTCTAATTAGATTCATACTTCGACAAGGGTTATAGAATACAAATTTTCCTTTATATGCTCCTATTGTCTGAAGCTAATGGAAAAATCGAACTTTTTCTATTAAAGGGCGCCGCCGGCTAACTGCGCAACCAGATTTTTGTATTATTAACCGGTAGCCGATAGCAACAGACGCACACTTAAAACAAAATTCGATTAACAACGATGAGGGAGGAAAGAAACAGCCATGCCCACGCAACCTTATAATATATAAAAGTTTATTTTTCTTCATTCTTGGTCTTTTTTAGGACATCTGTGATAGCACCACAAAAAAATTGGTCGCGAACAGTGTTACTTAGAAAATATTTCCGTGAGATTTTTTTTTTTTTTTTTTTGGGAGAAAAGTTGATTTATGATCTGCTTTATAAACAACGTCAACGAAGGCTCTGTAAGGCAACAATTTGATATCGAAATTAATTCGTGCCTCGTTGTAAGAATTTTTTTAACAAATCTCTACGAATAGTAAATGATATTTAAAGCATTTATGATGCACTTTCGCAAAAAAGGAAAAAATTAATACAAAGTATCCATGCGATCCATGCATGAAATTTATATTTACATGAAAGGGAAATCATAGCAAATACTTATTGAATTCTAGCAGCAAAATAAATCTATTTCTAATCTAACTGCGAGCATCCCGTCGCTATTTAGCCGTAATACTCTTATTTACACATAGAAAGCGAATCGAAATATACTCATGCACACCAAATTATAAACAATAATAATAATAATGAAAATATAAATATAACTATTTTTATTCTCTTATTATTTCGTTAATCAATAACAAAACAAAAAAAGAAGTATATAGAAAAAACGAAGAAAATAAAACTTTTATTTCATACTTACTTTCCAGCAGGCGTTGTATTAAGCTGTCAACATTTAAATCAAAATCCGCCATTATGTTGATTGTTCAATTTTCAGCTGTAGTTGTTGTTGTTCAGTATTTAGTTTTTTCTGTTTTTCCGTTTTTTTTTTTCTTCTTTTTATATTTCTTTTTGCGAATTTTAGTTGTTTGTTGAGAAAAAAGAAAGAAGTGCTTCTTCTCTCGTCTTTATCTATTTTTGAAAAGTTTATTATTTAATCGGGTTTTATTTTCATCTACGTTTTGTTGTTATTTTAACTGCATATGGATATATGTGTATATATATATATATAGATATGTGCGGGCGCACACGCACGCATTTACATATAACAGAAACAGCGGAGTTTCTAATTTACGAGAGCATGAAAACAAAACCAATGCATTAAGAGTGAAACGGAGCACAAAACTGAGAAGAGACTAAAAATTGGAGAATTCCTTTCATAAAATGAAAAAAAAAGCCAACAAAAACAAAACTAAATTAAACGCGTAAGCACACATGCACACACATATATATGTATATATAATGCATATATATATATATGCAATATTTGTTAATGTGGTTTTTGTATAAATCGCTGGTTGCGCTGGTCGCTTAACCGTGTTGTTGTTGGCTATTTTGAACCTTCTTTCAAAACACAAAATTAATTAATTGTACATTATATTTAAGAGATGGACATATAATTAATTGTACATTATATTTAAGAGATGGACATATAAGCCACAAATCTATTGGCTTAGTCCTTCTCTGTTCAACATACCAAAAAAAAAAAAAAAAAAAAAATATTTAAGAGAAACATACGCATTCCGTAAAAAGACGAAAAGGTATTGAAAATGTTGCAGATATTAGTAGGTAGGCGATCTGGAACCCAAAGAGAAAAATAATAAAAAAACAAAAAAAAAAAATATATATCTTTTTTAAGATAAAAATAATCTTCAATTAAGAATTTCTTTTATAGGGTTTTTATCAACTTTTCCCAATCCTCCTCATTTATATTTTTCTTTCTTGCCTAAAATGGCTCTTTTTATCTCTCTATTTTCCACTTCTCCTTTGTTTTTTATTTTTCTATTATTCCTTCTTTTTTTTTTTAAGTATTTTATCACACTTGAGCAACTGTCTCTTTTTGTTGCGAAACCTCTTTTCCTTTGATTTTTTTCTCACTGAAATATTGAAAGTTTTTTTATTTTTTTTAAAAAAAATTTTTTTTAACCTTAGGATGAATTAAAAATTTTCATGAATTGATTCCTTTTTTTTTAAATTTTCAATTTGCATTTGCATTGATAAAGAAATCTTTCCTTTTATTTTTGAACTTTTTTTTTTTTTTTCTAAACCGACGCGCCACTCCTTACAACCAAACAAGAACTAATTGAAACGTATTTTAAGTTTTCCAAGTTTTCTGTACAACACACAAAATTGACATCTTTTTCATTCCAATTCTCGAACGTAAATGAAAATTTTTATAAATGTTTACCCCAAGTTGTTTAAAATACTACACACACACTCACATTACGTATTATTCAGTATTAAAAATGTATGTTCTTCTTCTCTTCTTCAAATTTCTTCGTTGCGCACACTTCTATGCTATTTACCAATAAGTAGTAAAAATTTGATGCTTTGATTTTGTTGTCAAATTTATGAATGAATGTTAAATAATTTGTTTTTTTTTATATTTGCGTAGACTTTAAAAACGAAACGAATACGACGAAAAAAAAAATCAGAAATTATCATAAAGATTTCAATACAAAAAATGCAATTTCAGTTTCAATTTCTTTTCTTTTTTTTTTCCTACTCAACGCGAATGCCGTATAAAGCGAAAGTAGAAAATTTGCGACGCGCAACTCCCGTCATATTCCACGTATTCGTCCGAAATGAACTGCAGAAGCAACAACAACTTTTGACGACTTTTATGCTCACGATTCTTCTCTCATTCGTTTTGATTTATATTTCAATTTCATTTCGCTCACTTCTTTTCATTTATTTAATATAAAACACATCTGTAATTAGAACATCTGAAAAAACACCTGATTTTTCCCCGTTATTCTTTTCATTATCGCGTTTGGTACAGTAGAGCTGCCAGGTATACTTTTGTCAGCCTAATTATCATTTCACAAAAGTAGGGATACCCTACCGTTTTGCTAATGAAATTCGATTTTTTTTTTTTGCATTACTCGAAGAAGAAAAATCGAGATCAATGCTCAACCAAAATGAAAGGATTTAAGTGCTGAACGCAATCATTGCCTCATACTTGATGCTTGTCAAAGGAACTGTCAAAATAAAGCTCATTGTGTGTTCTTATAGGTAGATGATCACTTAAATTGTGTTAATTTTTGCTCGCTCGCGCATCTTTTAATAAGCGAGGCATTGATGTACTTTTGTGCAGAGAAAACTTAAATTTCTTTCTATATTGTGATCAAATATATATATGTTGAAATGCCAACTGAATAATTCACGATAAAAGAGATTGATTTTGTTAATTTAAATAATATCTAACAAAGCATATAAACTTTTCCAAAAAAAAAAAAAAAAAAAAAACAAAGGGAAAAATCTACGAGTGTCATTAAGTTCCGACTTCTTCTGTTTTCAAATAATCGGTTCAGTTTCGTATCTCTAACGGCAGCTTGCAGCAAACAGTTTGGCCGCATCCTTTTACTCACTTTACGCTATATTATAAAGAAAATCTGTTACTTGAAACGTGAAAAGACGTAAAACTTACCCACATATATTTGACAAGTTAAGAAAGAAGAAAAAAAAAAGGAAAATTGAAAAAAAGAAAGCAATCGAACGCTTTCCATTGGTAACTCGTTTCCGCATAATTAACACGTAATCGATTTTTAATTCGTCTTAACCAAGAAAAATAATTTTGCAAGTAAATCAAAAATTATTTTAAACTTTATTTAATGTTATAAACTAATAAACGAATAATAAGCGAATAAATATGAAATTTTTCATTTTCTAATGAAATCATTTTCAAAAGTTATAAATCAAAGAAAAATATGGTCACTACTGCAAGCATTTTTATATATTAACTTATATAACACCCAGAAAAACCTAAGGTAAACCTATCGTTTATTATACCGATCTAAGCTATCAGATATCCTGCATCACTTGGCCTAATAGAATTATTCAGTCGTTTTGGAAATAATACATCAAAAATTACATATTATTTTCATGAACGCCCGCATATTGGAGGGGGCTCGAAACCTCACATTACACTGTCCAAACTTTGCAACCATAATTTACTTTCCATGTATTTTGTTATTTCTCAGCCGCCTCTCCATATGTATTACGATCCAAAAAACAGATCTATCTGATCCAAATTCTCTACCATTAATTTTTTTACTAAATCACATTTATGAATGCATTTTCATCGTAAAATATTAAAAATTAAATTTTTTTCCGTAGGGCGTACTATTCATTAGAAATCTTGTATGGAGAGTGGTATGTAATATATAGACATATATGGTCTAAATTCGATGAGGTTATTGAATATATTACCTTTATATATATATAATTTTACATGAAGCGACATGAGACGGGCAGACGGACAGAAAAGCTTTGCTGTTTGTTCGATTTAGAAAATAATTCTGAATCGATTGGTATGATAAAAGGTGGATGTTACATACGTCTGCACAAACTTAATATACCCTTTTCTTTCTTTTTCCTTTTTCTTTTTGTATGAGCAGCCAATCAGGGGATTTCCGCCAATGCGCATGCGGAAAAGGCGGTGATGAGTAAAGCTTATAGGAAGAGTGAGGCAAAGGCCTTGCAAAGCGCAAGGCGCTTAGGATATAAAAATGCCAACGTAATCAAACTTGAATTCGGGCTTCCCACTCGTTTCATATTGTACGTAAACCCAAGTGCAATCAATTCGAAATTATTTCGAAACACTCAAAGCAAATATCTGGCAATGGTTTACTGCCTTGAAAAAAACTGCACACATATATATTAATATAGATGTTATTTAATTTGATTTTTTTTCAAAACATATAGCGCGAGTGTGAGACTCAAGCCAGATAGATGATTTTTTTCAGTTTGTCTAAAACAACCCGGTCGCCAATTTGCAAAAATATAAAATCATGTCGAAAAAAAAAAAAATACAAGATTTTTTTCAGTTTGCGAAGTCAACTTAACATTTGACCATATCTTTCTCAGAAGAATATTCTGATTTCTTGTTTCTCGCGTTGCGCTTCATGTACTCTTTATGTACTTCAATCAGCAATTCAATCTCGCTCTTGATATAATCGAGTTGATTTTCCACATCAACCCGATAGAAGATTGGCTCGCGATCTGAATGAAAGAAAATGAATAAAAAAAAAAAATAATAAAAAAAAGCAAGAAATGAAACAAAGGCGTAACATATATGTGACATCATGTGCATACTTCTCCTTTTACATAACAAACGGTACATGTAATGTATGCCATCCAGGGCGCGATCTTTATCGAGGTCATGTAAGGCTACAGTATTTTTGGCATTAGCCAAAATCTTTTCCCATTTTGAACATTCAGCTCTGGCCTGATTATAGGAACGTTCCAATTCTGCCAAGTCATTTTTAAGACCCAGTACTGTAAGAGCAGCTTCATTCGTCACCTTAACCATACGTTTACGCATCTCCTCGATTTCTTGGATTTTCCTTTGCTCTAATGCGGAAATTTCCACCTGAGCCAACACTAAATCGAATTTCTTAATCACAACTTTGCCTCTTTTCGTTTTCATACATTTTACTCACTCAACGCATCGCAACGATCCATACAGTCTTTGACTGATTGAAAAATATCCGATTTTTCTACTACTTCCTGTAATACCTTTTCATAAGGTTCAAACTCTTTAACGGTAGCCTTCAACTCTTCACGAAATTTCGCTTAGATGAGGATAATTTACCAATAAATTAAAATTAAATTATTAAATTATTATTTTGCGTTAAGAGACGTCGCACTTACACAACTCCTCAATACTCCGCGTATATTTCGTTATGACAGATCTTAACATTTCATGTTGAGCCGTCTCCTCGGCGACCTTTTTCTCCGCGATACGTTTCTTGTCGACGCAATCCTTAATGAAACTATTGACTTCGATGAATCGCTTACGCAATTTGCTATGAATCTTGTAAAGTTTGCGTATGCGCTTCGCATTGCTGGCTTGCTGCTTTTTTGAATTCTCCAACATTTCCGTCTGCAAACGCAGCATAGCCGCATGCTCACGTTCATTTCGTATATAAAGTAATTCAACTGAGTCACCAGCCGAATCCCAATTAGGTGGTTTTCTAATCATCATCCATCAAAAAAAAAAACAAAAAAAAAAAACAAAAATGAAAAAAAATTTCTCATCTCTTTATCGTATTTTGTTATAATTGTAAGTTAACTTACACAAAATATGTATCCTGCTGTTTCGATTCGATATAATCGCCGACAGCTTTTTCTGGATTTAAATCCAAATTACCGATAACATCAATCTTTGTCGTAGGCTTTATGCGTGGCATTTTCTTTTAGGATTTTTTTTGCTTGGTTTAAAAAAAAAAACAAAATTTCCTTTTAAAATATAATTAAAATTTCGCAGTATTTTTCTATCTCGATTCAGTAGAATTGATTGAAAGCTTTCAAAAAAAAATAAATATTTTTTCTCACATCCGTATCACATTGAAAAATTTCCATAGAGACTAGTATTTAATTGATAATAAATTCTACCGGTTGCTAAGTTTAATAATAATAAAAAAACAAAAAAATACCTTCAAAATAAAATCTTGACTTCAACTCCTTTCAATGCTCTGCACGTATGAACTTGATTTGAAGTGTATATGTTCCACACCACATGACGTCGTGTGTTAAAATATATATTATATAGCTTTAGCTAAGCTTTGCTAGTTACACATTTTTATATCTATTATCATCGAAGGCGGAGAGATATATATTTATTTTGACAAGGGAACGTTGCAACGTTCAGAAGGGAACATCAGAGATCCCACAAATTATACCTTGCTCAGGATCAAATTCTGCATTGACTGAAGCATGTCAATGTGGCTGTCCGTCCTTGTAATATCCTTCGTATGTCTACGTATACAGTTAAGGTAAAGCAAAAAACGACGGCCATGGAAATAAACAAAATCCGCTTGCATTAGCACGGTCGGGGCGACGAAATCTGCTGCCTGGTGTAATATTTTTCTCTATAGCTCTATAGCTAGGAAAAAAGAGGCTTGTTGAACGCACTCGCACTGCCGAACATCAACAAACTAAAACGGGGAAATCTTAGTGGCCGTCCTGAGGTACTGAAGAACTTTATGAACTAACCAGCAAAATCTAGTTGAGACAGTCAAACTTTATAGACTAGATTGGAAGCATGCAATTAGGAAATGGCAAATCTTGGGCTGGCGCCTGCGTCTAAAATTTAAAAGGCGATACTACTGGGATGCATTCTACTAATAATTTTCAAGTGGAAGTTTATGCATTTTCAGCTTAAGTCTCCGAATGCGTAAGAAAGCAATGCAGGTCGGGAGCTAAGCTGCATTCCTTCCGACAGCCAAGCCGCCTGAATGACGGCGAAAGAGCAGAGAGAGGTTGACATCTAGGATGAGCAATCACAGTGAGGTACACCTAATATGGGTAACTGAACATTCGGGTTTTGAAGGCAATCAAAAGGCCGGCTGTTTAGCCCACAAGGGAACCCATGGGACCATGCGAGAAGCCATATTAATATGGTGATATCGCAACGGGCATAGAAAAAATTCGATTCGAAAAGTATTCTGCTAATGTGATATACGATGCCTGCTTGGGCAGCACATACAAAGGCAAATTTTATATGGAAACTATGAACGTTTGCTAGCCATTGAAAAGACAAGAACTAGACAAGTTAACTAAGCAATCATATCCTTAACTAAGCAATCATTCCTCAAACTTTATATATCACTTGTTTCTTTACTTACGTTTCTTCATCTTCTTTGAATTATTTTGTTATACATACATAGCCATGATATCAGAAATAGTCCGTTGTAAATGCAAGGAACGAGAAGACTAACTCGCGACTCGTTCCGGAGGCATTGGAGTACTAGAAGTGATTGTAGAGTTTTTTGGTTTCGTAATAGCTTGATAGCTCGATAAGGAGAGCCTTAAACCGATTCCTCGTTCATATAGTGCCATCATTATGATTGCAGGATTTACTTACCAGTTTACTTAGGCCTTTCAACATCCCATGTTTTTTTCGATTTAGAAGATAACTGAGGGGTAGGTGCATGGTTTACGCTAAACTTAATAGCTATGGATTATGAATCCGCTGTAACGAGTAGAGTGTTTACAACTTTCAATAAAACATGGATTCTTTTGTAAGATGGCTGTCGGATAGTAATTTCTGAATATATATTCTTTCAAATATCTTTACAAACTTGTAACATTTTCCATTTATTTGATTTTGTTACCATTTGTTTTAGAAGAGAGTTCAACATTAACACTCTTTTAAAAGAAAGTAAAAACATCGTAGAGGGACACAGCGCACCACTTCGGTTACTACATATTCAAAAAAAGACGCTATATGCGGGGTATCATCGAAAAAGTGGTGCGATCGGCAACATGTTCAAAAACACGTCAGTGACCTCTGGGTTGAAGACGAGACGTGCAAACAAGCTTAAATTGATTCAGAAAGCGATCCTGAATCGATCGGTTTAAATCAACCTCGGTCATCTTTCTCGAGTCCTTCTGGCTGCTACATACATGCAAGCGTTATATCTTTCAGCTACGATCAATTACGCTTTAACCGCACTGATATTTGAATCCACTATGCACTTACTTGGTAGTCGCGATTCTTATCTACCTCGGCTCTATTTATACCTATATATTTTTTGTTCTTACTGGAGGGAAATTGGAAGCAAAACGAAAAATAAAAATTTAGTTAAAGACCTAAATTGATGGACATTAAATCGTTTTCTCTATATATGTATTTTTAATATCGAGTAGTAAATACCCTACACCTTTTGGAAAAGTACAAGACTATTGACTTTATTAATTTAGTTAAATTTTAAAATAATTGCATTAGAAGATAAACAATCTCATCTAATTTATACGAATGAGAGAAAAATAATGATAATAATAATAATAATAATAATAATAATATGTAAATATAACCTGATATATAACAGCTTAAGTTACTTTTTGCTTTAGTAGTAAAACTTCCGATCATATTCTTGTATTTTTTTTTTTTTAATTATGAATTATACATATTTTAAATTTAATATTGTTTTTATATATTTTTTTTTATTTCTGCCTTGCTGTTATATATATATATATATTCATATATATATATATATATATATATATATATACGAATGTATATTATCTTATCATTTACCGTCTTGCGTAATAGCGGTTACATTATGATATTATGTATATATCGATAGTTGTAATAATTTTTCATAGTTTTCGAGGTCAAAAACACATTTTATTAAATAGTGTTTTTTTATGTTTTATTTATTTATTTTTTTTTCTTTTTTTTTAGATGAGTAAATTTAGAATTAATAAAAAAAAATCAATTTGCTTATATTTACGACCTTAAAGGAATAAATGTTGAATTTTATATATGTTCCATATAAAATTCATTTCATTTAGTGCCTAAAGATCTTTGGCTGCATATGATCTAAATTTAAATACATTCATTTCTCGGATTTCCTTTTAATAATAACGAATAACACTTGATGTCAATAAACATAATAATAATAATAATAATAATAATAATTAAAGAGAGCATTTAGAATATACTCATAGATTTTTATGTCAGATGCTTAATTATAATAATTTTCCGAAAATAATATGAGAAATTCCATTCTAACCTCACTTTTTGTTAAAAATTTTCATACACCTGAGGACATACGGTATAATGACGTTCAAAAACCCTGCTTACTTTTTATGTGTAGCGGAAGGAATCAATTGATGTTTAAGAGTAGAGATTATATATTAAAACTATATATATGTACATATATAAATGCGATTTAATAAAAAATAATTGAAGATAACCAAAAAGGAAAAAATTAAATTATATTCGTCTAGGTGTACATTTTTCATATCCATCGCCGCCAGCTAATATTTCTCATTATTTGCTCGATCAAGATAATTTTATGCATCGAATATTTTTTGGGTCGTCATGGATGGAATTTGTAAATCATCCTGGATAGCTCAATTGAAGAATCTTGCAAAGATTTCAGCAATTTTTTAATTCGCTACGGTAAGCAAGATTTTAGGGTAAATTTTTTTTGATCCTTCGTTCTGGTACTTGCCATTGCTAAACAGCTCATAGTTTCATGGGGATCGAGAACAACTAACTACACTTCTTGGAGTCTCCGATGCATACTTCTGAGTGTGAGGTAAACGGGAGGATAACTGTGGTATTACTAGAAAACAACAAAATTGCAAAAATTTCGAAAAATTATGAAAAATTTGGAAAATTTTTTTCAAGGTTCAAGATTAAATACCCTACACTGTAGTGTATTGATCCTATCCGAATTATTTTCAATAGTGTTCGTCCATGGGCGAAAACTTTGCGGAAAGAACACACGAAAACAAAACGGACAGATTGACAAACAAATTAAGAAAGCGATTCTGAATCTGAATCAATATAATAATAAGTAGGTCTACTTCAATTTCTTCTGGGTATTGCATGCATCCGCACAAAATTCAATAAAGTCAATATATAGTAGTACGAACGGTGTAGGGTATAATAACTAAACGATTTATTTTTATTCTTATTATTATAATGTAGTCCAAAAGAATAAATTCTAGGACTTAAAGTGGGATGAACACTAGCAACTGACTATTAGGTCTGCTTTTTTTTTATTTTTAAAAATTATTTCATGCTTTACAAATAATTGTTGCCTTAAGTCCAACTTCGCCACGTTCTCGTTCACATCAGGATGTGACTGTCAGCCACTTATACCCTACACAGGATATATTAAGTTAGTACATCTGTATGCAATACGCACATGGATTTGAGATTGACTCAGATGTTATTACACTAAATGGAACTAAGCTTGTCCCTCTGTTTTCGTCCAAGGACGAACACTATTGAAAATGTTTCAAATCGCAATACCTTTTTGATCACGTCCCATAAAAAACTTTATTTTAAAAAGACATTATATGAATAACTACAATAGGCATTGGAGTGTATTGGATTTAACGGTGAAGTGTGAGTCACCATAGGGCTTTTACCTATTTACAAATACAATTATTGAAATAATTTTAAAACATGTACCTTCAAAGATCAACCGCATGCTTCCTTTTTTAGTAAACATAAGTAATGGAAATGGAAAAAGCAATCATAGGTGAGCGAGGGGCATAAAATAAGAAAAACAAAAATTTATTTCTCTAACAGAATATATAGTGTGTTCTAAAATTTACCCACAGATTTCAGTTTGCCCCTTTTTGTGCGGTAAACTCTTCACAACTCAAAAAAAAAAAGAAGAAAACAGCGACAGCTGGCAGCTTAGAATTAGTAAAAGTGGAGCGTTATGCGAAGGAGCAATGTGATTTCATGGTCCAATATTTTTTCAAAAATAATGAAAGTTTGACAGTCGCAGACGGTCGTCGATTTAACTTCGTCAACTGCGAAGCGATCTATATCAACAAACCTACAACCGCCTAGGCTTTGAGGAGGAGACTCGACCAGCTGCGTATGTGCCAGCAAAGTCGTCGAGCTCATTGTCCACGCACAACCTAATCCTATGTATTATGATTCAATAAAAACTTTTCAATGAAAAAAAAATAACTGCTTTCCATTTAATTCGAATCTTGCATACATTTTGAGACACCCTGCATAAAGTATTAAACTAAATTAACTATAACATATATGTAAATCGAAAAAAAAGATTGTCCTCTACATAGAGCAAGGTTCAAAAAGTAATGCTTAAATGTTTTAAAGAAAATTACGAAAAGTTTTAAAAAAACATCAAAAAGCCAAAAAAAAAAGTATTATTACGGAATGTACTTATAAAAAAAAAAAAGAAAATGTTTTTTTAATACACTCTGATAAAAAAGTAAATTTTTTAAAATTATAAATTTTTTTTATTTTAAATATGATTTGTATATTCTGTAGTTTTAAATTCGGGTAAATACATTTGTGTTTCTTTTTTTTAAATTTTTGCAATATTTCAACTTTTCCATGTTTATAATAAAATTTATAGAATTTTATTTTTTTTATTTTTTTTAAAGTTTTATTCATAATTCTTTATTTTTGTTAGGTAATGTACGTATATTTATATGTATATATCTATTATATATGTATCTGTATATAAATACATATATTTATATTTTATTTTTGTATTTTAATTTTGAATTATTTGCTTTCATATAGAATTTACGTTTTATTATTTTTTTTTTGTTTAGTGTAATTAAAAAAAAGTATGTGATTTTTTCTTTACTGTCCGAAAAAAAATGAATAAATTTTTGTTCAGAAATTTTTCCGAATTAAATTTCTTCAAGTATTCATTTATTATAAAGAAAAAATATGTTACTTTTAAATTTATTTTTTTTTTTTTTTTTTTTTTTTTTATATGAATATATAGGTAAGGATAATACGGGAGTAGAGATGGTGGGATTGGAGAGGGAAGGGGAGGAGATGGAAGTGGAGGGCTATTTATTTATATATATATATATATATAACTTATTTAAAAATGTTAAATTTTTTCCTTTCATATTTAATTTTTATTTATTTCATTTTATTTAAACAGCAGCAAATTATTCTTAATTATTATATTATATTAATTTTGGTTGCAAGTTTAATTATTAGTTGGTGTCCTTTCGGCCTGATGTTGTTTTTTTCCCATTTAAATCGTTAATTTTCTTTTTTTTGCCAAAAATTTTTTTTGTTTAACCAAAATTTTTTTTATATAAAAAAAAAAAAAAAAAAAAACAAACTATTAGTTCAAGTTTTATTAAATGCATGGGATATTAAGTCAACCAAAAAAAAAGTCACTTCTCAAACAAAAGCAATTTCTACAAAGTCGCCATTTGAAACTAGAGATTGAAATTTTGGCAAAAAAAAAAACAAAACACTATATAATTGGTGTTAACAAAAAGGCGCCATAATTTTGATTTTAAGAAATGAAAATAAATTGAAAAACAAAAGATTACAAAAAAAATGGTGATCTTCTCCTTTAGCCGCAAACTAAAGTCGTAATATTCCTTCTCAATCTTCGGTATCAATCAACAAATAAATAAAAGACTATAATTCCTGCTCTAATCAGCACAACATTTAGTTCGCTTGAATATTTTGATGTCGTATCTTGGTTGCTTGCCTTTTGAATGGTAGATTATACCTACATCACTCAAGGATCGAATTTGCCTTTCCAATTATGACATTCAATTAGGCAGGAAAATTAACCCGTTCCCGATTAGAACGAGAGCGAGTTTATCTTGAAATATTATACACCGAGATCTTGCAATCAAATAAACGCAGATTTATTATGAGATTAAAGTCCTTCTTTTAGACGGCATGTCCGAATTGGTTGTAAGCGAAATTTAAGCGAAGAAAGCAAATTAAACGGCTACGGTCTCGTCAGCAAACTTCTTTCAGTTACAAATAAATATTTAAAAAATAAATATTAATCCTCATCCAAAACGTAATAGATGGTATTAACAAAATATTATGTTAACACTGCCAAAACTACCGAAGTTCCATATATGTATATATATATATATATATATATATATATACCTTACTTCTATAAAAATGAGCCAATTTGACCAATCCATAATTTTTGTAAAATCCTCGCAATCACAAAAATGAAGATCGAGAGAAAGTTGAAATCGGACCGGGCAGTCGTGTAAAAAAATTAATTAACTTCAAAGTGACGTGTAAAGTGCAAAAAAAATTTAAATATTTTCCAAAAAAATAGTCAATTTTTCTTACAGAAAAAAAAAAAAAGAAGATTATAATTAGTGTATGAAAATGAAAATTCAGTCCGCAAGTGAAATTATTAACTGAATAATGCAATACTCTGTTCAAGTTGAAGTACAACGATATAAAGACAGAAGTGATCATAAGACTCGGATATACCCCATAGTATACCAAGTCGCCAATAAAATCAAAATAAAAATTAAACAAAAATTTGTCTTTTTTAGATTCGCATCAGAATAAAAAATTCATGTGTATTTGTTCTTATTGGTGAAGCGGGTAAAAAAAGATCGTTTGAAAAAAATGTATTTTGGAAAGTACTTCGGAAAAACTACTAGACAGCAGATATTCATTACAATTATCATCACCTGCCTGTCCGGTTTGAAAACAGTATACACCCATTTTGCTAAAGATAGGTACACACATGTGTCATCACATCTCGAAAAATCGCTTATCAATATATTTAATACTTTTCTTACACGGTGTTTCTTTTCATTTGATACTTTGAAATAACACAGTTCACCAATAAAAATAAAGAGAATTTGTTGCACAAATTTTTTATTCTGGCACGAATCCCAATATTTTTTTTTTCTAAATTTAAATTTCTGCATTAATTTTAAATCATTATTGTAATGAAAATAAATTTTTTTTTGTTTTCGTTTTATAAAATGTAATATGGATTACATTATTAGTTTTTTATGGTCTCTCTGGGAAAATACGTGGAATTTTTCATCTTACACGAAGTTTTAAAGTTGTGGAACAAGTGTTGTGCATTTTTTTACGTGATTTTTATTGCACGGATTTCTAAGGGACGAATCTACCCTGTAAAAAAAGCAATTGTGTAATATGAGTTCCGATATTATTTTTTTTGCACGGTTGCGCAACATAACCTCAAATTTGCCATAATTTTTTTTTTTTGAACGGTTTCCTAAGGATCGTATCTATTGTGTAAGAAAAAAGTAGTAGGATGTACACAAAAAGTCGCCAGCATAACCACTTTTTTTTTTAATGCCAAATTGACGCGCGCGGTAGTTCCATCGTTAATTGGCCGAGGCGGATCAGCTAGTCGAACGATATCAATATTAGAAGATGCTACCATGAATATCTTTTATAGACTATAATTTGCAACTTGTTTACTGGCTAATCTTTCGCATTTTCATAATTGACATACGAAGTGTCATCGTTCTGTTTCGCGTTTCGCGGCTATGAATAATCATATAAATCTAAATTTTAAAATTGCATACTCATCAAGAAGCTGTATATACTTTGTAAGATCTTTGATACGCATTGCTAAATGTTTCCCAAACAGAAAAAAAAAATTTAAGTGAAATGTAAAAAAAATCTTTTAAAAATTTTGAATAATAAAAAATCATATTTAAAAAATTATTAATAACAAGTGACTTTCTTTTTTACTTATACGACTAATAAACAATCTTACAAGAGACGATGCAGTAATAGAAAATACGTGTAGATGGTGTCTTTAAAAGAATTAAGAGAAAGAGTAAAGTGAGGTTATGATGAAAAAATTAAAGGAGAGTTAAGCGTTAAGAATAATTTTTGTTTTGAAAAACGAATGTTTAGGTGAATGTAAAAATGTAGAATATTATTAAAGTGAAATAATTAATAAATTTGAGTTAAGAAAAGTATTAAATGTTATGAGAAATACATATTAATTCACAATTGTTTGCTAAAGCACCCGCAAAAGAAAGAAGGAACTCATCGATATCGTAGGGAACAGTATAAGAGAAAATTGTCCACTTCCTCTGATTTATGTTCAGCGCGCCTGTTTGTTAACCAATCAAAATTTGCTTTTATTTCGAATATCTACTTAAAGATGCGATAAAATTTTGATTAACAACAAGTCGGAAAACATAAATTATTAGAAAAAATATTTTAAAACTTTTAGTTTTTAAACTTTCATTTGTCAAAATCAAGGCAAATTATAATTTAATTTTTTTTTTTTATTATTATACCCTGCGCCACTGGGACGGACTATAAGGAGGGTATATTAAAATTGTGCGGATGTATGAAACATCGAAAAGGCCTGGAATCAGACCCACCTTTTTTTAAATCCGCATGTCCGGCCTTGTCGTGTACTTTTGTTCAACCTAAACAAACGGTCTTGAATAAGGTTCGGATAGGAGCACTTTTTCGACCACTTCCCAGTTTAATGACCACTCAAAAAAAGAGACATTTAATAACGATATTGACTGTAGTGTGGGATATTTACCAACGGGCCGTATCCCACTATATTGTCTTCAATTTATATTTTTTTTGTGAAAATTCCAATAGCTAGCAGACCGACAATAAAAATTGCTTTTAAGTCGGTCAAAACTTTTGAAAGCTTTTAATATTACCTAAAGGTTTTTTTTAAAGAAGTTCTAATAAAGTGAGTAAATGTACGCGACGTGCATGAAAAAATAGATGACTTTTTAAACTTCGTAGACTACGTGCATTCGATTTTCGAATTTTTTATTTTTTTTGTTATGTTGATACACATATGTTGACATTATCAGCCATTGTGCATTTTTAATTCGTTTCTGGCAGATAATAGACGTGTTGGCTTTTGGATTTTATTTTTATCGCTATCGAGGAAAACGGATCAAAGGCCGTGTATTAAGTTTTTTGCGAAAAGTAAAATTAAGAGCTCCATCTTACTTAAAATGTTAGCTGTAGCATTTGATGAGTCTACTTTAAGCAAAAAAAAAAAAAAAAAGGTTTGCAAGTGGTACCAGCTCTGCACACAAGGCCGAGAAAATGTTAATGACGATGAAAGCATTGAAGGAGTTAAAAGAGCTGTTACGGTAAATGGTCGTGCGGTCAGTAAGGAAGGAATAGTACCTTGCAGTTATGCGCTGTTTGCAAGAAGCAATGCGAAAGAAATGCCCGGAATGGCGTAATAAACACTCACGATAACACCACGCCGGCCCTTACGCCATTACTTGTTTGCAATTTTTTAGCCAAAAACCAGATCGTAAACGTACCTCAGCCATCGTATTCACCGGACTTGGCCACCTTGTGACTTTTTCCTGCTGCCAAAATTGAAAAGACGCATGGAAGAACGGAATTGTGCCATGATTAAGGACACAAAGACTGCATCGCTGGAAGAGGTCAAGGCGATACCAAAAAGCGCCTATCACCAATGCTTCGAGGATTGAAAAAATAACGCCGGCCCAAGTGTTTTATATCTAAGGGAGATTACTTTAAAGGCAATAAAATAGATATTGATGAATAAATATTTTTCGTTAAGAATGAAGTCACTATTTTTTTTTTAACACGCCACCTATATGTACATCGAGACACTGCGCTTATTTAAACAGCAGGTCACAATATCACAATCGGCCGTCGGATTGACGCAAACCCAATATGAAGACCACATTTATAGAGAATTATACTCAATAGGTAAAGGGGGAGATTGCCAAGAAAGAGAAGCGGTCAGAAGATGTCAGTTAACAGATACTTTTCAAAATAACATTTTGTTATTCATAAAATAATTTCAGGTTTCATCTGAACGTACGACATAGATTGGCGGACACGAGATCAAATCAAATCGATCTCATTATGACTAATGTGACCTCTATACTCAATAATGAGGTCTCCCCGCTAAGCTTATTTTTGTGTTTTACAAGTCCAATAGGTAAAGTTTTGTGCTTCAAAGGAAATAAACGGTTATAGAAGATAATTTCATCATTAATGTTTCGGGGACGCATGTATGCACGTATGTATGTACGTAAGCCCGCTAGCAAGGTTATTATTATTATTAACATTGAAAACATTGAAATGTTAAATAAAAAGTAAAATGAAGTAAAATGGAAATGAAAGTGAGTTTAAGTATTATATACAAGAATCCTTTAAATGACTAATTAATAGTGTGTTGTTGATGATTCTGTTGGACCGAGTGCCCAACGGGTGGAGCCCAACGGGTAAGTGTTAATGGTGAAAAAGAAGAGAAAAAATAAATATAAATTAATTTATAAATATAAAAGAAAAATTACGCTATATTTACGGCTCTACACAAAGACCTGTATATCTGAACCCAAACATAGAAAATTTCATGGCCACAATTGTGTTAAAAACAACAGACGTCCACGCCGTCACAAAAAAACCTCAGTTGTGGCTTTTAGTTGTTGTTGTTGTTGTTGTTGCTGTTATTTTTGTTGAGTTGGATGTTATTAAAAACGTTGTTTTTTTTTTCATTACAGTTTAATATTATTAATATATATATATTTGCATATGTATGCGTATGTGTGTGTGTGTGTGTATGTGTGTGTGTGTGTGTGTGTAAAGAATTCATAATATTAGTTAAATTAATTAATTGTTTAAAGATAGAAAATACATACGAAATAAACAAAAAAAAAATGACATGATCATTTATCTTTAGAAAAAAAAAAAAAAAAGAAATAGAAGAAAACAATAAAGAAAGAAAAACATATATGAAAAGAATTATTCCCGCGATTCTTCTTCGATACTGCTGCGCGTAAATAATTACTTCTAATGAACAATTTAAATAAATAAGAATCGTTTTTCGTGTTCAATTTAAAAAAAAAATTCAAACATTAAACAGAAAAAATTTAAATAATTGTGGAAATTGTATTAGTTGTAGTTGTTGTTGTTGTTGTTGTTGCTATTGTTGATTTTTGTTGTTGAAATTCTTATTATCATTATCTTAGAAGTAGTAGAGTAGTTGTAAAGAAACAGTTTTGAACGAAGCCTACATAGTGCCGTAACCAGGATAGGCGGCGGTTATATTTGGCGCATAAACGGGTGTTGCGGAAGCTGCTGCAGCAGCAGCGGCTGCAGCCGCATAATTTTGAGCATACTGTGGCGGTATACCCATGGCAGGCCCCGCTGTTATCATAAGCTGTGGTTCCATGGTTATAATATTCTTATGTTCGACCGTTTCATCTTCTTTCTCCCGTCTGGCTTCATTCTGTTCAAGTTTATCCACTTTGCTGGTGTATTCGCGTATAACCTGCAAATTCATATAAAATATTCAGCAAATGAATGAATGAATGAAATAATCACATTAACCTACTTGTATCATATAAGGCATGGCAAAGTCCATAATATTGTGTTTCCAAGCCAATTCCAATATAACATCAGGTCGCAACAAATCGTAGCACTGAAATGGAAAATTAGAAATATAAATGAAATTATCTCTCGCAATCAAATTCACCCCCCGATTTATATATTCATATATAATGGCTGCAAAGATCGAATTGTAGTACGTCACGTACGTACGTATCACGATTTCTTCGTGAAGAAATCTTTGCCTCACTTTCTCGTTTTAAGAATGCATTTAATATTCGACCGAGTTACAGTTTTTATTATGCTGCTCTTAAATTGAGTATGAAGACTTACAAATTTTAAAATAATAGATAGCTTCATCATTAAAGGTGCGAGAATTTGCCTTCGCTTATTTTCCACTATCCCAAAAATATATTGTTTTTCCTTTTACTTACCTGAAATAAACAAGCGGCAAAGCAATCGTAGGCATTACGCTCCAAAAACCATGCCAACAACTCTTCGGCAATCTCTTGTTTACCAGATTCGGCGGCATATTCCATTGCATCTTTATATAAGCGATCTTTTTTGCATAGCTCCACACTTTGCTTCCAACGATTGTTGCCTAGCGAATCAATTAACAAAATGAAAGCTATTAGCACTGCTCTCGCTCTGCTTTCGTTTATCGACTTACCTTTATACAAATAGGCAGCAATCCGCCGAAATTCAGTTAATTCATGTTTCTCCAATTTCTGTGCCAAGGCAATAGTATCGAAATTATCAAAGCCATCTATAGAATTGCGTAATCCTTGATAATCTTCTTCTTCAATTAACAAACCATTCAGAGCTTCATTAATGGCTTTATTATTCAGTGATTGCACGGATCGTAAATATGGTTTAACTAATGCCAAATGACCTGTTTTTGCAAAGAAGCCGACAGCTCGAGTGTGATCCATGCGCGGTGCTAGTACTAATAAGATATCGTTGAGCAACAAGGGCTTATAATCTAAATAGAATTGTATCGCTTTGTAGTAGAGTTCAATGTTGGCGACCTTTGTGATAATATCTTTGAAGTGACCCTCACGCCAGGCTTCGGTGGGATGAGCCATCATAGCCAGTACAGCGTTATCGTACTCCTCGTACTTATCATAAAGGAACACCAACTCTGACCAGAGATGAGCTGATTCGGCAGCTCGCAACACCTTCGGTATATTGACACGGGACCAAAACAGCTCAAGGTGCTCCCGCATTTTAGAAGGCTTGAATTTCGAATAAAGAATGGCCAGTTCAGTAAACATGCCCATGTGAGCGCGTTCCAAGCCTAAAGCGGATTCTAGTAAAGCAATGAGCTCTTCAAAATAGCCGCGATCCTGATAATAGTTGATCAGATCTTCCAATTCATCGGCATGCACCACAATGTGTAAACCGCACATCTGAGCCAAACGAAATTCCTCGGCATCGACACAGGCAAAACACACCTCCTTCCAAGTGCGAGTCGAATTAGCTTTCCGAGCCGAATCTACAGCACCTTGGAATTCTTTCAAATACACCAACGTAATGGCCAAACGGGCAAAGTTGCTAACATTATTGTATAACAATTTAGCGGCATCGTACATGCCATCGTTGAAGCAACGATCTCCAATTTTTTGTATGTCTGCATGATTAGGACCAGAAATAAATTCTTCGAGATCAGCTAAACGACCAGTCCGAGCATAGGCATAAATTAATTCACTTTCAATATAAGACTCACGAGCCTTCTTGCGAGCCATTTGTAGATAACGCACTAAATCCTCCCAAGAATCGGCTTGGGAAGCAACACTGACCACATCCATATAGGCGCTGGGATCGTCGGCCTTAATATACGAATCGATGGCCTCTTTAACCAAACCCTTTTCCAATTGTGCTTTAGCCAATTGCGACCAAACGGCCGGCTCATTGCAACGCTCGGCAAATTCATAAGCCCGCTCCAAATTATTGACTTGTTCGATAAGCACTTGTATGGCTGAAGTGTTGACGTCAAATTTCTTAAAAATTGCAAAAGCCTCTTCATATAATTGGTTCGAAATGGCTATATTTGCTATGTCAGGGGCATCATAATTGTCCAGACGATTGATATAATCCATTACCCTTGTGCGATCAGCTTTAATGGCTGTCAATATCAAAAGATTTTGCAAATTACGATGATCCGAAAAGACTGATGAATCTAAAATGATTTTCTCCAACAACTCAATAAGCTCGTTGGGTAAATCAGCAGTCATAAAGGCCTTAACCGTTACTGAGATATCATCGGGATCTTGGGTCTCTGATAGGGCGGTTTGTACCACTTGATCAATGAGTTGACGTTTGTAAGGATTAGCTTCAGAGAGAACTTCAGCCCATAATTCGGGATCACGTCTTCTTACCAGGTAACGAGCTTCACTTTTAAACAATGAATTTTCATTGCAAACGGCTATTAGCTCACGATCGCACTGACCTCTTTCATAAGCCACACAAGCCAAATGTGGATCACGTTTCTCACAATAACGACCTACAACACGACTATCGTAATATTGGTTCTCTTTAAGGAAACGTTCTGGATTGTTATTCGAGTCAATGTAAATTTTCGCCAGAGCGTTATGAGTGGCTGGCTCAATACAGCCCTCATGGACACGTGATTCCAACCATGGTAGCAAGAGCTTTAAACGATTCCGTTTTTCCACTTCCTCAACCAGCTCATCCGTTGAAAATTGTCCCTTCACCACTAAAATCAAGTTCTTAATAATATCCTCCGAGCAATCGACATCCAGTAAACCACCCACAACCACCGGTAAACGTGAGGGATTAACTTTTTGTACATAAATCTCAATATATTTTTGCAAATTGTTACGATACAAATATAAGACTAAATCATGGACAAAATCGAATCTATCGCAGACAATAATCAAGGGCAATTGATCAGTTAATTTGGCTTCCTTTAGAAAATTTTTAACTCTCTCCGGGTTGTAGCAATTTGATTCGCGACATATGCGCTCTACTTCTTTGATTTGGCTGCTTTTACATGCTGCCTGGATATACTTGAAGTGAACTTCAGGATCCTGCGAATAGTTGACAATAGAACCTAAGAAGTAGAATAGACCTTCGTATGACTTAAAACTCTCGAAGAGATCGATCAAGGCTTTGGTAGTTAATTGTTCGTGATATTTGGTAGCGATTTGTACACAAATTTGTAAATTCTGACGTATATTTGCCGTAAGCATTGCCTTCAAGCATTCTAGAGAATCCTCGACTGATAAAGTACCAAAGAATCCCACCAGCCAATCGGCATTCAGGAGATGAGTATGTACCACGGCCCGCTTGATATCATACAAATCAGTATAGTGTTCGAGAGCACGTTGAAGTAAGCCAGCCTTCTCACATAATTGGGCGATGTGAGCGCGATCGTAATGAGTAAACATAGCGTTACCTAATATAGCATCAGCAACTTGGGGAGCTGAAATTAGATTCATTTCGAGTAAACGAGTTTGCAGAGCTCCTTCGTTCGGGCGATTGTGCTTTAGGGCGTCTAGAAGGAATGCAGTGCACTGCTGGACCATGGAATGTTCCATGAAAATATCAACGATTTGATTAATATCCGCTAATGGTTCTTCTTCAGCCACTAGCATTGAAGCAAAACTGGCTCCCTGTTCAGGATTAGTACGCATTACCGATCTTAACAAAAATATGTAATCTGGTGTATAGTTGACTTTTTTAGCGTATAATACAATTTTCTGAAACTGCCCAGTCTCCGCAAAGCATTGAATAACCTTATTCGGTACGTTGGCTCTCAAATAAATTGACAAGGCCAATGTAAGATCGGATGTTTTTACCAGATCTCCCAATTCTTCGCTACATTCCAATTTCTCTTCTTTTAACCATTTCTCGCATAACTGCTTCTTACCTTGCAATAACACCGGTCGACACAATTCCAAACTTTCGAATTTATTCAATTTACCCTGATCTAAGAGTATGCCAAAGTATTGTAACAATGGCGGTGTCGAAGATCCCGCAGGTGTCTGCACTTGTTGAAAACGTTGAATAGTTTGTGGAGTACGCAAAATGCCCTTAGGCGCCAACGCGGCCACTTTCGCAGCTTCAGCATATTGACCGGCCATGAACAATTTGTTGAATTTGCGCACAAACAATTCTTCCGCACCAGATAAATTATTACGTACTGCCATACGTAAAGCCAAATCGGGATTTTGTAGAACGGTATTAATATATGGAATAATTTGTTCCTCATCTACTGTTACCGATAGCACTTGACCTTTTCTATTTACCCCAATTATGCCGCCGCTAGATTCATGGGGAGCGGTCACGAAAATCGTATCGGCTGATATGCGATTCATATAAATGCAAGTGCCCGTTTCCATATCGTATAGATGAATGTAACCATATTTGGTGATTAAATAAATTGTGTCATATTTGGAGGAAACTTGCATAGCAACCGGGAAATCGCTTTGAGCTTCTGGCGGAAAGAAAACGTCTACGGATTTCTTTACAAACGGTATATTACCGGTCGGTGATGTTCCCACTTCGATAATATGCAATTTACCGCCGGTAGCAGTGCGTACAGCAAAACAAAAAAGCGTCGACGGTTCTTTGTTACCCTCCATTTTGAACGAAGCAAAGGCAGCGGCGTGACCTAAAAGGTAACAAATGTATGAATTTATGAAGAAAACTATAGAAATATAGAAATCGAAATGGGCGTTATAGAAGTGCCTGCATCTAAGATGCTGCAGGTTATCGAACAATTTCCAATAAATTTCGTATCGAAAGCATTAATTAATGTTATTAGAATATACGGACCAAAACATGATGATGATGCGTCATGGCACGGGAAAATGGAATAATTAGATTTGATATATAATTTTTTTATATTTTTAGGAGAGCCGATAGCCTGTGTTGCTAGTGCTTAATGTCTTTTTTTAGTCTATTCATTCATTTCATTAGTCTAAAATTAAAATAATAATAATATATTTTTAGGACATTTTAATCTATATTTTAATCTTCTAATCGTTTCTTCTCCTTTGCTATGCACAATTATTAAAAGCAAGTGTGATTTGTTTCCTGGCATTAGAATTCAGGAAAGTTTCCGACTAATGAAATAGATAAACTGATCGCGTCTAAACTCAACCATAATTTCACTTTCCTATTATAGATCCGTTTTAACAGATCTGCAGTGCAGTAGTCGTAGCTTTAATTTCACTTTAATGTCGAAAAATATATATATAGGAAACCCGAAGTATACATTCGTTTACTTACCTTCAATAGCTTGCGATACTTTACGTTCTACCGAATACAATTGCATAGCGCCGGCCACACGATTCGGTAAAGCTGAAATGCCAACCAACAGTAACCATTGTTGATTCGGATTGCAGCGGTAATTAATAATTTGGCAACCATTCAATGATGAGTGTCTATCGAACATTTTCACCGGCGTTGAATCACCTTCCATTGACCAATGATATACTGAAGTTTCTGTCACTAAAGCCAACGTGTTCAGGGATATCCATTTCCAAAAGACAACGTCCTCGCTCATCGTATGAGCTTTCATTTTCGATTTCATTTCAATATTGAAAATTTGCAAAGTTTTTTGAGCTAAAATAAGAATTTATAAGAACAAAAAAGTGAAACTACGATTAGATAAAAGTGATAACAGATATATAGGTATAGATATATATATATATATGGAATACCGACCTTTGAGAGCAATAACTTTGCTAGCTGGATTCATTATAGCCGAATCGGCAGATATTGGGCGTCTCGTCGGATTGCTGGTATCATTCATATCAATAATAACTACCTGGGCGGTATCATTGACCTTCTCGCGCACACAAATGAATTTATCAGACTCCATGGTAAGAGTGCTGAACGATATTGAATTAATGTTAATACCGACATTTGTGAGCTGTTGAAGACAAAAGAGAAGAAGATCGATTCAAAAATAAAAATAAAAAAAAAAAAACAATTAAAACTTATATTAAACATTTAAAATTTTCAAACAATGATATCGCGAATAAAAAGGAAATGAAAACGCAAAATCTGTAAACGCCCTAAACTCAGCAACACTTTCAACTAAGTCAATCAATCGAGACCGTATTATTCAGTCCAAGCTTTTAAATTGATTATTGATATGGAACATTAACTATTGATAACAAGTAAGACAATATAATTCGGTCGTGACCGAATCTTTTATACCCATCATCGGGTTATCCTAAAAAGGACAAAAAAAGTAAAAGAACACATTTTTCCCCCTCTATAATATGGAGTCGGGCACGATTAATTTTTCCTATTTTCAAAATAAAAGTTTGTGTCGCATAGGCGTGTGGATCTTGTAGGCGTGTCGTTTAAATAGCTTAGATCAGATACTATAAATAGTTGCACAGATGGACAGACGGACATGTTTAAGTGTATCCCAAATATGAAACTAACTAAGAGGTAGAAGAGGAATACTTTAGGGGGTTTTCAAAGTTTATTTTTGCGCATTACAAAGTTATTGAAAAAAAAAAAAACCAATTTTTATACATTACAATAATGCGTAGACCTGATCAATTTTTTCCAATTTTCTGCAGGAAACCCATACAAAATGCTTTGAAATTTTTATATAATTTATGAGTAATGAACAAAAAAACAGTTTTGTATTCCTTTTGAAAAGCAGAGATGTTCCTTCTTTACATAGTACTGTAGACCTGTCCTCTGAACGATCTGGCCCATTTTCAATACCAAAACTAATAAGTGCAACAACTTTACGTTACACAGATAGACAGATACGGCTTAATCGATTCAAAATTTCTGATACTGATCAAGAATATATATATACTTTGTGGGGTTGCTGAAGCTTCCTTTTGGGCGTTGTAAACGTTTTGACAAAATGAATATACCGCTCCTCCTCAGGTGATGGTAGAAACCATTCTGCATGTTGTGGCCAGTTACATTTAAGTTCGGATTCCAATCTTCATGGATGGCAAGGCAACATATGAGCAAATAATATAATACGTCACTCAATAAGTTGGCAGAATGACATATAAATATCGCCGCTATTGACGAAATCGTGTTGTTTTTAGATAGTACCAACTTTTAAACTAATTAGTTGATTAGCTACAGTTGTTTTACTAATCCCACTTTCTTGGTTGCCTTAGAAAGATTTCGCCGATTTGACTCTGCAATATAGTGATGTGTGTCCACTGTTCACCTATTGTCACATATCGAATGAAAAACGGTTGTTTTATTTCGCCCAAAACAATCGCCAAACTTTGCTTAAAATTATCACAAAGTTGTTCCCTTCGGAAAGGCCTTTCTCAAGGACAAATTTTCATCGTGCAAAATTATCGATGGGGCTTGCCTTTTGATATCTTTTGCTTAAAATCAGCAAGCCATTGACAAATTATTTTTGTTTTCGACGCAAAAGACATATCGTATCGTTTTTTAAGCAAACAAAGAATTAGAAAGATGACAATATGTAATGGCGATCGTAGGTCATCAAAAACCACCCGATAATCGGTAGACTAATGCTGTCTGAATGTCATGCAATTTTGACACGTATCGCTTGAAGATTAATACACGAACGAAAAATCTCATAAATGCCTGTCAGCAATGACGTTGCATATGTATTAGACCGGAGACTTATTGAATGATGCGTTATAATCTCGCAAATTTTAAAAAGTTGCACCTGGCGAACATAACTGAATTGATTGACAAAAAATGCAGGCTGTTGAAGGGGAGAGCGGCTCGTATGCATGCTCTTGCTACAAACGAAATAATATTTTCTCCACGCTCTCATGGTAGATATATGCTCATCTACATGTTTCAAAAAGAATCCCCAAAATAGAATGAGCTTCAATGTCCGACAGTTCAAGGTTAACTATAATAATCAAAATATTGTCGCAAAAATAAAAGGATAACGGGAAAATTAATAATTACAACAATTAATAATGTAAAATATTTGAATTAGAAACTGTTGCGTATACAAAGAAACACACACTCTTGTCTATCAGATATATCGTACTATTAGACATTCAGAAGCGACCAAAAGCTTTTTATTCTTATACTCATCACCGAAGAATGAGAGGTACAATCATTTCGTCAAAACGTTTGTAACGCCCAGAAGAAAGCTGCTTCAGCAGCATCACATTCTAAATCGATTTAAAATTGCTTGTCTGTCCGTCTATGTAATAACTATTGTAAACATTCTCCTGATCGCAAAAATTACGCAAACTATCGACTTCAAATTTAGCAGAAACAAGTGGAAATTCTTTCCCGCAGATTGGTATTAAAAATGGACCAAATCGTTTGGAGGACACACTCA
The DNA here is from genome assembly GCF_014805625.2 of Glossina fuscipes. Classification (NCBI taxonomy): domain Eukaryota; kingdom Metazoa; phylum Arthropoda; class Insecta; order Diptera; family Glossinidae; genus Glossina; species Glossina fuscipes. The sequence goes on from NW_023998414.1 coordinate 6,310,184, forward strand.
CAGCACCACGTAAACTGAGAATACCTGTATTTTTCAAATGGAATGAAAATCTGGCTTTTTGCTCACTAACTCATCAACTATAGCAAATAAATGTGCACAAATTTGAACAAAAATGGAAAAAAATGGACCAGACCTACCTAATATTATAGTGTATCAAAATTTACTTGTTTTTTCAATACCTTTATAGCGCGCCCAAACAAGCTTCAAAAACCCCAATATGGTATACAAATTCTTAGCCAGTTTCAATTCTTCAATGCACCTAAACATGTCCGCCAGTTCTTCTGTTCATCTGTCTGTTTGCGCAACTTTGTAATATTCGTTGTAAACATTTTCCCGTTAGCGAAAATGAATATATCGCCTAAAAATTTGCAAAAGAATTTGGAATTGACCTAAACGTTTCAAAGGACACGCCTACAACGTCCACATGCCTCTACGACAAAAACTTTTATTGTGAAAATAGAAGAAATTTACTGCACCCGCTCCATATTATAAAGCATGATTAAGAATTTGTTTCGTTTACTTCTTTTGTGTTTTTTTGTTGTTAACGGTGATGGGTGTAAAAGATTCGGTCTCAAACGAATTTAATTTTCTTACTTATCTCTTTCCTTTTCGTAGTATTCTTTTCTACACTATCTTCAAAAAGTATACTTATTAGAATAAATTTTAATACAATAAACGATAATAAGAAAATGTAAACTGGGGCTGCTTTTCCCCACCTCTTCTCTTTAAATGTCAGCAAAATTGATTTCTGCATTTTTGACATTATTATCTTAATTTCCCGATATTTTTTAATTGTTTTCCAAAAAAAGAAAAAAAAAGGTCTGTTCAATACAGAAGGACAAATCGCTATAAAGCCAAGCGTTTCTGCTGAACGACAAACCGAAAAAAAGGGAAGAATTTAGTTCGGCAAAGGAAGAAATCAATATAAAACAAGTAGGAAAGTTATATTCGATGGGGGCCGAGTCTCGTATATCCATCACTATGCTTTTCGCATTCTACTCTCCTAGTCCTCTTATTAGATACCCATACCCGCTGGTATTATTAAGAAAAAATTAATCGCGGTATCGACCATATTTATTTGAAAATTAAGCCATTTTCAGGTATATAACATATCTTCATTTGAGGAGAGCTCAATATAGCTTTAAACATTCGGTCTTGTTTGCCCTGCGCTAAATAAGCATTAAACCTCAAAAAATTGAAAAAAAAAATTAAATCTAATTACTCGTAACTTTATGTGGATATGGCCGATCGGTTCCACTTTTGAACTTAGAGAGTAAAGCAAATGTGAACAGTTTCAGCCTTCTAACTTTAATAATTTCCGAAAAAACTGAGTTGCCCTCAGTTTACGCTCCACTGAGTGCTTCCGGTCTGACCAATTTGATTCATTTTCAATACCCACCTACGTGCAGAAACTTCCAATGTTTTTACCAAATTTGATAT
>NW_023998414.1:6311723-6444910 GCF_014805625.2 Glossina fuscipes
GATATTGATATTTTCATTTTTGAAACCAGAAGAGTACCAATAACACACACCGCACAGACGGACAGACATGGCTTAATCAACTCAGGATTTCCCGCTGATCAACAATATATATACCCTATAGGGTTTCTAAAGTTTCCTCCTGGTGGTGCCATAATATATATAGGCAAAAAAACAATATGAGTATACCCCCATCTTACAGTGGTGGGAATAAAAATAGGCTTTTGGAAAATTTATTGTTAGCAAACTGTCTTTCTCTCTCTTTATAGAAAATAAAAAATATTATTAAATAGAAAACTAAAAAAATTGTAGTTGGCCTTGGCCCATCATTAACTAGCTCACACTCCCTTTCAATTATTTATTTAAGGAATTTTCAAAATAAGATATTATAAGAGATGTGATCGAAATAGTAAATCGATTCAACCGATTTCAATGGCCCCTTGCCGAATATAAAAGTATCCTATGTCGTCGTCTCGCTTAATGATAATATACCAAAAATTATACATTATTTTTATGTAAATGCATCATTTTCGTCAAAGCCCCCAAATTGCAGAATACTCAACCGGCAACGTGGTCTAAATTGCACAGATCTAGTTTACTTGTCCAAGATTTTATTATTTTCCAGGTAATCTCGTCATAACAAATCACAAATTAGATTATGTCGCTGCAAAAGAATTTGCTTTCGCGAGAGTCCCTATACATTTTGCAGTCTACTTAATAGATCTATGTTGGATTTACTAACGACAAATTTTCATCATAAAATTTTAAAAATTACATCTTTTTGGCGTGTATAGCCTTATTTTTCATTAGAAATCTTATGAGGGGGGGTTTGGGATTTAAAGAATAGACCTACCCTGATTCAAATCCGATAACGTTAATAGTTAAGTCAAATTACTATTATAAACGAATTATTATCGAGATGCACTGAAAATTAGTCCTAGATTCAGTTTCCGTAGGACCCAGTTATAAGTGTGATCTTCATTATGTTTGCGTAAATTCGACTTTGATTCAATTCGATATTGCGGCCGTCTATTTGAATATTAGGTACAGTCTGTCGTCGTTTTAATCTATCATTAAATATAATGGTTAAAATTACATGTACAATTAATTTTGACTGTTCGGTTCGTCGGTCTGCCTGATATTAAAATTGTAAAAAAAACGTGTGTGTAGTAGGACCTGGCCCTACGGTCATTTTCAAAATAAGCCTTTATAGAGAAAGTGATTGAAAAAGTCGTGCGTTCCGAACTTTTTTTAGTAGAATTCGAACTTGCGTTAAAGAACGTCAATGGACTAAATTTCATCAAAATATCTCAATAAACTGTAGGTTGAACACAAGAAAGCAAAACGAACATACCGACAAACAATCATAAATGGATTCAGAAAGCGATTCCGAATCGAACGGTTTAAAAAAAGAAAAGGTGTTTGTTACATATACCAATACAAACTTAATATACTTACAGTACAGTATATTGCAGAAAGAAGAAGATTTGAACCTATGAAGTTATATCTTTACTTTAAAGAAAGAATCATTTAAAACCAAGGGCTCCTTCTTTTAATTGGCTCTAAAAAAAGGCTTATTGGGTTGGTCAGTAACAAGCATTTCACTAAACACCATAAGACACTGATAACTAACTACTCTGTAATGTCAAAACAAAAAAGTCGAGAAAATCGTTTCAATCCGTAAGCATTTGTCGGACAGCAAACAATAGCCCGAAATATCCTGAAAGTATTCTATAAAATATCGCATATGGAATCGAAGTTTCTGAACTGCCCGAATAGAATATGACACTTTGTCTGGATCAATCATTTACACTTAATTTCACACTTCACTTACTACTTCTTTTTCTATGCGTAAATTAATTTTCTTCTTATAAATAATTTTATAATTTTTTATTGATTTTATTTAATTTTCGTCTGCATATTTTTTGTAACTAATGTACATGACACGACGTTGCAAAATTATTTAGATTTCTTTTATTTTGCAACTTGGCAGTTCAAGGGTTTTTTTTTTTTTTTTTTCTTCTTTTTTTTTTTAACTATCGATAGCACTTTTAGACGAGTTAGATGAAGTTTTTAGTGGATTGTGGATTGTGGATTGGGATCTCACGAAAGAAATACTCGTGTGTATTATATCCGTGCAGTTTCCAGTAGCGAATAAAAATTGAAGAATTTTTTTTTTTTGTTTGTTTTTTAAAGAAATATACATTTTGTTTTCTCTCTGATAAAACATAATCACACCGGAAAAATGCAATTATTGTTGCATTTCTTGGACGTGTGTGCAGGGAAAACTTTTACATCATCGACATTTTACGCTTTACTAAACAAAAACAATAAAAACATTGCGAAATAAATTTAACACAATACAAAATTTAACAAAAAAAAAAAAAAAAAAAAAAAAAACAACCATTTTCGTATTTAGTACTTGTCTGGCAGCGAAACGCTAATGACAAATGTACATACATATGTGTGCAAAATGGTTAAACTATTTTTTTTTTTTTTTTTTTTTTGCCTTCTATGAATTACTTTTGTGTCTACAACATTCGTAATATAAATTGTAAATATAAATATGTGTGTTCAACGAGCGAAAAGAAATTCGCTTTCGCGGATACATGGGTCCGTTCGTTCTACCATTGTCATCACCATAGCTGGCGGTTGAAAAGCATTTCCAAATGATATATATATATGTGCAGGGCAGATATGTGCAGATATATATATATATATGAAGAGAAATTCGCTTTTTGGATACATGGATCCGTTCTACCATTTTTTTTTTTTCTCTTCTAAATCATTCCAAATCTATGTTGTCATAAACGAGGTGTGTTTAAAATAAAGTTACGCCTCTTTTTTCCTAGAAAAATTATTTATGTTTTCATCAATATCAATTTTGTTCCATTTAGAGTTATCCTTCTTAGATATAATAAACTTGTGCAGGCGCTTTTTTCAATCCTCCAAAGCATTTCTGTGATATACGCTTTTTCGTATGGCCTTGAGCGGTACCTTTTCATTTTTGGCAGCAGGCAAAGTGGGGTAAATACCCGGGCTGAACAGTGATTATGATGTTGGTTTTGGTGAAAAAATTACATGCAAGTTGGCATAATAACTGTGCTACACGTTTCATGGCCAAAAAAAACCGGAAAAAGACTTGCATGGACATCAGCCAATCGATATGCCGATCTCCCCAACAACTTCTTTATACTGGTAAACATCATCTTGATTTTTAAGAGATTTTTGCCGCGATTTTCTGCTCACCTTTTGCACAATATTTGCCTGATAGATCGGTTATTTCCGGGCTGTAAGCGCAGATACGAGTCCCATCTTCCGCGATAATGCTTATCATGACCGATTCGGACTAGTAGTCGGATTAGTAGTTGTAGAAATCGGAAGAAATACTTTTGTATTGTAAGAAATCAAACGCTGTGGGAAAACACTAACACACACACATCTATTACAACGCTACGAATTTAAATTAGAAAAAAAAAAAAACAAATTTCTGATATTCGATATACCCGCACAATTTAACGTGAACATTGGTGTGATTTTTTAGTCACAATATTACATGTGTATTATTTCTAAACAGCGTAAGATACGTTCGCCGCTTTGCCTGCTGTTGTTTGATTAGTCAAAGCGCTGAAAACTGTAGCTTGCAACCCATAACGCAGATATCGAAATCAAATTTTTACTGATATACAAATTAATTCCTGCTTTTTTTTTTTTTTTTTTTTTCGCTTAGGGGTGGCCGGATACATGCAAATTTTTAACACCTTCAAGGCAAAGATTTCTCGTCCGAGATCTCACAAACCACTTAATAAACGTAGTGTGTAACTCAAATGTCAGAACAATTGAACTCCGCAAGTACGTATTATGATCGATTTTATGATCCATTTTTAGCGAAACGAATTTATCTATATGCCTAATAGTAAAAATATTTATTTATGTTCAAAACAAAAAAAGGCGTAACCGTTTCTAATGTTTTTACGCATTCACTTAAACAGTGGGAGTAGTATGCATGAGATCCAGATTCGCGTTCGAAGTCGTGGAGAAAAATCAGGAACTTGATTGTCAACAGCTTTAAAAATGCTTAGGCTTGATCACAATGAATCGAAACTAGGTAAATTGATTGCCAAATTAGCTAACAATATATTGATCGCATCGTCTTATATTCTCGATGGTTATCATTTTTCTAACTTACGTCGGAAAGTTAGAAAATCGCAAGCGTGTGGCGGGTATAACGAGGCGAGAGAATCTGAATTTGAAATGGATTTTAATGGAAATTACAGTAGAGACATACTTTCGAACATTTTGAAGGTGTTTTTTTCCGTTTTACAGTCTTTGTGCCGTTTTGATCGATCAAAATGTACGAGGCGGCCCCGTGGACCCTTGCAAATTAAGTTATTAGAATCGAAAAATCAATTATTATTATTGTCATTTCAAGCGATGTAATAATGCATGCAAACAACAAATGTGTTGAGAGGTGTACCGATAACGGTACTCGCGAGAACGAAAATTCGTACATTTTTATTCATTGATGTGCTGGAGAAGATTTTAGATGGCTTGAAAAGGACATCTTCTTATAAGCATCTCGACACAGAATGTGTTAATTGTCCAAGGTCAACATCTTATAACTACAGAGTATTTATTGATCAATCAATCAATTGTGTTGTGATATGTATTTGGTTTAATTTAAATTTAACCCATTGAGGTAAATAAATGCAATTTTACGCAAAACTTCTATTCTATATGATTATCAAAAGATATCAAACGATATTCAAAGATATATTATATAGTTGCTATGGGGAGAGTTTTGTATTAAAATGGCTATATATGCTCGAGCATATATCCATCAAATCGCGTTTAGATAATAAATGAATGTCACAGTAATAACTTGAAGACCTCGATATATACCTATTTTCAGAGAATAACTTGAAAATAATTTTTTTTATTTTATTTATTCATTTTTTTTTTCTTGCTATAATTCCAAGTGATTGACCAAAGCAATATTAAATGGAATCAAAGCGAAAGTATTATCATAAATGTAAAAAGCACTTATCAGCGTAAGACTTAATAACATGCATGTTACAACAATGATTGAAAGAAAGTTGAAGTTTAAAAGGCAAAGAATGATAAAAGAAAGCGAGAGGGAGAGAGGGAGAGAGGTATAAAACGAGAAGTGAGGTTAATTAATTGATAGCAATCATGCGTTAGATGCGTACCTACTTATATGCACTACTATTTGAAAGTCCAAAAATATTCTCCTACCCAAAAAAAAATATTAATAAACCAATAAGAAGAAAGGAAAACCGCATGCGTCACATAAAAGTAACGCTTACATAATTTAATTATAATTTATTACAACAATAGCGACAATATCGAACTGACCTAATTAAGAATTGGAAAGTAATTCCCCTAAATAAAAACTCAATATAAAGATTAAGTAAAGCAAAGCCATAAAAACGATGACGCCAGGGCGGCAGCAAGAAACAAATGTATTACAAAAATATGAACTCCAGCCAACGTAAGCATACACGAGGAAATAAGCTAATAAAGCAAAAACCCAATTAACGCTTATGATATTAAAATTTAGAATAAGAAGCCGAAATGGAAATGGAAATTAAAAAAAAAAAAAAGAAAGAAAAGCCCCGTCTAGGAACGACACATGTCTCGTGAGAGAAATCTTGGAAAATCTGCAAGGACAGCAAACCATTTAACATCTTACGAATAAATTAATTTCTCACTGAAAATACGAGAATTATTTATCGCATGAAACCTTTGAAAGGGGCTTTGATAATACAGATGGCTAATAATGATATGAAAATTCCAATCAAACTTTAGATATCGATTGGTATTATTGGAAATATCATTCTGACTTCTGAATACAAGTTATAGTCTTCTCCACGATTCATTCTTATACAATAAATAATATTATGGCCAAAACAGGCAATATTCGACACACATGGGACGTGGACGTGGACATAATTATTAGTCTGTCTAGTAAGAAAGTTTCGTCTGTCCGTTTCTCTTCATAAGGATTCCTGCACTTGCATTCCTTAAGCGTGTTTGGTAGATAAAAAGCGAAAACCGAACTGACTAATCCGTTACAATCTCCGACCATCTGACCTTGTTGCCTCTAGTAATATAATACATTATTCCATTAAACAATAGTAGCGCCGAACACGGAGTTCGGTACACAAAGGTATCTGAATTTGATTAGGTGATTAAAAGTATTACTATCTACTGTTACACAAAAGTGGGCAAAGGGAACCCATAGCCGAAATGAGTACAGCTCGTGTACAGTCTCATAACAAGGCGATGGCCACAATGACAAAATCAAGTTCGAATGGCTGACCTTCACCCATCATATGAATCCAGCCAGCGGCTATTATCTCTTCGCTAATATCAAACCGATGCTTCCCCCTCCCCCACGGGCAAATAATTTTAACAGACTGATAAGGCGATTGAGCAGAATTGAAACGTGATGAAAACGACGAGAATTTTGAAAAATTTTTCTGTAAAACGAACTTTCAAATTGTTAGAGAAGCCTTCTACCGATTTTATCGAATTTTGTTAACCATTTTTTTTTTTTCTTATTCCCTCTCTAGAATTATTGACCGGTGCATAAACTAATTAACAATTGCAAAAAAAATTAAAAACAGAAAAGAAATAATAATAATACAAAACAATGATGATGAGTCATACAATTTTATGATAATCTTTAAGCACATTAAGTTAAGAAGAATTTAAGTTAAACTTTAATTTATTAAATGTAAGCGCAACTTGAAAGGCCACGAAAACAAGAAATGGAAGGCAGATATGTATAAAAACGAGATAAGACATAATAACCATAGGAGAGCAACAAGTTGATATATTAGCAAATTTTTCTTTTTAATATCTGGAATAAACTTTAAAATAAAAATGAAAGAAAGAAAAAAAAAAAAAGAATGAAGCAAAAAAAAAACTGTCTTGAGGCTTACATATTCAAATAAATAAATTTATGAATTAATAATTAATAATTCATTGAGAAGTAAATATCAGCAGAACGTACCTGTAAATGCTCTTGAAAGCGTATGGGTAATATTTGAGTCATTTTGTGCACCTATAATCAAAATGCAACACTGTACGATGGTTGGTTAAATTATGATTATTATTATTGTCGTTGTTATTGCAACGGTTGAATGACAACACTACACACTACACTTTGATTAATCTCTCCTGGTTCTTCCTTTGCTGCCCTTTTGTTATAAGGTTTTCAAACTTTTTTTTTTTTCCTTTTATTCAATTTTTTTTCCAATTCCTCGCGACTCTTTTTCAAGCAATTAATAGATTTTTTAATATTTATGCGCAACAAAATTTGACGTATAAATTTATTTATTCTTTTTTATTTCCTCATGGACACTCACAAAAACAATAAGTTAAAGGAAAAATCTAAAAAACAAAATATATATATACATATATATATATATATATATATATATATATATAAAGTGAAGACGTGATTTATTTCCCCTTAAAAAGAAAGTCACACATATAAGAGGAAGTAAAAGTTATTTAAATAAAAACGCCTCTTCTGATATATGCCAGTTTATTTTTCTTTTTCCGCACTTATTATTATTATTATTAACTTTTCACAAGGATTGAATAAAATCAAATCAGTTTTCCTTATGGCCTTAAAAATATTTTTAAAGTATTTTTCAGCCGTCAAAATATATAAAAATCACAGTTTTGTTAAATAATGTGACGCACATCATCTAAAAACTCCCAAAAATATGACTGTCATTTTTTTTTTCCTTTACTTGTTTTTTCAACATCGGCAACCGTCGTTAATATTGAAGCGGAGAGAAAAGCTGAAGAAGAATAGTGGTAATGGTGAATTTCTTCGCTATGAAATTAATGGTGAAATACACTAAGATAGTTAAGATACAAATAAAAAGAAAAAAAAAACGAATCAAATAAGAATAAAAACCGGCGAGTGGTCCTTCGCTAATGAAATGTTTCATGTGAATCTTAAATAACTATATTTATTTTCTCTTATTTTTTCTTCCTTAATTCTCGCTTGTCAAAAATGCTCTGCCACATAAACAAATCAAAAACTCGTATGGTGTATTATCGCATTAACAAAAATTATCTCACAATTTGAACGCCCCTTATTTTCTCAACCCGCATACTGAAAAAAAAGAACATAATATAAAGCAATTTGTAAGCAAATGCAATTATTCGGCTTTGAGGCTTGAAAGAAAAAACGGGTACACTATATATATAGTACTTAGAATTGCAACTGGAATTTTTTTTTCCGATTTCTTCTATTGCAAAGTTTTCATAATTTTTTTATTTTTTACAGTTGTTTTAATTAAATTGATCGATTTTATTCTCCTTATTATTAGATGAATTTGTTTTACCCTTTTATTGTTTTGTTTTAATTTTAAAATTTTATTTCAACTGATATTTATCTTCTTTCCAATTTATTTATTTGATTTAAAACGAGGAAAACATATTGATTTCTACGTGAACAAATGACACAGGCAAAAGTGTTAAGAAAAATGATGATTTTACATAACAGTATTGCCATTAGTATAAATTTGTAAATAATTTAAAGAATTATGATTACCATATTTAGGGTTAAAATTATGAGTCCGTTTTATTTAATATTCTTATTATACAAAATGTTATTAGGTGTGGCAACGAAGTTTTTGCGAAAACGAATTATGCAAAAACAATAACAAAAGTCAAAGGAATATTGTATGGCGCGACGAAAGACCGAAACAGATTAGGAACAAACACATAATGTGCATCTTTCTTCTTTTTTTCTTTGGTTATTCTGTTTTTGAGTTCTTTTTGCAAAAAATAAAAAAAAAATAAAAGAAAAACAAAACTAACAAGGAAAACAAAAGTACAAACACGAGAATCAAGTTATACCAAGCAAGCCAAAGAGAGTTCTAAAGAATTAAACATTTTTATTTTAAAGTGCGAAACGAACGTTCATGTAGTAGTATACGCGAAAAAGGAGCGATCGATCGACCGCGTGCAAGCGTTTTTGTTGTATGTGTGAATATTTATAATTTAAAAGAAGTTTGGGAAAAATCAATACATATACATATATATGTATACATATATATATATATATATATGTATAATAAATTAAAATTTATTAAACTATATATTTAGTAAAGAAAAAAAAACAAAAGCCGAATTGCACTAATAATAATTAAAACAAGTTTTCGTGAAATTATTAAACGTTATATTTGATAAAAGAGAAGAAAAAAAATATTACACAAAAACATAATTCTTTTCAATATATATTTGAATATATTTAATAAAAAGGTAACTTAAAGGTATTCCTTAATACATTATACAAACGCCTTTTTATAATTTTACTTCGATTACTCATTAGTCAATCAATTATCAATAACTTCCTTGGTAGCCATTTTTAGTCTAAAAGCTCTTAAATATTTAAATAAAAAGGCAACAGCAACTGAATCTTTAAAAAAAAGGAAAAAAAAACAGAATATAGACCCCTGCTCGGAGGAGTAACTCTTGTTAACATTGTGTATGAACTTCTTGTTTTAGGCTCGTGTTTGTTGTTGTTCTTCTATTCATCCTCCTTTTTTTTTTTTAATTGCATTTATTTTCTTTTCACAGCATTTTTCTTCTTTTTTTTTTTTTGTTTGTATTTGCGGTTAAATTTTGTGTTTTTCGTTAGGTTTTTATTTTTCGTTTCTTTTTGCTGGTATTGTATCTCATTTTCACATAAAATACATTAAAACTTTTTTACTCAACCTTCTTAATTAGGCACTTTAGTAATTTTTCCTCTCTTTTGGTTTATAATTGTTTACCATATTCTCTATCTTTTAATGTTCTTGCTCGTTATGCAGCTATGCCTAAAGAGAGAAGTGTGTTCATGTGAGGTTTCTGCACGGTATTTAATTTACTCCCTTTTCTGTTCTTCTCTCTCTCACTCATTCTATCTCTATCTATTTATCTCTCTTTCGCTCTCTCTAGTTCTCTTTCTCTCTCAGCTTTACTTTTATAAGAACAATAATTATGCTTATATTTTGTTTTTTGCCTTGTTTTAAAAATCACTGAATTTAACGATTTTCAATTAAACAAAGGAAAAAGAACTACACAACAAATAAAGGACGCGCGCAGTCTTTTAGCGAATCAACGGCAATTTGTGTAATTGTATGCATTCGCATAAGAATTTTGCATATTTTGTGTTAAAAGTTTTCTCCGTGAAATAACCGTTGAACCGTGTGTGCACTTGTATTCAAGTTAATAGAATAATTATTTAAAAAATATTAAAAGGCCTTTCTTTACTTTTTTTTAAATTTTCAAGCTTATTGGGAAAAAATCAATTATATAAAATTATTTAAAAAAAAAATTGATAAACAAATAAAAAAAAAGGAATTGGTCCAGGATTGCTGATTGTAAGTCAAGATTCTAATTTTGTCTAAACAAAAAGTAAAAAAGAAAAATAAAAAGGAAAAACAGGTAACAGGTAACAGTCGGCATTGCTTACAGTAAATTAAAACGATATGTAAAATAAACTCTTATAACAGTAACTGTAGTAAATATTATTTATGACAATCTGTAGAGAAAATCCCTGCTATATATATTTTTTGTTCCGAGAAAGAAAGAGACAAAACAAAGCGCTGGGTAATATATAGGCAAATATCTTTGCAACGCTTCTCTAAGGAACGTTAAATATAAACTTAGGGTTTTTGCTCGAGTGGCTATAATTTGCAGGATGTAACAATAATATTTCGATCTTGCACATAGTCAAGTTATGGCCCAAGATAAAGAGAACATTTTTGTACTTAAAAAGTCACCCAATTCTGAAAACAAAGAAACAAAATCGGAGGCGATATTGAAGTGTCTTTGCAATTGATTGCTTAGGCTCCGGCGTAGTTGGCTATATCTTACAAAATGTAACAATGTAATGGTAAGTGTGAACAATGAACAGTAAATTGTGGTCAAAATCGCATTTTGATAAAGCAATCAAATCAAAATCTATTTATCGCTTAATTGCTTCTTAAGTGAATCGAATTATGGATAAACTTTTGTCCTGCGATAGGTTTTAAAACTTTTTTAAAGCCAAAGAAATTGACCTGTTTAAACAAAAATCATCCAAGTTGTGTTATAGGTTTGTCGCAGTTGCGAATTTAGGAAAAACATTTTTTATACAGGCATCAAAATTAGATAGTCTACGGCAAACTGTGTGGGACCTATACGCAAAGAGCATAAAACATTTATTATTGAAAGTTATGCGTGATCTTTTTAGAATACAAGGAGAAAAAATTGATTAAATAAAACTGTGATTCGATTGAAGTGTGTGCAGACTGTCCGTCTAGAATATGGAGCTCCTTGGGAAATAAGATTTCGTGGTTTACTCTTGTGATAAGAAAGTTTTTTCTTCCTATCATTCTCTGAAGAATACCAAAAATGCCAATGTCTGCTTTATAGTCGAAAAAGAACTGCCAGCGAAATCTGCCAGAAGTTTAGTGCACATTATGCTCAAACCTAGTTCATAACAAAATTTATATACATACATATATTTAAAGCGTTTAAACCATTTCTCTTTGTCATGTAATTTCAATTAAAAAAAAAAAAAAATAGTGTTTTTAGGGCGATGTTTCGAGGGTTTATGAAATAAATGTTTGAAAAGTCTAATCAACTGTATGCAAATCCTTGATATTGGCAACTCTTTAATTAATGTGCATGAAATAATCTCCTTTATTATATTTGCATATTTATTTAATGCCTCTCTCTTTCTTTTTCTCTCTGTCATTTCGGTAGTCTCTCATTGTTAGCGTTCTTCATGTCAATGTTTCAATTCCATTTTCATTGTTTTTGTTGCCGGCGTTACTTGTTATGCTTTTATTGTTGTTTTTTCTTTTTGTTTGAGCGATTGTGCAAAAATTCTTTTTATTTAATATTTTTAATTCTTACTCTCTGTCTGTCAGATACTCTCTGCTTTGAAAAACTTACTTAAATTCTCTTTAAAGCATCTTGTGAACACACACTCCATTCTTTTTCGCATCTTGTCGCTAAAATGGCTTAATCAACACAGGCACACAAACATATATGTATATTTATGTGCATGCATATATATATATAAATATATATATATACGTACGTATATATATGTACATATGCACTATTCTTAATGTTTTTATTCCTGATGTTATTTTTAAGGGATTTCTTTTTTTCATGTTTTATTAATTTTTTCTTTTTTTCATATATTTTGCTTGTATACGTACCTCCTTTGTAGTATATATATGGTTTTTATCTGAGCACTTTGGCTTATGTGCCTGTGTTAATGTATTTTTTCAATACAATTTTTCTCCTTTTTGTATAATTGTATTGTAAATAAAATACAACGACGGCAGCAAGACGGCAAGAACATTTTATAACAAGACTCAATATTGCTAAAGTACAGTATTCAAAATTAATATAAAGCTATAGTATAATTTTTTTTTTTTTTTTTTCATATTCTGTATTTTTTTTACTGTTGTTGTTACTGTTGCTGTTGCTGATTTTTCTGTTTCTTTTCTATATGGTTGGTTGTTTGTTTGTTCATTCATGATGATGATGATGATGGCCGTTGTTGGTTAATTTGCTTTTTTTAAATATTTTGTTACTTCAGTATTTGTCTGTGTGTCTTCCTTCTTGGCGTCATTTGTTGTTGAAGAGCTGAAAAATTCTATTTTTAACGATTTCTCGATCATTGTTGTTGTTGTTGCGGTTGGCAAATTTAATGAAATTATTTCGTTTGGGTTACACCACCAACTTTAACAATCATTGTTGACATTGTTGTTGTTATTTATTTATTTATTAATTTTTTTTTTCTTTCAATTGCTTTTAATAACAAAAAAAGGTAATTAAATAGATTTTTTTCATATTATATATATTATAAGTAATATTTAAAAAGGAAAAAACAATTTAAGGAATTTTTTTTATTTACAATCTGATTCACGAATATTATGGATGATAAGGACTTGTCAGGAAATGGCTTGATTATAATCAGATTATCATTCAATATGTTTCGTCCCAGGCTTAAGAAAAAGAAATAAACTTTGTACAAAAATAATAGTAATAATAATAATAATAATATTAATAATACTAATAATAATAAATATTTTAGAGAAAACTTTTTTTTTTTCTTTTGTGTAGCATTCCACAGTTTAGACGAACTCCATTTAAAAAAACTATTCAAATATTGAATTTTCTTTCTCTTCTTCTTCTTCATTTTGTTTCTTGCTCTGTAGGAAGCACAATTGGAAGGAACATCGTTAAACGCATACACTTCCCAATAAACACTCTAGAGGTGAAAGTCCTGTGGAAATAATCGGGAATTGTTTCCATTGTGTATATCTTCCGTTCGTTCACTTCCCACTTTAAATAGTATTAAAAATGACAGCTTCGCAGCGTCAAGAATTTTGTGTACGTTGGAATAGTCATTTGGGTAGTATAGGTGCCGCTTTTCCTCAATTACTGGCTGGTCAACGTTTCGTTGATGTTACATTAGCTTGCGAAGGACATCAAGTACACTGTCATCGATTGGTGTTGGCCGCCTGTTCATCATATTTTGAGAGCATCTTAGCCGAGAATCCCTGCAAGCATCCTGTTATTATACTACCATCAGAAATAAAATTATGGGAAATTCAGGCACTGGTCGATTTCATGTACAAAGGTGAAGTCAATGTAACACAAGCTGGTCTACCGCAGTTGCTAAGATGTGCCGAACAATTAAGGATACGGGGCTTATATGGTTCGGATGCTGCCTTAAATCTCAATCAGTTGAAGGCTTTGTCACAAAAGGTTTCTACAGCGGGAGTGAATAATGTCATGCAAACACAATCATTAAACACTGCGGATAGTGTTGATGAAGATACAGCAACCAGTTCAACGATAACATCACAAATTAATCAGAATCTAACATCAGTCTCAAATGCCGCCACTGCCGCCGTTTTAGCGGAACAGTATATAAAAAAGGAACCCATGTCTACGCCTAGTACAACACCGCCCAACGCAACTGTTATAACAACGGCAACTACAAATAAAATATTGCAACAACAACAACAACAACTTAATAGTGCTGCTGCTCTTGCGGCCATGATGGCCAATGCAAATGCGTCCGCCTCGAATCTGCCCTCAGCGGACGACGACGATTCCGGTGATGATTCCAATTCAAACAATTACGAGCAATACGAAATGGTGGCGGCGGCAGCAGCGGCCCTCAATCAAACGAACAACGCGCAGAAATTACAACAAAAACAACAACAACATCAGCAACAGCAGCAGCAACAACAACATCAGCAGCAGCAGCAGCAACAACAACTCCAACAACATCATTTAGATTCCACTGTAGAAGAAGATCATAATTATACTGCTCACGATGAAGATGATAGCTACGGTACGAGTACGGGAGTAATGGTAATGGATCAAGATAGTGTAGCCGCTATGCAAAATTCTTCGATCGAGGGTGGCGGATCAATGAAACGTGTTAGGCGTTCTGAAGCATCTTTGGCTCAGGCAGCAAAATGCGTTTCAAAGGGACAAACTTTTCAAACGGTAAGCAATATATTCAATATACCCGTCTCCACGATACGTTTCTATATGGCTCGGAAGGGTATACTGCCGAAACGTAAACGCGGCCGTGGCGCTTCCTCAAATATGGGTGTAAATATATCGGGAGCGGTAACCGCCTCGAATGTAGCGGCTGTAATGTCTCAGGCTTTGGCTCAAATTAAAGGCGAAAGTGATAATAGTAATAATGCGCATTTACCCGATAATCCGTATAATAACAGTATGAGCTATAAACTGGAACCGGGTACAGCCCATATGATTTAAAATTATTAACAAAAAGACTAAGGTAAGGCAGTTAAGTGATGATGGCGGCAGCTTTCCCCCACCCCTAAATCCCAATCCCAACCCCCTCCGTTCCTTCGTCTCTCTCGTCCCATTCCCGCCCATCTCTCTTTATTAGATAAGCGAACACAAAGAGTTGTGAATTGTTAACGACATAACAATTTTACAGATATTTTTGTATAAACACATGCAGGCAGAAGCAGGTTACCTTTCAGAAAATATCTAAGTGAAAAGTGAGGTTAGATAAGTAAGTATTCATATAAAAGAAAAGATAAAATAAATAAAAATAACAATAACAATAAGAAAGAAATTAAATAAATAAAAAAATTTTCAATTAACGGATCATAAAAAACATTATTGTATATGAAAAAAATTTCACATATGTTCCCCATATAATATTAATTGATTGTGGTAAACCTTCTTCTGGCCATAAATTGCAAAAGCACTCTGTATAAATTTAAAAAAAAAAAAAGAAAAAAAAAGAAAAAAGAAGCAAATAATTGAATGAATTTAAGTACGTACTTTCTTGTAATTTTAATGCCATTAAAATAGTCATTTCTCTAGATTTGCTTTCAGTTTTAAACTAAACATCACCTTATCGCAAATGCTTATACAATACTCATCAACTAATTAATTGATAAATTTTTAATTATTTATAATAAGCAAACTCAGTCAGTATATACATGTGTATGTGCATGCAAGTTTCAGTTAGATTTTAAGTCAGATTTTTCTAAAAATTTCTATATAAGAATTTTGTTCCTTTGACTACAGAAACGATTCGCGTAAGGGCTTCTGCCCAGTTGAGCTATAACTGATAAAGAAACTGGATTGAATTATTATTGTTATATTGTCATCATATTTTATCAAAATGTTTACAACGCCCAGAAGGGAGCAAAAGACACCCTACAAAGTGTATATATATTCTTGATCTTAAGCATGAAATTCTAAATCAATTTAAGCATGTCCCCGTCTATCCGTCTGATCGTTTTCGCAGAAACATTGAAAATGTTTGCTCGCAGGTTAGTATTGAAAATGGGCCAAATCGGTCAAAGGGCACGCCCATAATACCACATAAACTGAGAACATCTTTGTTCTTCGAATGCAATAAAAAATTGTTTTTTCACTCATTACTCATAAATTATAGAAGATAAACGCACAAAAATTTGCAAGCATATTTTATGGGCCCGCGCCGCCTACCCACTATCGTCATTATATCAAAATTTAATTTTTTTTCAATACCTTTATAACGCGCAGAAACAAGCTTCGAAAGCCCCATAAGGTATACAAATTCCTGGCCATTTACAAACCTTGAATGCACCTAAACCTGTCCGCCTATTCGTCTGTCCATCGAAAATGAAAATGTCAAAGGACTACACGCCTACAACGCCTCTACAACCAAAACTTTTATTTTCAATTAATAAAAAAATCAGTCGCTCCCACACTCCATATTATAAAGGATGAGTGAGAATTTGTTCTTTTATTTCTTTTGTCTTCTTTGGGGGTAAACGATGATTGGGATGAAAGATTCGGTCACGACCGAATTCAATTTTCGTGCTTATGTGTGTGTGTGTGTGTGTGTGTGTGTGTTTTTTTTTTAAAGGGAACTTCTTGTTAAATGGATGTGTGTACATGAAATTATTGGTTCTTAACTGCTGTGTCTGACGTCCATTTTGATTCGGTCTGTTAGTCATCAACTGAGAGTGTATATGTGGGAGTGGGGGTCAATAGTGAAACGTTTTTTTCTTTTTCTATACTTATGCACTGCTGATACTTGTTGGTCTTCTTTCCAAAAAAAAATACGATGGAAGATGATATCTTTATTCATCAGCGGAATTTGTTATTGTTCATGATGAACTGATGAAGCGATCGTTAACGTACACGTACACATATATATTGCGTTTTCTGTGGTTAAAAGGACATGTTTAAAAGATTAGGTTTAAATTTCTCATAAAAGTATTAAATTAAAGCAGCTTAAAAATCTTGAATAATATAAATTTAGAAGAAAAAATAAAATTAAAAATAAAAATTAGGAATTCTTAAGTGAAATTTGAATACCCACCTTCCTATCTAATTATTTGTTAGTAAAAATTTTAGGGTTTTTTTTTTTTTTTCCTTAAGGGCGATGTTAGTGGTCCGATTGAGACTAATAAAATAAGGAGACTGTTGTCTACTTTTCTACAACAATACAATAACGAATATATTTATGCTCTTGTCCCAAAAAAGAAAAGTTATTTATTTTATACCTTAAAATTTGTGAAGAATAGGACACATTTCAAGAACGACGACTTCGTATTTAGGGTTAAAGAAAATAAAGATTTTTAAAATTACGATTAAAACATTTTTCCGCGTACGCTGAATGAAATAAAATCATGAAGAAGAAGAAGAAGAAGAAAAAGGAGACAAAGACAAGAGAAATTGAATTCGGGCAAGTACGTTAAATAGAATTAAATGGATTTCTTATTAGATTCGATTCAACACAAATCATATTCGAAAGCGCTGCCGCCTAATAATAATTAAAAAAAAAAAAAAATGAAAAGAAGATCCGTCTACTCAAACTTTCCTTTGATTTTTGCGAATTGTTTCAGCTTTAATTCTTATAATCGAGGCGTGCTTGCAAACGGACCGAACGAATCCATCTTGAAATTGGTAAAGATCCGTTCGATTTTAATTAAGAGATCTGTACCAGGTATTAAGCTTTCATGACTTTAGGAATTCTACATGACATATATGCAAAGTAAATAGATCCCGTTAAATTAATTCATGCTATAGACATAAAAGCTATCTAAAAAGATAGATATGTATGTATGTATAGCCGCGAAATTAATATTGTAATCCTATCTCCCGGTGGTGGGTAAAAATATTGGCTTAAAAAAAAAAAAAAAAAAGTATTATTCTAGTAAATCTAGCTTTTTTTTTTTTTTAATATATGTAAAATAACAGTATGGAAAAAAATTACATATTTATTATATAAGTACAAAATTTAAAATTTCTTTTAGTTTTACGGTAATGCTTTTAAAATGAGAAAACTGACTGTTTTTAAAATAATTTTTATTTTCTAAATATTTTTTTAAAATATATTTAAATAATTACTTTGACAGTACAATTTGTGCAACACAAATTTAAAAATATAATTTTTTTTTTTCTATTTAATCATTATTATAAGTTTTTTTAAGGTGTAAACAAAAGACTTGAAAATTTTTTTTCGAAATGCCATTTATTTTTAATTTACATAAGGAAATAATAATTTTTAAGCCCCGGAAGAGGGGAAACATAAATTGTGTATACCTCGTAATATTTGCCAGATTCATAAACCCGCTCATACATGCAAGCACATTCCCAAAAAACACAAGCACACACACACACACACACAGACAGACAGACAAAGGGACAGACAAATAGACCGACAAACAGATATGTAGATAGACAGATCTGATCAGATTTGGCAAGCGATGAAAATCGGCAAAAACAGATGAAAACTCCATTCAAATATTGCCCGCTATATATACAAAAATTAATTCGTTGTAAAAACTGAATATTAAAAAAAATTTTAAAAAAGAAAACAAATGCATAATGAGAAAAAGAAATTATATCTGAAATCCATTCTCCACAACAATTTCTTTATCTCGTCGCAAGTTTCGTTACCTCAAATTCATCCACACGGACAGACAGACATACTTGGAAAGTGTTCCCATCGCTATATATATAAATACGAAAAAATTTTAAAAATAAAAAACAAATATTTAATACAAACGCAAATTGAGCCTAAAATCCTTTTTCTACATTGACGCTTGTGGTAGAGGGTGTAGTAAATTTATGCGGACCTATATGACACGCAGAAGGGCTTAAGACACGCTCACCTCTTATTAGACCAATCGATTCAGAAAATCATTCTAAGCCTGTCTGTCTATGTAAGTTTGTGTCCAAACTACGGGTCACAATTTTTGAGATATTTTGATCAAATTAGGTACACCGCCGTGCTTTCATCCCATCTGAAAATGGTTCGGATCGGCCCACTTTTTCGACTGCTCCTCTTATTATAGCGTCTTATTTTAAAAAGTCGATATATGGAAAGAATTAGTAATCATCAAAATTTCTCGACAAAACTGGCTAAGTAATAGCATTTCGACATTCTAAACTGACGTGAAAACTTTGAATCGGCCGGAGCAATTTTTTGAATTCGCTGTCATATCACCGATCCTATGAAAACTGCATATCTGAGTAACTGCGTTAGGTCAAATGGGTACAGAGTATCTAATAGCCAGCCTTGCCCGACTTGTCTTTCTCAGAACATATAAAAAAGTTGACCTTTTGAAGCTATCTTCATAGTATTAATACATTTCGCTCTTTTATTCTTTTCCGTTTTTTTTTTTGCTTTTCGCTCAGTAGACAGATCGATAAACTCTGACTCTCCCAGTAAGGTATCGGCCACGTTGAGATTAGTTTGTTTTTAACTCTTACTTAAACATTAATCAATAAAACTGGTTTTAGTTGATGATGTCGGTTTGAAAAATTTCCTCTCCAGGCCGATCGATATTTGAAATGTTTGTTGTCAAGCTTTGACTTTTAGTTGGCTTAAGTAGCAAGCTATCACAAATGTCTTAAAATACTTGGCCAGGACAATATCGATTACTATATCCGATGTTTGTAATGATCTAATTAAACGCCAGTTGAAATCAATTAAATCCCCGATATAATAGGCATCAGATCGAAAGATCACTGTCATAATAAATAATAAAAGTTGAAAAGCAAATTCTTGATAACTATTCTTTACGGCGGAATTCTTTTAGGGAAAAATGAAAATATATTCCTAGGAAGGTCATGTTTTAATTTCGTATTAATTCGAAAGTGACTTTTTTTAATCACCCTCTGCATAAATAATTTCTTAATGTGTTGGTGTATAATTCAGTTTTTCCTCGCGATATATTGAAAGCAATTGCGAAGAGAAGAGAAAAAGAGGGAAGTAATTTTTGCTTTAGATTTCGAAAAGACTTGTAAAAAGCTCTCGTAGAGTAATATCCCATTGTTTCTTACTTACTTCGTGTATACGCTCCCCTTTTTTTATACGGTGGATCAATTCCTTAGAAAATCGTGTAAAAAATACATGCGACATATCGTAAATTCGTGCATATGTTCCACAACTTTGAAAAATCGTATAAGATGAAACAATTTCAACTATATTTTCCCAAAAAAGAACCGTGCAAAAAAAAAAGTTCATAAAACAACCCGTATTTATTGTAAAAAACGAAAATTCATTTCATAAACGCAATATATATAAAAGTTTTAATTTGAATTTATGAATAAAAATCAATATCGCGACTATTCATCGATATTTGGTAACAAGCATGCAACGTTTATTACGAACGGGCCACCATCAACAAATGAGTGGCAATATTGAAATTATTTATTGCATCTTACAAGCTGAACACATAATCAAATGTTGTTCTCAACGGGATAAACAAAACAATGATCATAAAATCTGGATACTCCCCGTAGCAGACCAAGTCGCTAATAAATTCAAAAATAAAATTGAAAAAAAAAAAAAAATAGTATTTTTTGGAATTCGTGTAGAAAACTGTATTTGTTCTTCTCGGTGAACCGGGCAAAAAAAAAAACCGTGTAAAAAAGTTGAGCGTATATATTTGTTCATAATTTTCAGGCGATCTCTCTGACTCACATCAATGCGAAATCAATGATGAAATTATTGAATGCTCTTATACCCCTCTTTTCAAGCTTTCCACTTTAAAATAGGCAGGCACACACACACAAACGGACAAACGGGCAAGCCCCAACGTATTATTTATAAAACAAAAAAAAAAAAAAAGAGACAGCAACACAAGGCCATAGTTTGTTCATTTCTTCCTTTCATGCAGAATTTTAAACTTAGAAGTAAAGAAAACCTGATTCCATAGTTAATATATATATAAATATATATATATATATATATACATATTTTAAGTGTAAAATATAATTAATAAATGATTCCTTTAAGATGATAAACTTTGCGTTTCATTTTACTTTTATTTTTTTTTTTAATTTTAAACTATTTCGCAAAATATATAAATAACATTGATGTTATAAACTATATGCATAAAAAGGAAATATATATATATATAGGAAATATATATATATATTGTAAAAAATTAATTAGAAAACAACAAATAAAATTGTATAAAATAATAACATATAAGAATTTCAAATATTTTCAATAAAAATATTGATTTACAGTAAAATTAAATGAAAAAATATTAAATTAAATTATTAAATTAACTTTTATACCCTACACCACGCTTGTCATGCAAAGGGATGTGTACAACATCGAGAAGGACTCGAGATAGATCAACTTTTTGTAATAAGTATCGATTCAGATTTACCTGCTTGTCTGTCCGTTCGATCACTTGTTTGTCTGATATTCTTGTGTTCAGCTTGCAAGCCGCAATTTTTCAAATATTTTTATGAAATTTAATTCACTGACGTGTTTTAGCGCAGAGGTGAACGCTCTTGCAAATGATACGGAATGGACCACTTCTTCCTCCTCATATCACATTGTAAAATCGTTATATGAATAACTTAAGAATGCCGTACATTATCAACTGTGGACCGTTGCCGTTAGAATGCCGGAATACCTTCACTAAGCGACTTTTTTTTTTTCTTAACAAAATTCTAAAAATATATTACACACGTTCACACAAAATTAATATGTTCTGTACGACAAGTGGTACAGAGTACAATCAACGTTGTTGAAAATATTGAGTTTTATTGAATTATTTATCTTCTTTTTTTTTTCTTTTTTTGTTAAAAAATCCAATTTTTGTAAAATTTATTAAAGGAATTTCCTGCATTGCATATGCAGAAAATTAAATTTTGTTTGTGGCGATGTATGCACCATACCGTCAAGAGGTTGGCTTTATTATACCTATCTATCTGCCTGTAACTTTAAGTTCAATCTATGGATCGTTTATAAGCCCTACACCACTTGTGCTACGAGGATATATTAAATTTTTGCGGATGTATGCAGCGTCCAAATGAATGATGCTGCAATTTACTACATTGAACTCCTTTCTCAATCGAGTTAAGCTTGCCTGTCCGTCTATCTGTCCTGTTTTTTTTTTTTTTTTTTTTTTTTTTTTTTTTTTTTTTAAATACAAGCAACAGGCGGCAATTATTGAGATATTTCGATGAAATTTGATACATCGACTTGTTTTGACCCAAGGACGAGCATTATTGAAAATGATTGGGGTCGAAGCACTTTTTCGAGCACTGTCCATATAAGGCTTTATTTTGAAAAGACATTATATGAATACCATAAACGTAGGGTGATATAAAGCATTTAACAGTGATCCATAGCCCGCTATAGAATATTTGCTTGTTAAATTTCTATCATTGCTTTGACATGACCACCATTTTGTTATGATACACATGGTATGGCTTCGAAGCAGCGAGATTACTTAAACTTTGGTTCGTTAGTGAAAATGTTTCAATAAAAAATTTAATATTAAATCGAAGTCATTGTGTAAAATATTCATTGCAGAGTGACCCCATTTCAACTAAATTCATCGATGCAAACAATCGCATCTATAAATGCTTTCTTTACTCCTTCTTTGCTGGCTAAGGAATTGCATATCTCATATGGATGTATGGACAACGGAGCATATTTGAGCTTATATTTTCAAAGATTTATTGAAACGCTCGACAATGCCTTGAACAGTAAAGGGGACCAATCAATTTCTTCAGGCAAAAATTATAAAGAAACAGGAAATACTAGGGTACACCGCGCTTGAATTCGACGGCTTCGACCTTCCTCTACCTAAAATCACATTCATTTAATATTATTGATCTATTCAGCTTACGCAGACGCTAGTCATGGAACACTCACAATTCTTCTTCTTCCAAATTGATTACTATTGTTGCTTATGTGAAGAAATGTGTCACGGAAGGCCGACAAACATGTTCAGAGAGTTATTCTGCTCCGTCATATCCCAATTGTCGATTTTGGTCTTAACGGTTTAAAATTTACGACACGAATTGAGTGAAAATGCCATTTTTTGGTGACTTGTTGCGAGAGCTGTTCAGGATACACTCTTGCACCTCGAAGGGGAAGTTCTGCCACACCCAGCGTACTCGCCAGATATGGCATCTTCTGATTACTACTTGTTCGGATCGGTGCAGCATGCCTTGGTTAGCACGCGGATCCGCAAAGTTGAAGAAGTTCGAAAACGGTTCGATGGTTCGCTGCCAAACCGACATAAGTTCTTTCAATACTATATCGCCATGTTGTCGGATATTATGGAAAATATTTCGATTAATATTCATTGTACCAATTTTTCTCAATAAATGCCTTTTTCATGTGAAAAAATGATCAACATTTTTGCAAGTACTTAATATAATATTTAATGAAGGATTATCATCATATTTTTTTTCGACTCTTTCGCGGACGCTAAATATTTCAGTGCCGCTCAAAAATTTAGAAAAAAATCATTGTGATATTTGAAATCTGATTAAACACTAGTTTTTAAGGGCAATTAAAGCATCATGTTTTAACCGTTGTAAGAAGCGATTGCGGAATATTGCTTTGATTTTGGGACCCTGTTGAAAATTTTGATTTACCATTATCCGATTCGTACGGAACAGTTCGTTTTTATATATAGATCTGGGCAATGACAACACCTTTTAGTTTAGGATTCACGCAATAAATTGCTTTACCTATTTATTCTGCAATTTATTACTAAGCGAATGGCCACATTATGTTCAGGCGATGATTTTTACTGTTTTATTAATGTATATATTATATGATTAGGTTATAGGTGCTTGTATTTATTTTGATTATTTTTTTACCTGAAATAGGTATTTATTGGGACAATTAAGTACAATATATATAAATCATAATGTTTCCCATCTTTCTGGTAACGTTGGGATACTTTGACGAAAGAACGATATTGGTTTGGTAGCGATCCGATTGTCAATCCATTTTCGCACTACTGTGCATTTCGAAAACGCGTGCCAGCCAACGCAGGCAATGCTGTATCGATCTGATTGAGCGGTAATCGGAAGCCGCTGTGTCTGATGAGCGCGATGGGTGCGACGGAATTTCCTATTCGAAACGTAACTGTGTATACTTGGCAACTCTTGTAAGGTGGGGCTGAGCATTGTCATGCCAGACATTTTTGCAACAATACATCGTTCAGTTTGTCCAATTGACATTGGTAGACAAACTGCATTAACAGTTTCATTCGATTTTAACCGCCTGTAATATGCTACACTTTGTCGACCCCACCATATGGACAGCTTAACCTTATGGACATGAATGCCCCGTGTCCGTGCGGATGTGACTTTTTTGCGCCCGGGATTATCGTAATTGATCCACTCTTTAACGCCACTCAGAATACATTACAGAAAACTCTTCTTTTTGATATGGTAGCCATTGTTCCCCTTTTTGAATCGTTCCCATTGCATGTAAATGGCTAGAATAATTGATTCATCATCTACTAAGCGGTTCGCCGAGAGCGCATTTTGTCTCTTCTTCTTTTTAACATCTACTCTAAGGTAGTCTCTCATTAAGCTAATCAAACCGAAGATCGAAACACTTATTAATGTCAACAACCAATTCATTAATAACATCTGGTATGTGGACGGTACAACCATCATAACAGATACTATGTAGGATCTGCAGACGATGGTTCAAGCTGTAGATGATCAAGGTTACCACTTTGTGTTAAACCTAGATATCAGCGAAGACAAATTTATGATCGTAAATCGAGCGAAAATCCCATATGCAAATGCCACTCTATCAATTAATAACCAAAAATAGGAAAGGGTTTTCAAGTTTGTATACCATGAATCCATATTACACGAAGACTGGGACAACGACGTGGAAATAAAAAGAAGAATAGAAATGGCTAGATCAGCGCACACGAAATATCAGAAAATTCTAGCAAGTTGGGAAATAAGCTTATTCCTTCGCGCTCGTCTCGTGAAATGCTGGCTATGGTCTGTGCTCTTGTAAGGTCTACAATCATGGATATTAAAAACCAGTATAGGGAACAGACTGGAACCCTTTAAGGTGTGTTATTACTGCGGAATTCTAAAAATAGCGTGGGCAGATCGCATATCCAATGTTGAAGTCCTGAGCAGAATAAATTCTGAGCGTGAACTGCTAAGGTATATTAAAAAACAAAAAACTGTGTATTTTGGACACAGGCTACGTGGAGAAAAATATGAACTCCTACACTTAATAATGGAAGGCCGTATCCCACAGCACAAACGTTTGGACAGAAAACAAATGTCATAGCTGCGTAGTATTCGAAATTGAACCATGCTAAGAACAATCGGCGAAATTAGCAATGAGCATAGGTAATAGGTTAACTTAGGCGATAATATTATGCACAAAAATTTCATCATCTATATCCAGTAGTGGATAGGTAGTAAAAGAAAAACTAGATCAAATACACGCAACCTGCTAAATTATATTTAGGGCTACGTAATTGGGCTTATCCCTTACTATCACTCGTTTATCAGTGGACACACATTAAAAGACTTACCTATATG
Source organism: Glossina fuscipes (assembly GCF_014805625.2). NCBI lineage: Eukaryota > Metazoa > Arthropoda > Insecta > Diptera > Glossinidae > Glossina > Glossina fuscipes. The sequence goes on from NW_023998414.1 coordinate 6,337,122, forward strand.
TGACGGGATCCCATACCACATCTTCCGACTTGACTTTAACACCTCTGTCTCGTTTAATGCTTCGCACAAAAGAGACAAAACGGAAATCTTAAATTCACTTCTTCTTCTATTTGAAACCGGAAGTCCGAACTTAACTAAATTAATCATATCTGAATTGAACTCGCACTGATATTGAGTAGGATTGCCCCATCCACCATTCTGTCTGACTACGATACACTATAGATTTTAGATGAGAAATACGTAAAATACTTGTTCTAACTTATATTACGTATTACTATCGCTACATACAACAAATGCGTCACATATCCAACGATTACTATAGTAATTAGATTATGTTGCATCATATTTTCCATCTGAAATGACGTACATGCTATAGACTTTATATAAGAGAAAATAATAGAAAAAGGGACAATGAGAGACTCTGATCGCTTTCTTGTGAAACCTACGCAATTTAAAGGCGCTTTCTTACTTTTGCGACACTGAGAAAAAAAGTACAAATTTAATAAGATTTTATTTGCATTATCACATTATAGTTTTTATTCGTTCAAGAATAATTTTTATAAAAGAGATCAATGATCAATAAATTAATGCGATTAGCCACGAACGCGCGAGAGTAATATGAATGGCATAGAAGTTAGTGCTGAAAAGAGGAAAAATTTTTCATATAGAGATTACATTTTATAAAGTAGCGCTATTTTCAACAATCTAAATTAATCGTAAACTTTACTAGGATCCAAAAATAAAACCCTGTGTTCGCATACAGCATGACTTGTTAAACAATCGCGAAGAAAATGAAAATAAATTACTTGATTCTTTTTGTATTAATAATTCTTCATTTCTAATACTACATACATATTTAACTTAAAATTTTACTTTTTTGAAAGTTTCTTTTGCGCAGCCGTAGTATTAATTACTAGATATTTAAATTCATTACGATTCAATGCAATCTTTAAAAAACTAGTGTTTAAATTAATTAAATTCTCGTCATTCTATATTACATTAGTTTGGAAAAGTAACGTGAGACGTTGAAGAATACCAGGGGACGATCGAACTAACTCGATATCAAATTTGCTTTTTGGGTTGATGGTGCTCGTTAACGAACATTCGTTGATACTTCTCGATAGCGTATAAATGTCTGCACGATGTCATATTCTAAAGGAAAATTAAAGTAAAATATTGTCATCACCTATTTTCCAAAATTAATGGACATGAAAATTTCAGAAACTCTAAAATGTAAGGAAGTTAATAAAATCTAATTATATTCAATGCTTTCACCTGCTAATGTCATAAAATTTGCAAACAGATAAATGAATATGGAACTAACAAATAACGAATATATATGAGCGATAAAGTGGAAATATAGGATTACTGAAAACTAAGTAAGTACCTTGGAAATGGAATCTTTAGTGCCTGCTTCGCCAATATTTAGTCAGGCAATTCAGTTCAAAAACCGGACGAGATCTACAAATTTGAAATGGCAATAATAAAGCAAATTCTGACCATCGAGGAACGGTCGTTGCAAATATCAGAAGAAATACATAAAACAGATAGGAAAAACACCAAATGGACAAAGAGAGATACTACTTAGATGTAGAACTAATCCATAGAAAGTTAGGTATTAAGAAAAAAAGATTTCCCAATTTAATCAATTTATTAAGCTTTGCTTTATATGATTTCTAATTCTGTCACCAATTTCTTTTCTAAATTTTATATTTTGGTTTGTTTATTTACTTACTTTACCTTGTTTTCTTTGCATATTTTTCTCCTATGTGCACGTCGATAATATCATAAATATTCCGTTGTTATCGAATGTTATGAACCCATAATGAGATCGTATCATTTTGTTTTTTCGTTTTTTACGATAGTTCGATAACTAGAATCGTAAATCGAACTTAGAATCGTTGTCAAAGGGTGATTTGCGATTAATGACAGTGTTGTTATGCGCCTGAAGGATTTGGTAAAGGAGAAGAATTGTTTTACGACCAATTTATGCGAACTGGAATCTATTTTTCGGAAAAACTAAATTTTCTTGTTTTCTCATACATATCCAATCATCCATTCCTTATAGATAGCTAAATACCACTTATCAACACTAGTCAGCAACATCTGTTGAATCAAATTAAACAACTGGCTGTATTGTTTACAGTAAATTCTTTTTATTTACATTTCAGGGTGGGAAGTCAATTTGCAATAATATATTTTAAATAGTATATATACATATATATATATATGCAAAAGAGAAGATGTTACGAAATCCCAGAATCTTAATTAATTTTAATAAGTTATTTGGAAAACGATTGTTCCACCGTGAGAATTGTCTTGTGTACACAAAAAATGTAACTGCCTTGAAGCAAGGAAAAATTATGGGCAAACTTTACGGTAATCGTGTGCCAGGCAGTAAAAAAAGATGGTTTCCTTCTACTGCTGAATCGATAGACTCTATATTCAAGAATACACAATTTGGAAAATCGCATACAGGTAGTAAGATTAATATCAGGCGTATGGCGGTATTGAATAAACTTTTTATGGAGCATATAACTGATCTAATGGCTACTGGAGAGGTTTCCGAAACTGTATTAGGCAAAAGTTTGCAAATCTCCAGAGTGAAAATATCGCCTGATTTTGGTTTTATTAGTGTCTACTGGATAACCACTGGCGATATGATACGCGATGCTACATTGGAAATGGAACTAAAACAATGTAGCGGCATACTAAGACATCAACTGTCACAGCTTGATCTAATGGGTGTGGTGCCACGTATTAAATTTGTTAAAGATAAACTTTGCAACAATATGTTTGAAGTAGAAGCTATACTTAAAACCATAGATTTTGACAAAGATGATGACGAACAAGTACAAGAACACAAAAGTATAATAAAGCAAAGTTGGGAAGAGAATTTTTATTGCATAAAAAGGGAAAATGAAGTAAATAGGGAAGATTCCGCCAAAGAAGATGCAACTGAAGAGACACTTCTACACTCGTGTAATCCAAATGTACCAACAATGCGTCATGACGTCTTTGGCCTGGATCACAAAAACATTATGATGAAAATATTGACAAAAATGCGTAAATCGAAATACGCCTGGGAGTTGCATCAGCAGCACGCCGGGATAGGAAAATGCGAGCAAAACGCTTCTATATCTGAAGATAGCCGCAAAAAGAAATTGCTTACCACAACAGTGGATTCAGAAAAATTTGAAGAGTTCCTGGCTAAACGACGAAATGCAAAAAACACTCCTGAACGCAAGAAATATCGTTACGCAGATCAATGCATTGATTTCTCTAGCGACCAAATGGATGATTACGCACTTTCAGTAATGCCGGAGAAGCTAAGGAAACTGTACGAGGCCGAAGATTATTTACCGGAAGATATTGAAGAAGAGAAGAAATGATTTTTGAAAATCTTCCCAACTCCTCATTATATATGCATATATGTAAATAAAAAGAATTCTTTTTAACGTACAAAAAACTTGTTTCCTTGTTTTCATCTTATTTCATAGAAATAAAATTTTTCTCTTATATATTTTAAATACATTCTATAAAATGAATTAAATTTTAACGCAAGACCTCGGGAAAGGTAACTTCTGGATTTGCTGATTGATTAAATACAAGATGATGATGATGAAGGGGAACCCGGTTGTGGAAGCTGAAAGAGAAATTATTAACTGATATACTTAAACAGCTTAGACTGATAAGCGAAAAAAGCGATTGGATTTTATTTAAATAGTCAGAGTAAAACTTATAATTCATCAATAATACAACAGTCGAAAGATGGTGTAAAGTTTAATCATCATGAACTAGTTGACTCAATACATACAAATTTGGAAGCAAGCAGCGAAAAAAGTTCAAATTTAAATTCTCTATACAACATCTAAATAACAAATACAGTTTAGAGAATTGGCAGATAGATATCTATCCAAAAAAAAAAAACTATTTGCTGCCTGATTTAAATTATGTCTGCAATTATTTTTGTTTTCATTTTACCAATTACCTTAACAAGTTTTCTCTACGTTAATTGTTGAATTTCACTCTCGCTGTCATCTCTTAATCGAATAAAGCGAAGCCCATATCTTCATCTGATTCAGACTCTTCTTTTTCTTCCTTCTTCGGTTCCTCCTTTTTAGCGCCGGCTGCACTATCGCCACCAGCCGCTGGAGCTGCGGCAACTGCTGCTACGCCACCACCTACCGGCATTGATGAGAGCTTCTCACGTCCACTTTTTATTAATTCCTCAATGTTTTTGCCATTTAATTCAGCCACCACTGCCGACAACCGTTTGCTATCAGCTTCAATACCCACCGAACTTAAAATTTTCTCGATGTCGGCATTTTTTGGATTCTCCAAACCGCCAAGAACAGCTAACATATATGCAGCCACGTAACGCATGCTATTTTATACAGTAAATAAAAGAATTTTTCAACCCATTAATATCTTTACCATCTTAACTATATTGCTTTTAAATTTATATAGTTATCTTTCTCCATCATTACTGAAAAAGAATATCTTGCCATTTTTTAGATATCTTTACATACTTTTAAGCCTTAATAATCGACACGAAACGTGTAAAGCACTTTTCAACTTAGAAAGAAAAAAACACAACTTTCACTTATAAACTTTGTAAGTAAAAGAACTGTTTACTGTGTTTGACATTGTGATGAAACTTCCGTTTTTTGACATATACTAATATTTTTTATAAATGTGAAGCAGAGTTGTTAAATATATACACATTCAAAATTAAAAATCAAAACTATTAGGGGTCGACATAATAGGCATTATTCCTATTTTCTGTTTGACACTGCAGCTTTGCCGACTTTTTACAAAACTTTATGGGAATTGACAAATCATATGGTTTCGATAAAGCAAAAAACAAAATAAAAGCACGAGAAGAAATAAAGGCAATTTATTTTATATTTGTAAATCATTTATCTAATTTACATTTTGTGTGAATTGTAATGTGTGCTTATACTCATATTTTATAAGATATTAAAAACAAGCAGAAAGGCCATTTATTTTAGTTGAAATATATACATGCCAAATTGCTTTTTAGAGAGTGATAAATGATGGTTTCCAAATTATGAATTAATTAATACACAAAAATATATCTACATATACCTAATCAATCTTCTTTATCATGATCTAATAATAACTGAACAAGCTTGTTTACTTTTATACCTTTCTTTTTTTTTTGTTTGTTTAGAAATGGATTGGACCAGTTAAGTTAATGTTAGATCTATAATCCAGAAACGAAGTTGAAAGCGATTGATGAAAAAATTTAAGCATAGGTAGACTGATGTGGCAGAGTGTTCGCAATGAGAGGCTCTGTTCCGCTGTCAATCCATAAATCACCGTTCTTGGTACTGTACTGTCAAGATCCGGCTAATATTACTTTTATACCAATCTTTTTATTGTTATTTTTTACAAATATGTTGTTTACGTTTACGTTGATTTCCTTATTTTTATTTATATTCTCTTGTAAAACAATATGGTAGCGCTGCTGATCATTTTATTTATCACTTGGGAGTTTTTAACCCGAAAACGAAGATGCCTCCTCATTGTGTCGAGCCCTTATTCAATACTTTTTGCTATGACCTACTAATCACGTTATTTATGTGATAAAAAATATTACTTTGATATTCTACCAATGTTAAGACAAGTACCGAACTGAAGCATAGCCATATCCTAGTACGCTGAACTTGAAGATTTCATCGCTATTTTTAAGATTTCGAAATATATATAAATTTTATACTAATAGTATATCTAATTAGTAAATGCAGTTCACGTAGCATTCACAGGTTAAGCATCGATTCCAAATTTAACATCTAAATGCGATGTCAATAAGGAAAAGTTATATAGAAAAGAAAACACACGTTTAGAATGATTTGACAGAATAATATACGTTTTCAATAAATATGCTGTAGTAAGAAACGTACAGTTGTACATGAAACATTGTCTCCCGTATTTATGCTGATCGAGAATGCATTGATTCTGAGCGTTTAGCAAATAAAGAACATAGTAATAGGTAAAAAGTTTGTTAACAATAAATAGAAAATCAGAGATGTTATAATTTTATAGTTCATCTTGCAAACGTCCATCAAAAAAACTGTACTAAACGAATAGTGGCATCACTGTTGTTTGGTCATCTGCTTAAAGAAAACAGACAATTTTTTACATGAAACTAATGGCAAAAATTTATTTTGATAAAGTCTACAATAATTTATAGATAATTTAAGGAAAAAGATTGATACTTATTTTAAATAAATTATTGAACAAGTGCTATTTAATAAAATAATGTCTTTTAACACGCGAAACGCTAATAATATACGCGATGATTTTACCAGTAATAATATAACGGGAGGAAATGGTAGCGGTGGGATTAGTGGTATTTTACGTAAAGTGTCTGGCCCGACCGCCGGTAATACTTCCTCCATCGTTTCCTCAGCAACAACAACAACAGCAACAACCATTAATATTAATGTAAATCAAAATGAGTCGCGTCAAGTCGATTTATTGGTTTTTGGTTATGCTTGTAAAGTATTTCGTGACGATGTCAAAGCATTGGATATCGATCAGGGGAAACATTTAATACCATGGATGGGCGATCATAATCTTAAAATTGACAGGTTAATAATTGTTATATAGTACACGTATATGCATATAGAGAAAACTATTCATAAAACATATCTGAATGTGCATTTAATTCAATTTTCACAGTTTAAGAAAAGTTTAGAAGCAGATAAATTTTTTGGATAATTATCGATTATGTAGATGTGAAAATATTAAAGGCATTGTTCGCGTGATTTTGACTCTGTAAAAGTTCTTTTGGAGATGAAAGCCCAATATGCCTTTAGTTTTGCTTTGTCTTGCATTCTGGCGAAAAAATCCTTAACGAAGCTTTTATAGGTGCAATAAGTTGAAAATTTTCAGAAAAATTTGAAAGCAATTTCTCAGAAAGAAGTAAATTTTTGAAATTTTATAAAAAAAAAATTTTTTGATGGCGTATTGGTGTTAAAATGAAAAAATAATTATTTTATCTTCTTAATTTATTATGAGTACACAGAGAACCTCCGATTACCTAAACTCGTAAATAATAAGTCATTTATTTGATAGCATTCTGCTTCAAACTAATGGAAAATGAAATTAAATCCAATTTCATAAAATATATAATCTAACAGACAATGTTAGTTAAATTTGGCTCTTGGATGAAGTGTCTTCCATACCCGTCATCGTTTTGCTGTTCCGAAACGATATACGATTTACAATTTTAATATAAAGCGAGATTCCATTAACATACTATTATAAGTTGCACGAATACAGGGTATTTATGAATCATATTTTTACATAAATTTTCAGCATCTCGTTGGTAATTATATAAATTAAAAACTACATTTATATACATAGTATTGTTTACATTTGATTTTTCAGTAATTGTAGGCCACACCTTAAAGCGATTTAGCCGATTCTCAACTTGTCCACAAAGTATATTACAATTAAACAAAATGCAAGTTTAACTCAATGTCATATAAAAAATTTTCATTCAAACAATTTTCCCGATAGGAGACAAGCTAAGATATCCAAATCGTTTCAACATCTTATCCCGATCAGTATTATACGTTGTTGGTGGGAATCTTTGATACATCTATTCTGTTAGTTACTCGCATTTGTTATAACTGCATTAGTGATAGTTATAGAGAATACAATTTTAGTTGATACTTGCTACTACAAGTAGATGGTGGATAAGGGAAAGAACAGGAAAAATGGAAAGGGCCCAATGCTGTGATGATAACTGTGGTATTTTGGTGTTTTAACTCTTGGTTAACATAGTTCCGTAGCTAGATTGTTTATTACTGCTCTCATTAGGTGAGTGTTTATAATTAGTTTTCTTCTTCTTTTTAAAAAGAACATACGAACACGAAAGACTAGTCTGCGCTGATAACAAAATTGTAAGGTTAGCAATTTTTGTCTTGCCAAATGCTAGAAGTTTTTTTGCAACACTTAGTACTTTAGATATTTGCTAGCTCTTGGTCCTTTGCCTAACTCTTATGTTGCAAAGTACCAAGGCTTCTCTTAGATTTACTCACTGCTTTTTTTATCATTCTCAACAAATCGTATGAAAATAGTCCTTTCAAGGATTATCGTGACTAAAACTCCCTTCGACCTATAAAATTTATGATTTTTAAATCATCTTCTGGTCAATTGCTGACTAGAATAAGTGACATGAAATTAGAAGACAAGTTATATCTTACACCACTTGCGGTACAAGGTATATTAAGTTTTTACGGACTGTTGTGAAACCCAGAAGAAATTGAAAGAGAGAGACCTTTGTTTTATAACATCTATCGCCTTAAAAATATTTTCTGAATCGACCTAAGCTTGTCTTCTGACCTTCGTTTTATAACATTTATCGGCTTAAAAACATCTTCTGAATCGACCTAAGCTTGTCTATCCGTCTGTCTGTTCATATATTTTTGTGTACAATCGCAATTTTTGTCATATGTTAGTAACATTCGGTACACTGGCGTATTTAGACCTAGGGAAGAACATTATTGAATATTGTTCGAATCGGATCGCATTTTCAGGCATTCTCCCATACAACGCCTTATTTTGATAAATCGTTATTTAAAAAAAATAGTGCAATTTTTAGAATTTCGCAAAAAGAATCGCTTAATAAAAGTATTTCGGTTCATGCCACATAATTGTTCTTGCGGAAGCTGAATCTTGATATCGTAAAAAGACCTAATTTCCAATAATTCTTGATAAAAATCGTCCATAATACTAAATTGACACAAAAAATTTTCTCTACCGAATTTGGACCACGTGGACCAATTTTGTCGATCCTAATCCATGCAAGGGCTTCAATGAAAAGTCAGTATATACTAAATACTAAAAACTTATAATTTTCTATATTTTATGATGAAAATTTTTTCCTCAGTAAATCAGTCACAGGGTGTTTGGATCTCAGATCTATTTTTTATATTGCACCATATATAGGGGCTCACATAAATGCAACACTTTCTAGGGCGACCAAGCCTAATTTCTGGTTTGTTATGACACAAGTACCTGGAAAATAATGCACCTGGAAAATAATCTATATAAGGACTTTTATGAAAATTATGCATTTACATAAAACTAATGCATAATTTTTGATGTATTATTAAGAGAATGGGTGACTAACTGTATTTGGCGAGGTGATGTTGGGCATTCAAAGGGACATGGCGCAACATTCAATGCTTTCCACCACTTCGCTTAATGCAATTATTTATAAAAAAACTTTTCAAAATCAGGCCTTATATAGGAAGCGGTCGAACCAGTGGTGCAATCCGAACCATTGTCAATAGCGTCTCTTCTCGGGCCAAAGCATATCGCTGTATCAAATTTCGTCAAAATATCGCTCAAAATTGCCAGACATACGTTGAACGCAAGAAAACAAATCAGGCAGACGGACAGATAATTTTCGATCGATTCAAAAAGTGGCCCCGTATCAATCAGTGTACTAAAAAAGCGGATCCCTCTCAGATTGCGTACATCTACGCAAATTTACTTACTATACCCTTGTACCGTAAATTCTTTATTCTAAAGAATAGGCACCGAGCTTTTCAATGAGCTGCGATCGTCTGCAACTTGGCTGGAAATTTTAATTTTAAATCGGGATATTCATGACTTCAGATGTTTACGAGCTGACGTTTCACATGGTATAGAAAACTTTTCGCAAAAAAACTTAAATAACCTAAAAAAAATAGAGAATTTTACTTTTAGTTTTCAAATCCTAGGGTTTTATTATTCCATAGCACTGGAATTAACTGGGGTTTTTGGACTTTATTCCGATATACATAAAAAATTAATTAAAATACAATAAATAAATTTAATTTGCAACAACAATATAAAAAGACACTGTCCTTTAAATCTGGTTGGAAAAAACTTGTGTGTTTATAATTTTAAAAAAAATATATTAATTTCTTAGCCCTAGTATATCACGGTATGTATGATAATATTAATTTAAAAAAAAAAATTGAAAAGTAAAAACAAAAAAATTAATATTCATATTTTTGTTTTGTTTATTTTTTTTTAATCTTATTTTGTGTTAGATTTTAATTTATTTTAAATTATTTTTTTTTTTCCATAAAAAAAAAAAATTAAAAAAAAAAAAAAAACAAAAAAAAAAAAATTAAAAAAAACTTTTTGATAAAATTGTACCGCGTTTGTTTCCGATGGCGTCAGGTATGATGTGCGTGGTGCTCTTTACGATTTAACACCATACGAACCTCCGCCGGGAGGTTATGGCAATCGTCTCGATTATCTTACACCGGAAGAGCAGCGGGCCGAACAGTTATGCGAAGAGGAACGTTACTTATTTTTGTACAACGATGAACTGGATTTCATAACTAATCAAGGTAAGTTGGTTCTCACAGACGGACACGACTTTCGTATTGTACTACGCATTGTTGTTGTTATATGCAAGATATCGTCTATGATATCGTGAACGTGAATTTTTAACAAATAAAATTTTTAAACAAATATTATAAAAATAATTTAGCTATAGAAATGAATTTCTTAAACAAAAAACGAAAGAAAAAACAAGAAAAAAAAAAAACCAAAAAACCAAAAAATGAAAAAAAAAATAAAAACAAAGAAAAGCAAAAAAAACTTCATCGTCTGAAAGCACGTAAGTAATATTAAAACAGAAAATTTCAGAGAGTGGAACTGATTCAGCTGTTGAATTAAAGAATATTCTCTCAAGGCGTATACGCGGTTACTAAGCTCACAGTCCATAAGCAGGTAAATATGAAAAAAATTTTCTTAACAACTAATCGGAATATCTTTGCAGAGCCTTCTGATAATCGGTCTTTTTTCCACCTATTGACATTAATATGATGTTAGAGAAAGATTACAATTGCGTTTCTAAAAGAGAGCTGAATCCACTTTATTATTAAAATCTAATATTTTTTTTTTTTAATTTCAAATATTTTCTATTTATTTGAAACACGAAAAAAATTTTCGTTTTATGAAATTTTTGTAAAAAAAAGAGAGAAAAAAAAAAATAAGGAAGAACATTTCTAAAAACTTCTTGAAATAATTGTTTGTTTGTTTTTGCTCTATCTTTTAATTGAGTAAAACTCATGCCGGTTTTGTTTTTGTTGTTTTTCTCTAACACTTTTTTTGGGTTTATTTTGGCCTCCATTGTTGTTGATTGAACATATAAAGAAGAGGAATTGAAACGTTTGCAACAGGAAACAAACGGTGCCGGTTACAGTCAAGTGGATTTCGCTTACGATCGTCAATCAATGCAAACTGAATCGGCCCTGATCACGTCGCACGGTCAGAGTCGTGAAGAATACATGCCGTCGCCCACAAACGAGGAGAGCGAACAGCAGGTCTTTCAAAAACCCCATAATTTTGAGGTACCAGCGCATATTCAATTGGTAAGTGTTTGTTTTGTTGTGGAACTCTTACATCACAAAGCCAAGCGAGAAATCTTTTATCAAAATCCGATTTATTTACGTGGAAATTAATGATTAAAAGAGAAAGATATGTGTTGCTAGTGTTTAACCCATTCTGGGAGGCTTGTCAGAGAAACACCTTTTTTTCTATTGATTCCCATGAATAGCCGAGTAGGTAAGAGTCATGACTGCCACGTCTGCGCTCACGGATTCAAATGTCAATGCGATAGAGTTTACATCGGTCGTAGTTATAGTGAGTACTTAGTCGATGAAGGCTTCGAATTTACTATTGAGCCATTAAGCCTGCGGCCACAATCTCCCTATCTATTTTTCTTTCCTTATTTTCTTCCGATTGTCACCATATTACATGAATAGGGGACATCCCCTAAGCGATTGGTTGTAGCAAGAAGAACATGTGCCTATTATAGCATATAGGGGGTCATATGAGGAGCTTTTTCCGTCTTGTTCCCCAGTTTCGAGCTCCTCTTTTTAGCCTGGTCTTTTCAAATGATTCCAAACTGCGCTGTAGTTGATGCTTAGTGCCTCGGCTAGATTTTATGTAGTGCTGTGGGCGTGTCCTGCAATCTATTTGAACCATTTTCAATACCAACTTGTTTGCAAGAACCTTCAAAGCCTTATTTTTGCGGCCAGAAGTACGTTTACAACAGACATTTTACAGAGGGACAGGCGAATACCTTTAAATCGAATTAGGATTTGATAAACAATATAGATACTTTACTCACTTAGATTCTAAACTCATTTTTAAGAAAGCACTTCACACTATCCCCAAGGCATTCAACAAGGTGTTGAACTCTGCAAATATTCCATATGGATGAGATAAAGGGGATTCAGGTACTAGTAAACAGCGGTGTCATAGAGTTAACCTTGACGAAAATAATGAGATATTGGAGCAGAATTAAACTTTTGGAATGAAATTTCATTGATGAATTGAAAGAATATATATCTCTAAAGTAGGCAGTTCCTGTAAATAAATTAGGGTTTGGTCAAGACCAAGGCTTTCAGTTTATGTTCAGCCTTTTCAAGCTTTAGTTGTTGCTTGCTTTCTCATTTATATAGCCGGAAACTATGAAACAACATGCAATCATTGAGAAGACCGCCCGCTTTATAGCTTCTCAGGGTGTGCAAATGGAGATCTTGCTGAAGGCTAAACAATCTAATAATGTGCAATTTGAATTCTTGGCTCAGAATAGTTCGTTAAACGCGTACTATAAGCATGTTGTAAATGCTATTAAAAATGGTACATATCCTAAGGCGCAGGCGACGAACGTGCCAAGCCCTCAGCAATCAATTGCAGATGATCAGAGCGCTGAGTCGGAGATTAGTGGCGCTGTCGTAACAGTTGCAAAACCTATTATTACCGTACCGACAATTAAGTACAAGCCATCAGTTGATTGTGTCTACACTCAATTAATTAGTAAAATAAAAGGCGTACCATTGCCGGAACTACACGAAGATACCTCACGACAAAGTTGTGGTTCTCAAACGGAGCATAGTAACGTTGCTTCGCCCTGCACAACTCCGGTATTGTTACAATACAACGGGACAACGTATCTGCCCGAACATGAAGAGAATTCTAATTCAGATTCGGTTACAAATAAGGCAGCTTCAGCCACTTCTGCTGAATTGCTGCAACCACAAGTTGAAGTTTTGAAAAATTCCAGTGCTTTAGCCTTAGCTCAGAATTACAGCTCGGATTCGGAAACCGAGGAAGAATTGTCGGCTAAAAAGGAAGCACCTGAGCCCCAATTAGAATTCCCAGTGCCAATAGAGAATTTGAAAAATATAATCGACAAGACTGCCTTGTATGTTGTCAAGAATGGTCGTAAATTCGAAGAAACTCTTTTAACAAAAAGTGAAGAACGTTTCACATTTCTATTGCCGAATAATGAATATTATCCATATTATTTGTATAAAATTACCGGTGATCCGAACGCGGCGTCCAAGGAGCAGAAACAACGTAAAGCGGCTGCAGTAGCGGCAGCTTTATTAAGTAAAAAGGGTCTGACGGGAGAGAAAAATTCATGTAAGCAGGCAACTTAAAGAAAAATAAACATTCATTTATATCGATTCGTTTACGTTCATTCCGTAATTTAGCAACGCCGGTGTCCTTCTCAATTAAATCTAAAGATGAGACTAGCGCGGGAACATTGCAACAACCTGTCTTACCACAAGATCATAGCGACGACGAAGATGTTGCTTCTGCTGCCCTTGGTAAGACGGCACAGCAGAATCGTCAAGTGCCCGAGCATGTACAGAAAGCTATACAATTTGTCGAATCGCAATTAATGGCTAGAAATGCTAAATTAGCCGCTGTCGTTACAGCATCTCTAGTTAGTCAACCTTCTGCTTTGGCATTGACAAAGTCGAGTCTTTCGACAGCACTCGCAACGAGTTATAGTAAAACAACTACAACAAGTACTTCAACAATTGCACCGATACGTAATGAAAAATCTCATATATCTTTGGCGAAAACGGAAGCAGAAAGAAATGCTATCTACGAGCAGCAGCAGCAAAACAAGCACAAAGAAATGAAGAAAGGTAAAATTAGCGAGAAAAGACGAACGAAAAAGACGGGCAGCGATATATTTTTGAACATTTTTTCTATTGATTTTTTATTAATATTTTTTTTTTTTCTTCAAAAGCTGAAGAGAAAGTAAAAGATAAACTGGCACAAATTGCTCGCGAGAAACTCGGTGGTTTAATATCGAAAGAGAAACAATTGCAATTAGAGCGTAAACGTAAAGCGATGGCATTTCTAAATCAAATCAAAGGTAATTTTAAACGCCTAACGTGAACTTGAAAAAATTTTACTTTATGATTGCTTATCACCACGTCAGTGATATATATATAAGTAAATGTAACTTTCGTAGAAAGTGACGCGTTAGCCATAATTGCTTGCTTTTTTTACGTCAATTTTTATATTCTACGCCACGTGTGGATGTATGCGGCAAACAGAAGGACTTTCGATAGATCCTCGTTTTAATAGACCGATCAATTCAGAGTTAATTACTGAATCGTTTTAAGCTTGTTTGTCCGTCTTGTTTACTCTTACTCATTCGACGGAAGAGGAAATTTTTAAGATCTACTGGTGTGTTTCGCTTCAAGGACGAACATCATTCAAAATGATTTGATGATCAATGAAGGATCGTGTTTTTACTTGTTATTTATAAGCTGCCTTATCGGCTGAAAATGCGTTATGGTACTTTGCTTATGTTCGTAACGTTCCCAGAGATGGGCTCGTTGCATTTGATAAGCTCGTATTACGCTACGTTCTTACGAACGAATTAACAGTTACAGAGCATGATTTTATGATCGTAGACAGTTCGCTTGACTGAGTTACGAATATGATTTTTTATTTTTTCCAATTATCGTAGCCATATTCACTATGCATCGTCAGCCGTGATACGATGTAAAAAGTCTTAACTATTTCCATTTTAGTTGCTGGAATAGCAAATCACTTGTATCATAGCAATTAAGTGCGATAGTGAATGGTGGTGTTTCAATTTCTATAGTTAACATATGTAAATATATTTTATTTATTTGTAGGCATTTCTTCGGTCGAAGAAGCTGAACAAAACCTGGAACATAACGAGGATTTAGAAAAACCCGAAGATGATGGCAATGTTACTGACGATTCGGAAACTTCAGTACATTCCATACCGATTACTTCATATGGACCAGAAGGCAATACGGACGATGATGAACAAGAAGAACAGAAAATGCTAACAGCAGCTCATAAAGTTATAGTACCAATACAAGACAAAGAAATCGCCGCAGCAACAAGTAACTCGAAGACTTCGACTCAAGAGAGTATGTCATTGCGATCACTATCCATAACGGTATCTGATGATGAAGATGTACAATTAGTAAGTGATACAAAAAGTCGAAAGGACTTTAAAAGACGTTCTCGATCCAAAACTAGGGAGGGGGAAACCCGTGTTTTGTCGGCAAACGTGAAGTCTTATAAAAAACATTATCGTCTTCATTCTAATGTTTCGCGTTCCGCTTCAGCGAGTTCGGCAAGCTCGAATGAAAGGCGCAGTCATAAGAAACGTAGCAGCAAATCACATAAAGGAAAAAAATCGAAATCGAAAAAATCAACAAAAAGTAAAAAGAAAACCAAAAAGTATGCACGTTCCCGATCAAAGTCACGAACGCGATCAAGATCGCGTAGCTATCATCATCAACATCGTGACAATCATCCGCATCATCGACATCGCGAACGCAGCGTAAGTCGTCATAAAAGTCAACGGAATCGAAGCAGTTCATACAGCAGTACTTCATCAGAATCGCGCGTCAGCTCCTCAAGTCATCACTATCAAAAGCGTAAACATTCGTCTCAAAAAGCTAATAATTCTAAATACAGTTGCAGCAATTCCGACAGCCATAAGGATGTGAAAAGAAGCCGTTACGATTAGATATTACGTTATTAATGTGTTAGAAATTAAGTACAACAGAGCGAGAAGAAATTTTTTTTTAGTAAGCATGTTTTTTATAAATTATGTAAAAAAAAAAATTTTTTTTCTGTTCATTTTATTTTATTTTTTTTTTTTTTTTTTAAATAAATTAAAGTATTTTAATAAAACGTTTTGGCAATTTTCATTTTTTATATTTTACTAATACATATATAAAATAAGGATTCTAACCTCATTTATTATACATAGCATAACCTCAATGTTTTTAGCACAAACCGGAATATTAGAATAGCCAAAGTATGCTTTTTAAAACTCCAACACTCCTGGTAGATATTTATCGATTAAATTTTGATAGTAGGTCCAAAGAGCATCAATATCGGGAACTTTTTCACTTTTGGTGTATAAATCGTAACGACTGAAAAAAAAAAAAAAAATTCGAAGTTTTATAATAAAGTTAAGGGATAAAGAAATTACGGATAATTTTTTTTACATTTTCTTTTTTTTTTGTACTCGTCACCAGAGGATAAGGAGCACATGTATTCAATTTGTCAAAACCAAAGAAGCTTAAAATACTCTTGAACAGTATCAAATACTGAACTGGTTTAAGAATGTCTGTCCTTCCGCCCATCAGTCTGTTTGTGGTAAACATTCTTTGAATCGCAAAACTGATGTGATTGGTTTCAAATGTGGTTGAAATATTCGAAGTTAGTCAAATGACACGCCCACAGTATGGCGTAAATTGAACGTAACTCTGTTGTTGTAAGCAAATATTTATGGGTTTTTGCTCATTACTCATATGTTACAAAAGATAGAACGTTAGAATTTTCGATATTTACTTTGTAGAGGACCGCACTACTTATGTACAAAAATGGAGCAGATTCGGCCACGCCCAGACAAATTTATAAGTGATTAAAGGTTTATTTTTGTTGTTCCTTTTGCGACGTCTTTTGCTTAATACTCATAAGGTGAATAAAATATAATGTTGAAGGAGGATTTGCTTTCTTCTTAGCCCTACAATCGATTGAGTATCGGAAAAAAAAAAAAATCTTGGACCGTTTAACGCGGCTTGCGAACATCACGATTACAATATCCGATGTGTCGATATGCGTGTCAAATAAAAGGATTTGGAATGGGGAGTAGATATAGATGGAAAATGTTTTTTGTCCGCAAATTGCAACAAACACACGATATAAATTTCCACTTTCGTTCTACAAAAATAGAAAAATTTAGCCACGCCCACTCAGTATTATAGATTATAGAAATTTAGTATTTGCGTTTTTTTTTTTTTTCTAACATAACCGTGATGGGTATAAAAGATTCAGTCACGGCCGAATATCATTTTATTTATTAATTTTTTTCTTCTTTTATGAAATTTTCAAATTTAATCTCATTCTAAAAACAACAAACAGAAATTGTAACTCCTTGAATAAAATATATGAGAGAAAAAAGTTTGGAATACTAGCTTGTAGTGGGAACGCTTTATATATCGACAAGATAATAGATTTTATTTACGTATAAAAGAGATTCGTTTCACTCACTTGAATATTGATACCCATTTTTTAGTTTCCTCATCTTCGGTCGTTGCTAAATGCTGATAATCACCACCCGTGTGCCAGGGATAGAAAGAATGAAAGCGTATTATTTTGCAGGCAATATCAGGTAATTTCGTTTTATTATGTTTCAGCACTTGATACATATATTCGTCGTGACCCCATGACATTAACAGATTATCAATGCCACACTGCGGCGAATACATACCGTATTTACCATTATATTGTGGATTTTCGGCATCGGGATTACCTTGAAAACTATGCTTACGATAAACTATGCTATCAGACCAAGCACAACCAACTGGGAACGTATCGCCCACAACTGCCCATTGCGGTTCGTCGTAGAATGCCATTATTTTGCCCAAATCGTGAACTAAAGCAGTTAAGTGTAACCAATCAAATTGGGGAAATTCCTCACGTGCCCGCTCGGCCGCTTGAAAAGCATGTACAATATTAGGTAAATCAATATCGGGATCCGATTCATCTACCAGATAATTCAATTTTTCTAAAGCCTCTCGTACCGTCGCACGTAAAGTATTAAATTTTAACCACTTTTTATGACGATTCTTAACAAAGTCGACCGTTTGATTTAAATGCATCTGCCTATAGGTGAGGCGGACACGTTCTTTAAGAGGATCCGCGGCGTCGATAGTGTAATCACGAAATTTCGAAAGACATTTGTCAGCGAACGACGTTTCGGGACGTAGCAATTCCGAAGGATCGATGAAATCGATTTTATGCTGGAAATAGTTAATTTCCGTTTATTTTATTTATTTTTTTTTAATTTTTTTTTTCTTCAATTTTTCATAAATTACCTCTTGCAATAAACGCATTATTATTGTTATTATTATTGAAATCAATTTTAATTTTTTGCAAATATTGTTTTAACAATTCTTTATTTATTTTTTGTATTTAATTTTAAACTTTTGCACTTTCAATTTATTTTCGTTGAATTACCCGCGTAACAGTCTTTTGAAAATTTCAAACGCATTTAAATTGCTTATGAGGGAAATACAAATTTATACGTTTCGACAAGAATGTATCGAAGTGTATTTTCTAAGATCTCGAGAGAATAATTAATCTGTCGATTCCCTCTTCTCTCTCTCTTTCTCTCTCTCTCTCAATCTCTTTCTCTGCCTGTTATTCTATCTGTCTAATTATTAGTTCTTTTTGCGTCGTTTATCATCGTTCTTATAAAGTAGGACAGAAGGACGCTTTATTCGTTTTAAATAGGCAGAGGTGACAAGTAGGGAGATAATCGCTACACATATATATGTGTATTGTAATGCAAAGTTTAACCTCTTCAGGACAATCGTCCCGTATTTAAATATTTATAAGAGAAAGAGAAAGAGAGAGAATGGAGACTAATAAAATGAAATTATTGATAAACAAGTAAAAAGTCAGGTCACGACCCATAATTGAGTACCGTGCAACATTCTAAAGTTGTTCATATAACGATTCTCCAAAATAATACATTATATGTGGAAGTGGACGAAAAAGTGCAAAAAAGATCCCAACAATTTCCCATGACTTTCGTCCTTGGCCCAAAGCATCCATTAAAATATCTCACACCTTGAAAAGAAAACGTGAAGAAAAGACGAACGGATAAGCCTAGATCGATTCAGAAAGTGATCCTAAAACGTTCGGTGCAATAAATGGTGAGCCTATCGCAAATTCTTCTGGAGATCCGCAATACCTTAACATACATTTGAGCCACAAGTGGTGTAGATTATGGAAAAAAAATGACAAATAAGAGAAGTGAATACTTGTTATTACAGAATTCCTTTACATTACTTACTCACATTTTAGCAGATAAATAGTCTCGGATCTCATACGAACTACAGCGAAGAAAACGAAAATATTATTTTTACAAGTGCATTAATACCTTGAGGTGGAATGGTAATAATATTGTTTGCAAGATAGAAAACCTAAAGAAAAATAGGAAAAAATTATTTACCTAAACAAGAATAAATCGTATCCTGTTATGAAAATGCCATTTTTTTTGATGACCTACTTTAGTTTTAAAGAAAAAAAAATCCAAAGGAAAGGGAAAAACCAAAAACATATTTATGGCGCGTCAGCTGCGTCATGCAGCTGTTGACTGACGAATAAATTAACAACAATTGGCAGAAAATATAGCAGAAAAACCGATTAACGGATTGAAAATGTCGCAATGAATGCAGGTAATAGTAACGTGCTGCTAAAAGGCCGTAGAATCGTAGAGTATTTGCGAAAGGCAAGGAGAGTCGAAAAACGAATGAAAAGTTACCCGAGAGGTTTGAGTGAACAGACTTGAGCGGTAAAGCGTCGCTAATTTAAATTCCTACAAATAATTTTTGAATAGATTCACTAAGAATTGTAAATAAATAAATATATATATATATATATAAATCACAATTCAATGGGACGATCTTTATTTCAAAAGAAGTTGAATAACAAGGTAAAATGCACAAAAGGCGGATATACGTTACAATGCATGAATAAACCGAAAGAAAAGTGTACATTCATAGACTTTGAGGCGAGAATTTTTTGCAATTTAATCATTTTATCAATATTCATTATTTATCGTTTGTCATTTTTTAAAATAGTCATTGAATATTATATGATGAGCATCCCAAATTGCTTCAGAACTTCAGAAATCATCTCAAGTCACATTTGTTTTTGTTGCTTTTTCTCTTTGGACGGCTTTGACCAGTTACTGTCCACTCGGCTGAAAGCCTTCTCATGCAAAATAATAATAACAACAACGCCTTTCGATCTATTTAAGTTATCAACTAACCCATGCAACTTCGGTTTTCGGCAACGAGTTTTTTATTTTTTTTGGCACAACGGCCGATTTCGGTTGACCAGAGGGCTTCACATCATCAGTGTTTGTACGACCGGGATTTAAAGAATCAGCAAACCATTTCTCTCGATAGAGGAGAGCTCATCACTTTACTTGGAGGGAATTTTTTTTTTTTTTTTTTTTTCATTAAAAAGCAACGTTTCATCCATACACGAAATTCAGATCTTTTCCATTTTTTTACAAAAACAACTACAATTTGTAAACTAATGGTCGCAATGTAATGGAATTATGAAACTTTTCGTTCGAAGGTTGATACTATCTAAAAATCATATGGTTTCGTCAATAATGGCATATAATAATAAAATCATTTGGCTGTTGAGTGGGCGTGGCTGGATATTTCTATGTTAGTAGGGTAAAAATGGAAATTTGTATCGTGTGCTTGAAACCAATATCGTCAATTTTGCGATCATGATCACATATATTGCAGATGTTACGCAGACAGATAGACGGGCCGGCAAACACTAAATCTAAAATCGTTCATGTTAATTTCGTATGTAGACTTTATAGGGTCTCTGAAGGTTTTTTCTGGGTGCTGCACAAGTTTTGGCAAGAGAATGCAATTTTAATATTTTATCATATTGAGTAGGCGTGTACGATTTTTTTCTATTTTTGTACGGGTCCTGTGCGACTATAAATGGAATATAATTTTATAAAAATTTGAATCGTTTCTTATCTCTTGACGTTTGTAAGTAACGAAGCGTAAACCAATTTTTTATTTTTGCAAGCAAAGTTTGTATTATGTGGTGGGCATATTCTTTAACCGATTTAGCTCAACCTGCACGTAAGTTTCTACTTCCAATGTTTCCTCACAATACTTGCAGAAGATATTTTTCTCTTTTTGCGGTCATGAGAATGTTCACAGGCATTACATAGGCGTACAGGCAGTCGGATGTGCTTAAATCAGTTTAGAACTTGATGGTGATCAAGGGTGCATATGTACTTTCTGGGGTCTCTACCTCCATTCTATCTCCATTCTGGGCCTTCCAAACGCTTTGACAAAATGAATTCCAAAAAAATTCCAAGTGAATTTTTTTTATATTTTACAAAATTTTTTATATTTTACAAAATAAATGTCCCTGAAGGGGTTAACTATTGTAAAATACAAATGATGTGTTGATAATGTGTGACAAACTGAGCTCAATCAAATGTAGGAAAAATGTGTTTTTTTTTTTCTTTCTATTGGGGGGTGTGTCAATGGGCCAGATAACATAGTAATTGCACGAAATTCTGATAAGAAATAAATATCGATTTTTTTGATTTTTTCAGAACCAAACTGATTTTGTGCAATCGTGAGAGTATAAGGTATTGCTTATGCGATTTCTAATTTTTTGTTTATTTCGTTAATAGCTCTCTGTCGATCGTTTTGTTCCCTACAGCGTCGTTTACTTGACACTAACTGTCTAAAACGTTTGGAGTTTAGTACTCCACCGCTCCTTTTGAAATATTCCGCAAATTAATTCCTCGATTCCGTGAGTGACGTATGATTAATGAATATCGGTCGCTAACACATCTCTCGCATACAAATGTAATGTTCTCCCTTCATTACATGCATTAGTTGCTTGTCACTTACCAACACGAAGACATTATAATGTGTTCCTGTATTGAATCGAATTTTCCCATAAACGATTCAATTGTGTCGCCCCTTTGAAACATTTACAATGGATATAAATTTAAACGCGCACATATACACTAAATTGCCTTGACCGGAAGTGATTTGTATTGAGATTGATTAATTTCTGGATTGCTTGAATAGTTACAGTGACCGACGATAAATCAATGAATATGGAAAGTTTCTATGCCCCTAAATTTTAGGTTCACTGAATATGAAAGATATTACAGTCGGGTATAGACGACCACTCTGCTTAGTATCATTATTCGCTAGCTTTGATTGTAATAACTCAAACACCTTACACATTATTCTTATGCAACGGCAAACTTTTCATAAAAATTCACATACTGAAGAATGCCCGAGGCATAAAATGATTCGATCTAAATTCTGCAAATGTAATTTATTTCCTAAAAATTTTATTATTTTTCAGTTTCCATCATAAAAATCTAGAAGTTTGACTTTGTAACCATATAAGGGATGTTTTTCATTATAGCTCTCATATATGTAACGGTGTAAAAAATAGATCTTATCGCTATTTTTTTTTTGTTAAATTGCTATTGCGGAGTAATTTTTATCATAAGATATTAGAAACTAAACCTTTTTCTGAAGGGCTTATTGTTCATGAGCAATATTGTATAGGGCGGGATGAAAGAAATCGGCCTATGCTAATGCGAATTTGCTCCAAGTAATTTTTTTATGTCAATTGTAGAGTCATGAATAAATTTTCATTATAAAACATTAACAATTAGGCCTTTTTGGCATCTAAGGATTTACGTTTCCTAAGAATCCTTATATACGGAATTATTCCAAAAATAAACTTACGCGGTCCAAATGATTTTTGGATTGGTGATTTTTTTTGTCAATTTACTATTATGAACTAATTTTCACCATGAAATATTGAGAATTATAACTTTTTATCATATGAAATCCAGTTTTCGTAGGAACGGTTATATGACAGGGACTTCAAAAAATTGCCCCAACGAACCAAGGGACCAATGCCGAAATACGATCATACAGTGAGTTTTATTGAAAAATTTTGAAAATTGCAATATGGGGAGTGGTCGAAAAAGTGGACCGTTCCGAACCATGTGCAATAGCGTTCATCCTTGGGACAAAGGATAGAAATGAAACAGGTAAATGTCTTTTTGTTTCAGCTGTATATAATAAGCTTTCAAGAATTAAAAAAAAAAGGATTGTTTTGCAAATAATCGAAATGAATAAATTGAATAAAGAGTTTGATCTCAATTAGTTTTAGTATATACTTAGGTATCGCATATACATTAATATATTTTTTGGTGTTGCGAACGCATTATCAAGTGTAGCATGTCCTCGTCCTTCGTTAGTGCTTGTAAAAATAAAAAATATTTCTATGAGAAAAATATGAATGAATGAATGAAAATATTGATTGCATAACGTTACTTCCGGTGTTTTCTAAGCGAGAGTGTATACAATTTCGCAGGGTGTGCTGAATTAAGCTGTGAATTCCTCATTTGAAAGTAATATCCTTAAGGTATATGAGACTACATAAAGTATCATACCAAAGCGTAGTCTCTTGGAGCTTCGAAGTGGTGTTGTTTCGTGCCAAAGAAATAAAAGAAGAGAACAACGCCTTTTCCGCGAAACTTTACGTTCCTTGATTTACTCAAAGTATACTATAGTGGCTGCTAAATCCTTGCGAGTGGCGAACAGCATTGGAACAGCATTATAATATCCAAAATTCAAGTAGCAATGATGCAGAGTAGGCGATAAAGCTGAATATCTATAGCTTTTCCATTCAGCTGGGTGCCAGATCGATCTTCGTACTAAAGCGTGTTTAGTACAAAGAAATTATGCCACGTATAGGAAAACTCGCTCAGGAAATATTTACAGTTCTAAGTCGAAAAATCCTAATCGTTTCCTCAGATATTACACAGTCCGATTAACAAGGGTTCCAAAAGATGACTTGTTGTTTATTCGAGCGGTGTTTCCATTCTTGAAACGACAGCCAAATTTGGATTATTGTATGCATAGCCTTAAGAGAGGTGTTGTTCTTTCCGCATGGAATTCCAATTATTTTTAGAAGATAGCAGAAGTAACATTAGGCGATGGACAATATTTTGAATAGTAAGTTTATAACCGGGCTTTTACAATAAAGTCCCGATGAAATGTCGGAATCAAAAAATTATGCACACCTAATACGTCTCAATCAGGTGAAGGCCGCCCTGATTCTCTTCGGGAGAAAAATTCACATTCGACTTGGATTTTGGAAGTCTTATGAATTCTACTATACTGTAGCCTCGATAGAATATAAGCACTTATAAATATATAATGAGATATAAAGGTAAGTAGACTTTGTTTCTTCTACAACAGGGTCTGGAAGCAAAATAGACATACGTAATATTTCCCAATTAAAAAAAGACTTCCCGACTTGGACTTTGAAAGTCTTACTGATTCTGACGCTATAGCCTGGGAAGATATATATGGAATGTAAGCATTTACAAAAATATGCTGAGGCATATAAGTAGATTGTTTCTTTTATACTTTACATCACTTGCGGTACAAGCATATAGTAAGTTCGTCCGAATTTGAGATAGATGCATCTTTCATTATCCCGATCGATTTACATGAGCTTCTGAATCGATCTCAGCTTATTTGTCCGTCGGTCCATCTTATATTTTACGGTTCAACGAACAGAGGAGAACAGAAATTTTGATATATATTGTGATGAAATTTGGCACACCGATGTATTTTGATTCAAGGGCGACCGCCATTGAAAATTGTTTGCAGTTTTTTTGCACATTTTTGGCTACTTTTCAGTACTTATTTTGAAAAGTCATTGTTTTAAGCGAAGTAGTGTAGAGTATTGAATCGTGGGCTTTGGTCGACTATAATGTATTTACTTGTTTGTTATTATTATTATTATTATTATTATTATTTTGCTTTGTAACAAAACAATTGAAGAAACATATATAAGTTTGAGTAATAAAGTGCCAAAGTATTTTATTGTGATAATGATTTGTGCTTTTATTATTATGGAATATTTCTATTTAATGATAATAAGAAAATAAATTGTGTTTTAGTTTAGGCATAAGTAATCATTTCGGTAATAAAAAAAATTGAATTTTTTATTATTTTTATAGAGCGGGGGAAATGCACGCACGTGACTTTGTCTAATCAATTAAATTGTGCAATAAAATTGTAATATATATGTTTTTACATATAAATAAATGTATATTGCGATGTATGATAAGAAATATGGAACAGCAAGTCTCTGAACTAGATCGTGAATAGCGAGAGAAGGATTTTATCAAGAAAAAAAATAAATAAAAAATAAATATAACAAATCAAAAAAAAAAAAAATAAATAAATAAAAACATAAAAGAAAGAAAAAATAGTAATAAGTAAAAAAAATATTATAAGAATTGGAAA
Organism: Glossina fuscipes; assembly: GCF_014805625.2. NCBI lineage: Eukaryota > Metazoa > Arthropoda > Insecta > Diptera > Glossinidae > Glossina > Glossina fuscipes. Next base: position 6,362,405 of record NW_023998414.1, read on the forward strand.
TAAATATCATAGAATAACAAACTTGACATTGATTAATAAATTCACGATATGCGTAGTTTTAAAAAATTTTATTCAAAATTTTCTGTAGCTTAACGATAAATTTTAATGGACAGACATCAGACGGAAGGACAGACGGGCAAGCTTACATCAACTCAGATTGTGATTCTGAATCGATCGGTATAATAAAGGGTGTATCCATTTTAAGCTCTTCTGTGTGTTACATTCGACCGCACTAAGTTAATATAGCGTGTACCACAAGTAATGTATGGAATAATTAAGAAGACCAAATTTCAGATACATGCACCTCACTCCATATAAGATTGCCCAAATCCTTCAAAGAATGGTTTAATATTTTCGATATTTAATAACGAAAATTCGTCCAAAGTAGGAATTTAGCAAAAAATTAGCGCTTGGTAATTTCGATCGTGTAGGCCCTCGTTTTTTAGGCCCCAGCATACGTACGAGTTACAATGAAAATGGAAGGCCTTTTGCGGAGAGAAAGTTTAACTTTTAGTTTTTTATATCGGACATTTAAAATTAGTAAAATTCTTAGCAACTAAATTAAGTTTTGGATCAATTTGGATCAAGCTATGTGACGTTTTGGAAATCCTCTAATGTGGGAACTTTCATGAAGAGTATGCCTTTGCATGGAAATAATGTGTACTTTTTGTTGTTGTTATTTAAGAACGGGTGAATAACGGTACTAGGTGAAGTAGTGTAGGGTGAATAATGGGCGGCCTTTTTTTACTTCGTTCAATATATTTTAAATGAACCAAATTTCTTGCCGATTGTTTTGCTGCTGTGAACGTGAAATCGTGAACGTGAAAGGCAGATCAAAAGGTAAGTTAATGCATTTACGTATTTATTTACAATTGCTTAACGCACAATTTAGATTTGCATAACCGAAAACATCGTTGTTGACTAATAATAAATCTGCCAGTACTCTTTGAAAAGAATTAATTGACGACATGGATTTGACTTAATAGTCTCACAACATATGTTAGATATTCTCTATGCAGGTATAGGCCGTCAGATGCGATACTTGTAATTGTAGTGTGATTTCGATACAACACCGTATACATTTTCTTGATTTCTGTTATTCTCCATTTATGATATTGTAGTGTAAGTGAAAAAATAAAAAAGAGTTGTACAACGAATTAATCGCGTTAGGCGGGACACATGTCCTGTATATAATGTAACAGCATCTGCGCAAAGTAATTTGTCAAAATTGATTATGCTGTCTTCAAGATAACGCCGCTTAACACTTGAAAATGCAATCATATCAACACCGCATTTGGACATCTATAGGGTTTTCTTTTTAAATCCTTGTGAATTATGATAAAGTTGACAAAGGCTTGTTCGATTACCTTGCCTGTATCCTTCAATATGCCGTCTCTTGTATAGAATCATTAATTAGGGCTTAATTCTTAATAGATATGTACGTTCACATTTTGATCCGGGATTTTTGTGCATCTGCCCCGTTATTTCATCGATTTATTATTCCTAGATACTGAAGGGTGAGTATAACGAGATTTATCTGTTATTGTTTCTCGATGCTTGTCGAAGATTTTTTATATGCGAATATTTTTAGCATACATGGGCCCTTGCAGTGTGATTAGCACAATCAGCGACTTTAAAAATATTACTTCGACTGCTATTAGCTTGCGTGCAGAAAATGCGTCTCTCTTTAAAATGACAAAAACAAGAAACAAAAAAAGATCCGATTACTATGTACGCTGAATATATGCCGTAGAGATTTTAAATTATTTCTTATTATTTCATTTATTTTTTGCAATATTTATTTAAACTTGATTTTTAAATCCGTTTCTTTTTAAATTAATACATATATATATATACATACATAAATAATCAGTTCTGTCTTTTGAAAACAAACTTATTCAATATGATATTTGTCCTTAAAAGGTAAAAAAGAAAAAAAAAATCTTGAAAAAATAATCTACACTCTTATGCGTAACGTGAAAATATATAAAATAAAGCCTTACAAAATTAAAATAATTAATTAAAGAAGCAGAATTGAATTTCTTTAAACTTTCCGATTTGTTAGGCTCGTTGTTTGCTGATTATTGTCCCCGCTGTTCTTAACTACAGTTATGTTCTTATAATTACTACTACATTGTGAATCGGCTACAGAGCGACCATCGCCTTCGTCACGCCGTAAGAGTTCACTAAACGGACTGGGCATGCGTTTTAAATTGCTTAACGTGTTCATAGTTGAATTTGAAGGCAAACTTGACGTTTCGTTCATATTGCCTGTACGTTTTTTGCTCTGACGTTCAAGAATATCGGCTGTAGTTAAATCACTTGCCTTTACAATACTTGAGGGTACATTACTTAGCCAGGGCTTTAGCGAGGTCTTCTTTTGCACTGTTGCCGCTTTACAGCGACATATGACGTCGGCTGGTTCACCGCAATTGCTACAAATTTCCTTCTGATTGATATTGGCAATTGAGCTGGTGACGTTTGCTGTCAAATTATGCGTATTTAAGGTCTTCGTGTTGGCTGTACTTACTGAAGAAGTAGATGAGTTGCCACTTAATTCCATTTCGTTAACAGCATCAACTAAATTCTTCAAAGCATTCGTATTAGCAGAATTGATTTTATTTGTGCTCTCGTTTTCTTCATAATTTTTGCTTAGTAACAGTTTTGATAGCGGTGGGGCCAAACCCAAACCTAAATTACGTTCGTGGTAGACTTCTGAGATAGTAGGGGTCATTTCCCGATTCATATGCCGCATTATTGAATCCTGTATCGTTTTCTGATTGTTTTTGACAGCCTCTTTGGCCACGGCAATCTGATTGTCAGTGGCTATATGTGTGGTATTAAGGCCCGTCGCATTTGGTTTCATTTCCTTTTTAGCTTCATTCAATAATTCATTATCATCTTGTGAGAAGTACAAATTGGAAGCATTAAATACTAAAGCGTTATCGTCTTCTTCAGGCAAATTAATGGGTTTACGACAACCCGCTGTGTTATTTGCAGTAGCAGCTATAACAGTTGCCGCGTTCGCTTGAACGCCATTAACTTCGGTGCGTACACTTAAACGATCCATAAAAAGTGCATGTTCTTTGCTAACTCGAGCCGCCAACGAAGATTGAGCATTGCCCAATTTGATTTTTGGCTTCAAACGGAAATGTGACATTGGCATTTGCACCCCCAATTTTAAACTACGTTCAAATTCTGATTCGCTGCTGTTGGAATCAGTATTATTATTGTTTGTTGTTGTTGTAATTGGATTTTGATTAGAAACAGTCATTTGTCCTAAATTATTATAAACCGGTGCCATAGGAGCTAGAGGCCTTAAACTATCGACTAAAGGCATATTTTGACGTGGTGGTGGTAAGGGTGGCATATGGTTGGCATTTTGCAACAAATGGCCTCCACGTCGAAGGACAGTAGCATGACCGGAACCTTCCCAATCGGTTGTAGAGCTAGCTGAACTTGAACTATCTGGCCGTCGCGACGCATTTGCAGAAGGAGGGATTGCACCCATTTCGGGTATAGCCGAATCACCTAAGTAACCGATTCCACTGCCTGAATACAAATTCCTTATACGTGTCTGATGGGCCAAAGCGAGTGAAACATTTTGATCCACTGGGTTTTGAGTAGTAACAGGTGGACTGGGTGTGAAGGCAGCATCACTTTCACCGCCACCTCCTGGACGTGATACTCTAACTGGTGCTCTTAGGCTGGAATAACCTAGCCGGGGAATGACCGATTTATTAAGATGATTTTGCGATATGTAACCATCGGACAATTCGCTGTCGGTGGTATTATTAAGGCTTGAATCCAGTTGTGGATACATGGCTACCGAGGTTGAACTGCTAGTATTGCTCGTTGGTGGACATTCGCTTTCAGTGCGACCGCCATCAGGTTCACCTCTTCGACGAACATACGATATGAATGCTGAACTACCAGAGCTTATCACTCTCGAGCGATTGATGGGTAATGGTGGCAGTGAAGACACTAAGCTTAAAGGTTTATTTGAATTCCCTGGCGAGTTAAGACCGATATTTGTTTGTGATAGGGAATTCAAAGGATGGTTGGCAGGTGTATTGGAAGTAGTCAAAGCAAGATCAGCTGTATTGTCCTCAACGAGAGATTCGCAACTACTGCTAGAATCTAAGCCCAAGCTTTTCGGAGCCTCTTGAGTATCTAAAAATAAGAAGTAAGGTTAAGACTTGGACAATTATAAAAGATGCTTTTATTTTCACTTACCAAATAAGGCCAATAAGGCTTGTAAAACAAACTGACACGTTCTGCGATTGGCTTGTTTGCCAGTTCTCAAAGTTACTTGGTCTTGTCCGACTTCAGTAAGATCAAAGCCTACGGACGCCAAAAGTTCATGACAACCGGCCACGCGCCATAATCTTACACTTAGAGGTATTTCTATAGAAGCCTCTAGGTCAGGGCTACCTTTGGACGGAAACTGGGTTAGAACATTGCGTATGACTGCTATAATGTCATCAGCCATATCCGAACTATTAACTAATTTTGCTAACGCTTGTAAAGTTAAAGGCGTTAGAGCAAGCAATGCCTGCAAACTAGCAGAACATTGCGATAAACGGTCTTCAGGATCTGCTTGGGGAAAGAAAACGCTTGAGGGTATACCGTTGGCTGCTGGCTCGAAACGAAATCCCACTGCCATAAGAAGATCTTTCCAACCAGCCACAGGGCCAGCTTTGTTTTCAATACTTTTCTGTGTGGTATACATGGCATTTTTCTGGCCGCGGTGAATGCGCTGTAAAGACTTTTCTACTAAATGTAGACACACGCGTAAAGCATCACGACATTTATCTGGTGTACGCATTAGCTCGCAGAGAGCGTGGCCCATTAGAGCCACTTTATTGGATAAGCGAACATTGCCTCCGATCAATAGGAATCCAGCCCAGTTAGCAGGGTGAGCAAAGTGTTTAGTATGTTGCACTGTTTGCATAGCCTCCGCTAAAGCTCTATGGATTAGGATGGAGGAAGAAATGCATTGCAATGTCGTATATTATTTATAAAAAACAAACGTTACCTGGCAGCTCTGGCTCCCTGAAGTAAAGCTGAATAAAAGGCTCTTAATAAAATTTTTGCTGCTGTTTCCGGTACAGGCCACAACGAAATTAGAACAGCACCAGCTCCTGCGCATAACCAACTACCGGCCAAGTTAGCTACTCCTGAACCTGTTATGGGTTCAATGGAGTGATAGGAACTCAAAACTACCAGCTTAGCGTTTAGTTTCATATTTAAAACATCGGCTGCTGACAGTATAAAATCTGATAATTGAGGGAGTTCCATGTTACCACCAGAAAGCTCTGGCGTTTCATCATCTTGTTCACATTGGCCTTTGCTATTTGCTCCAGCTTGATAAAATCTCTTTTGTGTTTGGGAGTCGACCACATCACCTGGACTTAATACAACCGCTCCCAACTTCCAGCTAAGATTGGCTGCAAAATGCACACATTCAGCAGAGGAAAGTTCTGAAATCACTGCCTCTTTGGTAGCATTGCACCCAGCCAAGGTTTTAGCTTGTAGCATATCAGCTACCATTGCTGCTTCCTGAAGGGACGCTGGCGACTCCGACCAGCCCCAAGTTTCAGCTAAGGTAGCAGGAATACGTGGTCCACCAACCACCAACGCAGTATTAAGATTTTCCGCTAGTTCTCGGCTTCTTATTATTTTACTTTTCAGACGCAACGATTGTAAAGAAGGTACTGTAATAATCGAACAACGTTCTGACAAATATTCACCCTCCTCCTTGGAACTGCGTAATATAGCAAATGGTACTAAATATAATTCGTTGTCTAAAACCAAAATGAGTTCTTTGCGGCCTTGACGAGACACTGCGCAGCCTGTTGGTAAAAGATCATCAAACGGCGATAAAAGTAAGTTAAACAGAGTATGCAAACAAGAAGGACCCTGCCAAGCAGGCAACATGGGAGCCCGACGGGACCGTGAGGAGCCCTGCAAACTACCTATTGATCTAGTAGAGCCTTGCAAGCTTGCTACCGAACCTCCGACTGAACCCAAGCTGAAGAGAGAGCTTAGCGAGTAATTAGACGAATTCATTAGGTGATTTCGATTAACCATTCGTAAAAATCCAGATCTCTCATTCGAGAAATCATCCAGTAGATTTTCAGAACTAGAACGCCAGCCACTGCCATCACCTTCTTGCAATATACTTTCTGAATTAACACCCAAGTTATCGCGCACCATATTAATATAACGCTCCAATAGGCTTTCTTTATCTTCCACATTCTTAGCATGCTCTGCTAATTTTTCACTAGACATCTTCAATGTTTCCTCGCTTATTTTTATAGAATGGAAACGCACAATACCCTTAAGCGGTTGCAAGAACCAAGCATACAATTCATCCCCAGCTAGGCTAAAATACAAAACATTCGTTTTGGTGCGATTAACAATATCATAAATGCTTTCGCTGCAAGTAACAGTGGTCTTTCGAGTCATACTGTTAGTATCGGGGCTAGTGCGCGCTTTACAACGTTCAGCTGCCACTAACGCGTCTTCATTACGTTGCATAAGCACAAAAATTTGCTGTAATATATGATAGCAAGACGTTTGTAGATCAAATAAGCTACTTCGAGCTTCAGGACTACGTTGATCATAGCGTACTGATTCTAAGAGTTGAGCAGCATTTTCCATTTGAGATCTGGCTTCGTCATTGTCCCCGGAAGCTTTCAAAGCAAGACCTAGATCGTAAAAGAATGTAATAAACTCTTTTTGTGGCAACGTTTTGAATAAAATAATTTACCTAACTGATGTCTTATTTTAGCTTCTTCTTCCGATTTATTGATAGATTGGGCTATAGCTAAACCTTGTTTTAAATAATTGATGGCTTGCGTATACTGACCCATTTGATAGAATACACGTCCTGGAAATTAATAAACAGTTTGAATTACGAACTCCAATATACATAAGAACATATTTTTAAGAGGCATAGTTACCCAATGATCCGCAGGCATAAGTTTTGCTTAAACGATCGGTAGTTAGCGACAACTGCTTTTCATAAAATTTGACCGCATCTACGTAACTGCGAATAGCTTCATACACTGAACCTAAATTGCCGCAAGCCCGAGCTTGCATAAAATTGGCACTTAAGTGTTCACCCATCTCCAAATCCATTTTATGTAGTTTTAGGGCACCATCGTAGTCACCCATGCGCCGGTAGACGTTACCTAAAGCACTGGTAGCATCAGATACTAACGTACGATCGCCCAGCTCCCGAGCGATCTCCTGTTGATGTTCCAAACAGTTGACCGCTTGTTCATGATTTCCAAGAGCGCAATGAATATTGCCTAAATCACCGTAAGCGACGGCCTTAACTTCGGGATTACCTAGTTCATGTGCCACTACTAGACGTTTTTCTAGGCAAACCAAAGATTCCTGTAAATTACCTAAGGCACGATGACTATGGCCTAAACCACGATAGGCTCTCTCCTGGTCACGAAAACTTTGTAATGTAGTTGCTAGTTGTAAATGACGTTCATGGCATTTAATTCCCTCTTCATAGTCTCCCAAAGCGTCGTAACAATCGCCTAGGTGACCCAAAGCTCGAGCTCTATCATGTTGAGTGGTGGGCAGATTGACTCTTTCCAGGGTACCTAATTGTTGCTCCAAATAACCAATTGCTTCTTCATAATGGCCCATATTTAACTTGGCTATTCCTAGATTACCGTAAGCTTGAGCTTCAATAGCAGAATCTTGTAACTCTTGAGCTCGCTCTAATTGCTCTTGGTAACATTTAACGGCGTGAGTGTAACTGCACAGAGCCATATGCACGGCTCCCAGGTGGCCATGAGCTTTACATTCGCCTGGCAAATCAGACATTTCTTGGCGTAATGTCAACTCTTGTGTATGGTAACCCAATGCTTTATCATATTTTTTCACTAAACGATGAGCTAAACCTAAAGCTCCACACGCTGCTGCTTCCATTGATCTTTCACGAGCTTGTCGAGCCAACGTCAATTGGCGTTGATACATTTTTGCGGCTTCTTCTATTTCTCCAGTGCGGATCAATATATCTCCAATGTTGCCAAGGGCACGAAATTTCCCCGGCAAATGATTGGTCATATGAGCTACAGCCAAAAAATATTTTTGGCATTCTAAGGCCGCTTGCGTGTTCCCTAAAGCTAAGTGCGCCAAACCTAAATTACAGTAAGCTCTGCCCATATTCATTTTATCTTGCAAATCCTTAGCCAAAGCTAAATCCTGATCGTAGTAACGAACAGCTTCACGATAATTGCCAATACAATAGTGAGCGTATCCTAAAAAATGGCAAGCTTTTCCTTCAGCTATTACATCGCCTAATTCTTGTGATAACATTAAATATTGCTCGTAGTAGGGTACAGCTTGGGCAAACTCCTGACGTGAACTCAAGCAATTACCAAGATTTAGTAAAGCGCAGGCTTCACCTTGCGTATCTTTAAGTTCACGTGCTATATTCAGGTGAGCTCGGTAATGAATAAGAGCCATATCATGAGCACCGAGAGCTTGATAGGCTACAGCGAGGTTGCCGTGAGTGGATGCTTCTGCGCTGCGATCGTTGACCTCTTTGCTAATGGTTAATTCCTGTTTGTGATATTTAATGGCTGCTTCATATAACCCAGCCGAGGAATAGGCATTGCCAATATTACCGTAGGCGCGACCCATGCCAGCACGATCGTGTAATTGGCGAGCTATTGTCAAATGGGCTTGATGTAGTTTTAAAGCGGCATCGTGCTCTCCCAGCAGCTGATAAACTATGCCCAAATTTGAGCAAGCACGTCCTTCGCCTACCTTATCACGGGCGGCTAAAGCCATTTCTAATTGCTTCTCATGCCATTTTTTGGCTTGAACAAAATCGCCGGCACATCTAGCTGCATGACCTAAACCTGCGTAAGCACGAGCTTCAATGTTACGGTCGCCGAGTTGTTGAGCTATCCGTAGTACTTGTTCATGGAAGGTAATAGCTTGCGAAAAATTTCGACGGTAATGATGGCTGGAGCCTAAATTCGAATAAGCACGAGCTTCTTCCACTTGATTGCCTAATTTACGAGCTAACCGTAAGTGCTGCGTATGACAATCAACAGCCGAATCGAATTCGCCCATGGCTAAATACACGGCTCCAACATTGCCGATTTCTCGAGCTTCTTGTAAACGATCTCCCATCTGCTTAACCAATTGTACGCATTGTTTATGACTGGCTAATGCATTGGGATAATCTCCGATCGCTGTATAAACATGCCCTAAAGAAGTTAAAGCTGCGGCTGCCGCTTGAGTATCCTTGCATTTCATAGCCAATACTAGTTGATAACGGTGCGCTGTGAGAGCTTCTTTATAAGAACCTTGACTAAAATAGGCGGAACCTAAATTGCCATGAGCCCGACATTCACCTGCTGTATCACCCAGACTTTTAGCCACCGCTAAATCTTGTTGCATATAACTAATAGCTTTATCCAATTGATTTAAGGCCCAATGAGCTGAACTGAGAGCACTGAAGACTGAACCGCGTAATTTTAGAGAGCATGAACCTATGCGTAGCGCAGCTTCCAATACCGTCACGGCTGAATGATATTGACCGGCTTGAAGTAATTCTTGACCTACAACCGATATCACTACAAACGGCGATTGATCCAAATTCATGGCACGCAACTGTTGAAATGTCGGCTCTAGAGCATGACGCAAGGGGCTTTTTATAGAAGCTTCAAGTAAACCTGCCAATAATTGTTTATTTTGGACATCTTGTCCCAGCCCAGCGGCAAACGAAGCCAGTGCCTCTCCATAACGACCAAGACACTGTAATGCAACACCTTGACGAAAATAAGCCTTTGGCCATTGTGGGCATAATTCTCGAGCTTTAGTAGCGTCTTGCAAAGCCAAAGCAAATTGGCCCTGTTTAAGACGGGCAGCCGAACGATTGCTATATAATATATAATTGCCGGGGTCCAATTGCAGAGCATCGGTGTAGAGAACAACAGCTGTGGCGAAATCTCCATTCTGGCAAGCAGCATTTGATTGACGGACTTTTTCAAGAAATAAGGCACGATTAGCTGCTGGCAATTCAGGATTGCATTCAGGTTCGTTCTGAAAGGAAACAAAGAATATATGAAAAATGTGCGAAAAGGTAGTGCAATTTTAATTGAATTTATTCGTTACGTTCGCGGTTAAGCTAAAGAATTTCCCTTTTTCTAAATGTCGCATTGTGATCAAATACACGCTTAAGTACCGTTAGATGACGAAGTTTTGAAAGATCGCGTTCGCAGTTGTAAATTCTTAACTTTATATTATCTTTACGCTTATGCTTTGAATATTGAAAGTAAAAATTATATATTCATCAGTAAGCAACGAGACTTAATCAATCTTAATCATCGTTTAACCAGTGCAAAGTTTGAATGTAACCTTAACATTGAACAATCAATCCTGTGGTGATGTTTACTTACGTGTTTCGTTATATAAGAATATAGTGTGAAAATTATTAAGCCTGATAGATCGTGCAAAGTTTTAGATGTGGAGCTATCTACTCACATTGTCTTTTCTTTATCAATCCTAAGGTCTGTAAGTCTCTAATATGAAATATCGACGGTCGTTGGGCGAGCGAAAATGGGAAAATCGGTAGTTAAGACGGCGGGCTGACTTATTAATAGGAAACGTGGGACTTAATCTATAATTGCAGGTGAAGTCGATTACAATTATCGCTACAAATGTTGGACAAACATCTTGATAAACGTTACCCATTGACGTGAGATTGTAGCTTTTCTTATAAGCGTTAAACGCGGGCATGTACATTAGCCTTTTTTATTTTGAGATGCATTTAACATAATTACTATCCTGACTAAGCAATGAAACTTTATGTAGAACAATGAATTCAGTATGCATACATATTATTAGTTTTAAGGCCTACAGTTCGTACTCTGCATACTGTCAGCCTCTAGCCAATAGCAACCCTAAAGATATTTTATGTGTATGAGCATATAGTAAGTATAATAAGAACAGATGTGCGTTTGGTTAGCAGCGAAGAACCGCTTCTTGCTCGTATTGCTTACTGTTTATAAACAGATTTGTTACAAAAAGCGCACAGGTATGCGTGCATATGCGGTACGAATGTGTTAGTTCGCATACCAATAATCTGGTTTTGTATTACTTGGCGTTTTGCTGTTTTATTGTAGCTAAGAAATCGAAGAATGATGAAGATGATGATGGAATGAAATGAATACAACGTTTAGTTTGGAATGTTGAATTAATGCTCATTGCTCGCGCTCACTTTATCATTAAATTACATTTTCCCATATAATAATCTACAAAAGCTTACTATGTGCAGTGGTAATAAGTGCTATAACAACAATAACAACAACAACAACAACATAGCACATCAACGCCATTATCATCTCTTGCATTAACATAAACATTATAAACATTGTTGTTAAACAGTGTTGCGTTTCATTGTTCTCTAACCTCTCTTTTTCACTGCCAGTCGTATTCTATCTACCCATATTTAAGAAATCCTCTCGATATAAAATTCTTCATATATATATACAAAGTTTAAGTTTATATTATATATATGTAAACGTATGTATACGTGTATATATAGATATTTATATATATATATGTATGTATATGTGTATATAAGGAAAATAATTTGTTAAAAAAATTGTAAAAAAAAACAAATTTTTTTTTTTTTGATTAATATAGAAAAGTTTTCATAGATAAGTTTTAAAGTTTAATTGAAGTTGTACGTTCTTGTTGTTGTTGTTATTATTATTCTTGCCTTTTCCCGTGATGTGTGTCTATACCCCCTATACGCTACCTAGATTGATTACCTAGATACCTGAGTCTATATGAATGCCTTTTGCAATCTCTCTCGTATCTCGTGTCTCGTGTGCATTGAAATTATTATGAAAAGCGATTTTATTTTAGTGATGATGTTGATTGAAATTGCTTACAACCTATTCAAGTTAAGTTTACTCTACGAAATGCGCTGCCAATATTATTGAGTTATTGTATAAGGCAATCACAACATTTTTATGTAAACCGTGTACGTGTAGTATCTTTTGGATTTTCTTTTAATCTTTAAGGCATTTTTATATGGATTGTGGGCGTTTTATGTGGTCTGTGAACTTTGTAATCTATGAACATCAACCGAAGTATATAATATATAGAAGACTGGATTTTATTAAGTTTTCTTTTCCATTTTTCTTTTTTAACTTAATATTTTCCCTTTTTTCCAAGTTCTAGAAAAAATGATATCAATGTTCATCGAATGAAAGATATATTTGAATTTTATTTTATGGCAATTAATAGCCGATACGATGTAATTGTAATAACAAGCGTAATAGCAAGATGATGAACGACTAGTCATATGGCTAGCGAGAGGGAGAGAGACCGTGAGTCAATGACAACCAACTAACCCTTGGCGGATAGTAGCTGATTATTTTTATTACTGCTAAAGAGATCACAACTTTAGAGTAGGCATGAGAATACGAAATATATTCATAATGATATCTAAGTTCGCTATATGTTTAAAAAAAAAGGGGTGTATACTCATTATTTTGTATTCGTAATCCATTAAAGTTTTAATGGCTTTTAATTCTGAAACGATTTCGTTCGCCCACTGTCTCAAGGTAGTAGAAAGTTTGGCATTGAAATTAGTACAAATTTTTTTAGATGCGCGTGATCAAATTACAACTCCTTTTAAATAAAAATTCACTAAACTCACCATAATTGACCACGTCATTCAATCATTAAGTAGCCTATACCATCCTAAAGTTCTATTTATGTAAAGATTTTTCAAAATAGAAGATAAAGTCTTTAAGGCTTTATATGGAAGATGGATAGACGGACAACTTGCACCACAGATGATGTAGAATACAATAAAAGAGAGAACAAACAAAACAAAATTAAAATCAACATATTATTGTCTTTAATCAGATATCGATATAAAATTGCTTTCTTTTCCTGTTTAAGTTACAAAAAAATGTTGCTTTCTTACACACCCGACGCCAGTCACAAAAGTATCGAGCATTTTGCTCCTTAATATTCCAAAGGACCAATACTTGTTTATTTGGATAGCTGATGTTTTTCTGTAATGCAATGGGAAAGGGAAGGAAGGTAAGCGGATAAGTCCATGTATTCAGCTTTATAAAATTACATGAACTTTCCGATTTGATTTGAAGTGACGGTGACCGATGAATTTTTGCATGAAGAGAACTGTGGTATTTATGAGCAGAATCTATTCGCAAATGTTGCCAAAAATACGATATTTAACCGCGTTGCTTATCGCCACAGTCTGAGCAAACATTATTAAGCCGTTTGGAAAAACCTGATTGAAAAAGCATGGGAGGACTTTGAGATGGCTGGGAAACAAAATTTATTCAATCGAACTTTTATTCGCTTCGCAAATCTCAATAGAAGTGCAAGGATGCGTAGTTGTTTGTGAAAACAGACAGTGGCTGTAATGAAGAGTTTCAAGACAAGTCAAAGGAAATTCTGCTATGTTCAATATCAATAGAGCTAAGCCAAAGAGCATTTTTGATGCATACATACATTCATCTATCACATGTTGTTCTTGCGATCTCTATAGAATTTTTTGCCAAGTTTTATGGCGGCGAAAGTATATTGTTGCCGAAAGTATGTCATAAGAGAATACGTATATGTGTTTTCATAATAATATTTTTCATGCACTCTGCTCTGCTGCCTACTATATGTAGCAAACGTTCAATAATGATATTCAAACGTATATTCATAACACATTTGCTTCGATTTTTCATAACTATCCCCAGGATTATATTCGATTTTTTCATTGACGTGTAAAGAGTCGGTTGAACTCAATTAAAATTTCAATTTGATCGGCATCAGTTTCGAAAGATCAATTAGAGTAAAGAGCAATATATAACTTAATAAGTTCATAGGATTCGTTCATAATTAGATATTTCCATTATTTTAGCGTCACTTAAGCAATTATAACTTGTCGACCAACGATCGAAACGCGATGCACACACTTTGGCGCACTGCGAAAATTGATACTATCTAAAAATCATATCGATTCGCGACTAGTCGTCCTAAATGCATATGCTGTCCTATGGCGTTATTGAGTGATGTGTTAGTTTGATGATCAAAATCTCGGCAATAAAATTTCGCAAAGTACTCTTCAAACAAAGTTTGCTTTAACTCATATACTCGCTGAAAGAATTTTGCAAAGATCGATCTAAAATTTCCTATCTCTCTGGCCAGTTTAGCAACACATTTTTGGTAGATGCATCGAAAATGCTCATATTATATTACCCTACACCGCTTGTGGTACCGAATATATTAAGTTTGTGCGGACGTACGTAACATCTGGAGGGATTCGAGATAGACTACCCTTTCATTATACCAATAATTTGCTGAATTGTAACACCCAAAAGGACTTAAAATAGATCCACCTTTGATTTGATTGATCGTCTGCCTTGATGTCTGTTGTGTATCTTTGTGTTGATCGAAATATTTCAATAAAAATTGGCATACTGATTTGTTTTGCCTCAAGGGCGACAGCAATTAAAAATCGTTCGGAGTACACTACCTTTTCGACCACTCGCTATATAACACCATTTTTAGTTGGCTATTATATGAAAAAATATTGCAATTTTCAGGACTTCGCGGCAGAAATCGCTTAGTAATCGTAGCATCTCAGAAAAAGTGCATTTTTATATGTGAAAAAAGCCTAATTTTCAATACTTGTTGATGGAAGTTCGTTCATAATAATAATTTGACATAAGCATTAACTTTATTGAAAATTTTGACCAATTAGATCTATTATTTTGATTTCAATCCATTTAAGGGCTCTAATGAAAAGTAAGCTTTTATATGCCAAAAAGGTTAAAGTTTTAATATTTTATAATGAAAACTGGTCCTTGGTAAGTTAACTATAGGGTATTTGGATGACATAAGTGAATTTTTTATATCGCATCATATAATGGGGTTCTCATGAAAGCAAATCCTTTCGCGTCGACAAAGTTTAATTTGTGGTTTGACATAGAAAGGAAAATAATTGCAAAATAATATAATCTTTGAGAAGTGAATTAAATTTGCTGCATTTAGACCTGGTTGAGATTTGAGTTTTTTTCAATACGAATGCTTTAATGAAAATTATGCATTTAAATGAAAGTAATGTATAATATCTGGTGCATTAATAATTATACAAAATGTTGTAGGGTATCTAATGGTCGACTTAATTTCTTTTCTTACATTTTTAAAATGTAGAGAAATTTTGTAATTCACGTAATGCATATTTTCGAGCCGAATAGAAAATATAAAAAGCGAACATAATTTATTGGACTTCAGTTATTTAGAGTTTTACTTTAAGACAATAACCAATGCACTCTGAATAATCCATAATTTAAGCTTCAGTGTTAAGGCATTTGATTTATTGTTTTTGTTTATTATCAACTGAAATAACTTTATACGATGAAGGACACGATTGTGGCGAAGATCTGAGACATTAATTGGTTGAAGTATGCAAATGGAAAAATATTTTATGCAGAAAATTTTGAAAACAACAACAACAAAAAACACACCTTAGCGACTTTAAAATTATTTACTGTACACTGACTATTATCATTTGAATTGTGGCTAAGTCTAGATAGATTTATTTTTCGTTAAATTATTTGAAAAAGAAATCATTCGAATATTAGTTAAGCTGAAATGACTTTAAAAAGTTGAAGATTAAACGGAAGTTTATGAAAATTACCAATTATAACTTTCTATAATAGTTTATGCCCATGTCGAAAAGGAAACACACAACGACCACACCTTTGAACAGAAATAAAGCAACAAGAACAAAAACGACAATAAGAATAACAACAGCAAAAACAACAACGAGAATACTAAAAACAAAAATAGCAACAGCAACAACCGACAACAACAGAAATTTTAAAATCAAAATGAATATAAATAAAAGTTAAAGCAAGGAATAAAAAAAAAAAAAAAAAAAAAAAAAACGAAACAAAAAGTAAAAAAAAATAAATTGTAATTTTTCAAAACATCTTGTGTTTGTGTGCACTACACAACATTTCCATTGGAATATGACGGAAGTACAATGAATGAACAAGACATGTTGCCAACAATAACAACTGCTGCAATAAACAAACATCAGAACAACGAAAATACTTTTAAATTGCATAGAGTTGTGATTCTAAGATGTATGTATGAGTAGTAAAAGAAATGAAAACAAAAAAAAAAAAAAACGAAAAGTAACTATCCAGGCCTGCCAGGTACATGTCTATGACTATGGATGCAAATTTGCAAATAATATAAAATACATACATACGTACGTTGATATATATATATATATATATATATATATATATCATATATACGTCATGCACATATATTTATGCCATATACGTATACAGTATGTAACAGTTCACTTTAATCAACTAAATAACACCGTTTATTGAAGATTAGTAATTGTTTTAAATTTTGCTTTTGATGTATGATCTCATGAGCGATGTGCGATGGATTTGTAAGAAAATTTTGCATACATTTATTCCTATAAACTGAACAGTAAATGCATGTATTTACTAGTCAGATTTTGTATGCGTGCATATATGTGTACGTATTTATATGTATATAAATATGTATATATAAATTACATGTGTATGTATGTATATAAATATGTATATATAAATTACATGTTTATGTATGTATGTGTATGCATGTGTATGTGTGTGTGTGTGTTTGTATGTGTTTGTGTGTTTGTGTGATGCTTTTGATTGTCATTAATTTGTGTTGAATAATATACTCATATTTACCGTTGTTTATATACATAGAATTGTACATGTTGCTATTTAATTATATGAACAACAAGTTTTTCGCTTAAGTCTTTTGTTGTGCTTCAGTTTATTTTTTGCTTCAATTATAAGAGAATTATTTCTTATAATTTCATAATGTTTAAGATATGAAAACGTTTACATTTTTTTTTTCCTTTTTTTTTGTTTGTCTTTTTAAACTTCTGACATATTCTCACATGTTGTCTTGGATTTGTGATTATTTAAAAATCAACAACAAGTATATAAAGATAATAAAAAAACCGTCTAATCCATCCAACCGACCGTTTATGAAAATTCATCTATCCATCTATCCATCCAATCCCTGTCCAATGCTAGTCATCTTTCAGTTTTAGTAAGCTTCAATTCTTTCTCTCAATCTCTTTCTCTTTCTTTCCCTTTTCCCTCTATTTTTTTTCTATCTTTCTCTCTCTCTCTATCTCTTAGACACACAAACATACAAGCACATATACAGACAAACACAAACACGCACTCATACTTTCTTTCTCTTTCCATCTTTTATATTTTCTTTCCCTTTTTTACATTTATCTATCTCTTTCTAGCTTTCTTTTACTGTCGTTGTGCAATTCGTAAGCATACGCTTGTTTGAACGCATTTATAGCATTCACACTTGAATGCATTCTTACAGAATCAGACACCACGAGGACGTTCTCAACAAGTTATATATATATATATATATATATATATATATATATATGTATATAAATATATGTATATATGTGTAGTTAGTAATTCAGTACATGCGCGTTTGTGTGTGAGTTTAGTTATATCATATTATTCAAGCTGTGAACAGAGCTGTGGTTTTTAGTTAATGCTTACAGATACATATGCACACACAAACGTTAATGCATGCATGCATGCAAGCAAGCAAGCAAACAACAAACATACAAACACATACACACATATATATATATATATATATATATCTATATATATATATATTATTGTGGTCTGGTAATAATGAGATTTCATATATGTTGAAGGTCACTCACTCACTCACAATCATATGTACATACAAACATACATCCATAGATGCATACATGGATACATGCAAACATACATGCATACATACATGCATACATGCATGCATACATACCAAGATACGTAGATAGGTACTCTCGTTTGTAAGTGAAGTCTTTCATATTTTTTGTTTTTTTGTTTTTTTTTTTGCCTTCTTTTTTTTGTTTTTTTGATGTTGCTGACTATATTTGCGGTCGAATAATTGTTAACAAATACAATACATGGATTTATATGCATGCGAGTACGTACGTATTTAGGTTTTTTTTTGCTTTTTCTTTTTGAAATGAATTAAAAAGGAAAAACAAAAAAAAAGAAAACTTTTTTAAGGTTTCTTTAATTTATCAGTCACATACACAGTCAGTTTACGATCATCAGTCAAAAGCTAATTTTTTGTTTTGTTTCGTTTTCTTTTCTTTTTTTTTTTTTGTATGGTGGGAGAAAACCTATTTTTTTATGAACGCATTTTTCTCAACTAATTTCTATTTGGTTTTCTGTTAAATTTCTTTTGTTTTTTTGTTTTTTTTCAAAGGATATTGTCAGGTATTCAAGAAGAGACGACAAGCAAAGTATTTAAGTCTGGAGTAAAGACGCGCTGTACACATGTCTGGCGATTTCTCGAAATCCGCATTCGCATTTGATGAAGGAAGAAAACAAAAAAAGAGGAAGAAAAAGATCAAAAATTATTGCATAAAATTTTTGTTGTTGTCGCGACTGCCGTAAGTTTACTTGCTTATTGGCAAAGCGAGATATTAAACGTATTTTTTATTTTTACTTTTATAAATGCGTTGCATTTATACACGGGTCTGAGTTAATTTGCAAGTGCAATAAAATATTTTGTTGCAAATTGCTTCGAAAGAAAAAGAAATAAAAAAAAACTCATTTTTTTTTGTTTTATTGTTTTTTTTAGGACACTTTAGGTCATTTCGAAAACATAAGGCTTATGCTCTATATAGTATCTTTCAGCTTTAGCTTTTGATCGGGAGAATGATAAATTGCCATAAAAGTATCAGATTTCGTAAATTTTTGAATCCATAGCGAAACTAGCTTCTTAACGTGCTAGAATGCTAACGGGTTTTATCTTTACAAAGAGATTTAAATGAACTCCTTTGCATATTTCTTTTTTAATGCCGTTTATCTTTACGGTTTATTCCTTTCTCTTTTGCTTATCTTTTCTTTTCTTTTACATATACATATATAGTCTATTAGTCATGGTGATAGTCTTCTAAATTAGCATTTCTTTATTTCTACCTTTTGTGTTTAGAATCGTTTGTTTGAAGGGTTTTTTACGAATTGTCTTTTTTCTCTGTTTTTTTTTTTTTTGAAATTTTATGTCTCTCGCTAAAATGCGTTTACTTTAATTGTTGTCTTTAGGTTATATTCGGCTTAACGCTATATTCATACTCACTGTTCTAAGACAAGGTCTAAATTGCCAAGCATTAATTGCAACTTTACAAATTACTGAATAAATATTTTATGATAGCTAACGTGAATAGTTTAGCTTTCTCTTTCCAATCTTAATCGTTGATCAAAGGCATCAATACCCATTAATAATATATGCATTAATTCGTTCACGAATTTTCACTTTAAAACATAAAATCTCTTAAATATAAATTTTATATAGTATTTAAGCAGTGATGAGACCGTGCCACGTAATAGAATTTACTAGAGAGTGAAATATGAAAATGTAGAGTAGTAGGGGAATAGCGCTAAGAATATAAGACAAGAGAATTGAAGAAAGGGCGAAAAAAGGAGTGGGGGAAAGAAAGGACGAAAAGAAGCGGGGTAGAGGAGAGAAAGCAATAGCAGATAAAAAAAAAATTAAAGAAGGCCGATTAAGACAAAAAGAGAGACAGGATAAAAGAGAGAGATAGGATAAAATGAAAAAAAATAAGGCGAGGCGAGACAAGACAAGACACGATGAGAGAAGATGAAACAAGATGTGGCGAGAGAAGGCAGGAAGAAGCTTTAAAAGGCGAGACATGACGAGGGAAGTGGAAGCAAAATAAAGCCGGATAAGACGGGATGAGGGGAGACTAGATGGGACACGGTGTGAGACGACGAGACAAAATAAAGCGAGATCAGGCGAAACAAAATGGGATATGATGAGAGAAGACGAAACAAGTTAAGACGAGACGACATGAGAGTGATGAGAGCAAATGAAACAAGATAAGGCGAGAAAAGACGAGACAAGATGGGACACAATGTGAGAGAAGGCGAAACATGATAAGACGGGAAAAGATGCGACGAGGCAAAGTAAGACAGGGCAAAGCCAGTATGGTCAAAGCATATATCAATATTACAATTTCTACTTTCTGCAAAGCAAGTCAAGATAAAAGAACACAACGAAAAGTACACTGATTCCAAATTTTCAATGAATTCAGAAGAAATCGATTCTTCCGCTTTACAATTGTGGACATAATCTTATGATATGCTTTGTGAATGCCAAAACCTATCTAATTTTTCGAAGATTTGAAAGTGCCTGGAGAACATAATATGATTATACTTTATTGAAAAGACTGAACTGCTGTTGGTTGTCTGTGTTGATTTTGCTTTTAGTCCTAGAATTTATTTCCTTAGTCTAAATAAATTGTAATAATAGAAATAATTTTAATTAATCCGTAAGAAAAGTCGTCTTGTTCGGCTTTAAGGTGAATGTTTAATTTTATTAAAGTTTGATTTCGAATCGTTTGCTGCCCGGCAATATTGAATCTTGGAATCTTTTGAATATTACATATTATCGTACATATTATTCATCATTCAGTTCAATTTATCTTGAAAGTTTTTTGTCCTTTTCTTACGCTTAGTCTTTCGATTTTTTCTACCATTTCGATTTCTTTTTTTTATTGACTCGAGATTTCCATAATAATATGGAAATGGGGCCAGTTTAGATGCGCAAAACTAAATAAAAAAAAAAAAAGAAGAAAAAGTCTTTGCTTCTTATTCATAATTGCGTATGATATGCAAGATCGGCCTGAGGACGAATATATTTCCCATACTTGTTCTTAATCTGCGTATGTTCTTTTTGTTCCAAAATTATTGTCTCCGAGGCTTTTATTCGCTTCATTCATTTAACTTTGTTTTTGTCGCGGTTTTCTCTTTTTAGTTTCCCTTAGTTATCCTGTTTCGTGATTCAGTTTTTTGTCTTTCTTCTCTTAACTTATTAGATCTTTTTGCCATTACCACTGCATTTAAATTTAATTAAAACTTTAAATACTTTTTATTAGCGAACTTTTCGTTATTGTTGCCGTTGTTTTGTTGGTGAAATATTCCCTTAAGAAAAAAAATAAAAAAAAAGGCTTATTTTTAAAAACCGATTGTGACTGTGTATATGTGTTTGAGAGTCTTAAAATTGAATTGACAAACGTGACATACGATTTTTTGTTGTTGTTGTATTTTGCTGTTATTGTCGTTTGCGAATCTTGGTTTATCAAAACTTTCGTGTGTTAAGGTTTGACTTGCAACTTTTCAACTTGATGGCATCTCGTATGTTGGTCTGTCTGTCTGTCTGTCTGTCCGTTTGTCCGTCCGTTCATCTGTCTGTCCGTTCGTCTGTCTGTCCTTCTGTCGGTTCCTGTATGTCTTATAACTTTCAACATTTCTTTTGTAATGTTTTTATGTGAGTGCTTTTAGCCCATTTTAGTTTTTTATTCTTTTTTATTTTTTATTATTTTTGTTCGATGCTCTTAGTTTTTCTGGAGGCAATAGTAAGCAGGAGCAGCAGCAGCAGCAGCAGCAGCAGCAACAGCAACAGCTACTGTAGCGTTTGTTTTGTCACACAGACACAACAGCACAACAGCCGCTTTAAAAGACGACAACATGCCAGACGTGAGTTGATCGCAAAGATTTCTTTTTCAAATTTCTGTTTTTTTGTTGTTGTTGTTTTTTTTCTTTTTTTCTTCTTAAGTTGGATTTTTTGGGCAGAGAATTGGTGTGACTGCTGAGCAAGTTCTTTTTGCTGCTGTGTTTGTCTTTCTTTTTTTTTTTTGTTTGCTTCTTTTTCGTCTTTTTATCATTGTTGTTGTTGTTATTGTTGTTATTATTGCTGTTGTTATTGTTGACTGCTGCTGTTGTTGTAATGTATTTAATTCTCAAGAATTTGGCACATTCTTTTTAACGTATTTTGAGCTCATTGGCCAAACAATTTAAATGTCTTTGAAATAACAGCTGAATGTTTTTGGGGGAAAAGGAAAAAATTTCAAAAAAAAAAAAAAAAAAAAAAACACAAACAAACAAACAGTAAAAAATGAGAAAACAGAAAAAAGAAGAACGAAAAAAAACAAAAAAAAAAAACAAAATACACATAAGAGCAGGATGTTGCCTAGCATTTGGGTGAAAGAGTTTGACGTACACTACACCTTCACTACCATCGTCATCATCATTATCATCATCATCGCCATTGTCAACATTACCTTTTAACTGAACCTACACAGCATCACCTATCTGTGAGGGAATATGTAAAACAATATTTGATTTAGAGGTTGGCAGCTTTGAAAACTCTTTAACTTGTCAATGCTTACGTTTTTTTTTCTTTTGCTTTTTCTTTCTTTTTTTTTTTTTATTCTTCCATTTATTTATTTATTTATTTATCTTTTTTTCTTTTTTTTTTCTTATGAGTGTAAGAAACCTTAACTGGATATTCGCTAAAACAAAGCGTGGGCTGTTCTTACCTTAAATGAGTGTTTAAAAGGTAATCGGTATTATTATTGTTGTTGTTTTTGTTGTTCTGTTGTCTTGTTGTTATTGTCTTGAAAACTTCTTTACACAGAAAACTGAAACGATCAAGTACTTGCGGATTTTGTGATAAATCGTACAACAATAACAACAAAAACAACAACAATGCAGTGAAAAGCAGGGCTTAACATTTGCATTTCAACACGATTTTGATCGTTTCATGTTGTATTTTGTTCGACTTAATTATCAACGTAAAAAAATATATATATATATATATATATATATATGTATATATGTATATGATGAAAAATAAATAAATAAATAAAAACATAAAAGAAAACAATTTTTTTTTGCTTGTTAATGTTAACATCAAGCAACCCGTCTTTTGTATTCAAAGGTCTGGGAAGAAAAGTGTTTTTATTTTTACTCAGCTATATTGCAAGAATTAAGAGAAAAGAAAATTATTACTCGCGTTAAGTCCAGTTTTCTTTTTTTTCTTTTTGCTCATATTTACTAGTTTTACAAACATACGAACAGCGTGAGTGTGGCTCTAAGAGTTTGGATTATCAAAAAATATAATTATTTGTTGTTGCTAGCGTACGCAACGTTTACAATATGTGGCATAAATCCAAGAATTGCATTTCGTACCTATAATAACGTGTTTCTTCTTTTCCATTGAACTATCGCTTAAAGCGATCAATTTTGTTATAGATATTTATTTGTCTCAAAAGAAAAAGATATCAACAGACTTAGGGAACGCGCCATTCTCAGTTGTTATGATATCTTTTTGATCAATAAATCAACAAATGCCCTTTTAATCTAGTAAAATGCGGAAGTTGGTTGCGAAAGTGCTTAAAACGTTGCCAATGGATACATTTTGGAAAGAAAGGGAGCGAAGGATAGAAAACTAGAAAGAGAAAGAAAGAAAGAAAGAAAAAAAGAAATAGAGAGAAAGAGAGAGAGAGAGAAAGAGAGAGACGGAGGAAGAAACAGAAAAGAGAAAGAGACAAAAAGAAAGAAAGAAAAAGAAAGAGACGGACGGAAAATAAGAAAGAGAGACTGGCTGAAGCAAAGCCCAAATGCGGGAAACCTTACTATTGCAGCTAACAATTAACGTTCAAAGAACGAAAATACAGAGTAAGTGAACCATTCACATCGCCAAAAATGCCGAAGATCCATGATGGCTAAAGAGATCAACTGAATGTAAGAGTATAATGAGCTGTTCTCTGTAGCGTATGTCAGCAATACTGAATTGGAATGCGCTACTTTCCATCGCTATATTCATCAATCCTCATTTCTTCCGATTAAAATAAAATTTCATTTCAAGAGTCATTATCTGTCTGAGTAGTGTTTTGATTTTTATGACACAATCCACAAAGCATGGGTAGCTTTGATACAAAAACATCGACTATCCTAACGGCGATGAATTGTTATCCTGTCAGAGAGATGATAATAAAAGCAATTGTCATCGATGGGTAATATTATGAATGAAATACGTTCTACCAATCGCTTAAAGCAAGCTCGCTTTTTATACTCTACACCACTTGTGGTACTTGGGTACATTAGGTTTGTGCAAATGTGCGAACACCTAAAAGGCTCACCTTTTATTATACCGACCAATTTAGAGGCAATTGAGTTGATGCTTGTCTGCACGTCTGATTTTCTTGTGTTCAAAGTAATGTAGGTCGCAATTTACGAGATATTTCGAGGAAATTTAAAATAAAAAATATGGACCACTTGCAATAAAACGCCTTATTTTGAAAAATCGTTACATGTGTTTTTAATGATTTTGGAAAAAAGATCAGAAATATATCTATATCGGATAAATTTAGAAAAATATTTAAAAATATTCATTCAAATTACTAGACATATTTTAAGGTTAGTCTGCCGCCAGAGTTGTAGCTGACTTTCATGCTAGCTTACACTAATTAAAGCTAGGCTTGATTTGAACGAATCACGTCACAGCAATTATTGTCGATACTATTTAATAACATTTACATTTGAATTATATTGATGGTTGTCGTGATTTTTTGTAAATCGGATGGCCACGACTTCGGCTTGACGAAAAATGCACTTACAAAGCAACAGGTAAGGACGCTGCCAACGGAGGAGACAATTTTGGGAGCGGGGAACCTTCTAAGCTGATCAGTTCCTTCCAGTTTTTTATCTACTAAAAATAAAATATTTTATTGTTATTAGTCAAAGATGTCTGTCTGTCTGTCTGTCACGACTCATTCAAAATCAATTGACTTTGAAGCAATACCTTTTTGTATAATGCCAATGCTTATCATTTAAATCAGTTATCGAAATACGTACGATGAATTTATCCAGAAGTTAGTTTGAACGACATCTTCAAATTTTTGCAACTCTTCCGATATTGATATAAAGTCAATTGAAAATGATTTTATCATTTCAGATAAATGGGCTTAATTTAATAAGATCGTAGCAAAACTTTTTTTCAATAAATGAATTGATTTAAAAAAAAAAAAAAAGAAACAAAAAAAAAAAGTTATCAAAATTTTTAAAACAAAATACATGTTAGTAATTAAAAAAATTTGTTCGAATGATATATTTTGCTTACGGATAAATGCGGATAATTGAGAAGGATATTCTTGAAAAAAAACAAAAAAAAAAAAAAGAATAAATAAAATAAATAAAAAAAATAAAAGAATAAATAACAAAAAATTGTACATTAAAATCTTTAGCATATAAGTTAAGAGGCTGTCAGTTTCGTTATGAAAACGAACGAAATAAAATAACTATTATGGTAAGATGACGGTGTCTTTCTCTTTCTTCTTTCCTTTCCCTTCTTAATTACCGATTTGATCATTATTATGTTTTTGTATGTATGTATGTATGCATGTGTACATATAAAGTAAGCACTAATAGAGGCGTGTTAACAAGACTTCATAAACACTATGGATGAAAGAATGAAATTTTTATTCTAAAAAACTTAGTTAAGTTATTGTATACAAACGTACATAAGCCATTTGGAAGGTATTTTCGAAATCCTTTTATTAGTGAGATAAGCTAAAAGTTTTCAAAGCGATTAAACTTGCGAAAGAAAAAAACAAAACGAAATAATAAGAAAAAAAAAAAAATAAATAAATAAATAAAAAATAAGAAAAAAAATAAGAAAAGAATGAAAAGAATTAGATAATCGAATGGGGATTTCTGGTAAGACAGAGTTGTGTGTTAGAGTTTCGCCCCAAAAATTTACTGACATTTCTAAATTCCAATAATGTTAGAAGACTAAGAAGAAGTAAGTTATGTTTGTGTGTTCGCTTGTGTGCCTGCATATTAGTAAACTAACCAACAGCAATAATAGCAATAGCAATGGCAACAGCAACAGCAAAAGCAATACAAACACCAACATCAACACCAACACCAACACCAACAGCAAGAGCGACAGTAACAGTAACAGCAGCAGCAGCAGTAGTTTGGTGGATGAGGAAACTTCATAACTTTTACGATTGCTTACCACCTGTGCTGCTCAATGCTTATGTGTGCTTTAGATAAACTTTTAAGTAACGAATACACTTCACACACACACACACACACACACATATATATATATATATATATATATATATATATATATATATAACATTGCGGCATACATAGATTGCATACACACCGGACCTGGCTGAACAAGCACTATTAACAAACCGATCATAAGCAGCAGTCGTAAAGATACGCATCAAATAAAAATTGAGCAAAATAAGTTCATATGTATGTCTGCTCTTAGGTGCAAGAGTGTGTTTGTTTTGCTCCACTAGTTTCTAGTCTGTTGGCAATTTCACTTAAAGGCCTTTTGTGCTTTAAGGCTGTTTTTCTTTTCCATATGTGTATATATGCTTGTATGTCTCCCGTCGAACGTAAGCATTATTGTGAACCAGAGCAATAATTACAACAACAATAGCAATAACATAGAACACTAACATTAACTAAATATTGAGAAAATTCCAAGGAAGTCACCTTGGCCATCTGATGACTACGAAAATCAACGAACTAACCAGCCAGCCAGCCAACTAACCGACCAACTAACCAACCAACCAACCAACCAACCAACCGGCCAACCAACCAATTCTTATTTTTTAATGTTATATACATGTTATATATATAAATATAACGCGTATATATATATATATATATATATATATATATTTATATATATGTTTATACTTTCTTTTTTGGATTTTTTTTTTTTTTTTTTTTGTTTCTTGATTTTGTTATTATGATGAATTATAAAGTAAAGGTCAGGACTAGGGACACCAGTTAAATACTTCTCTCCATCTATTTAGCTATAAAAATGCAATTAAAATGCAATTTTTCAGTATACGGATAACATATTGTGTTTTTTGAATAATTACGGATAAAGGAATAAATTTTAATTGGAAATTACTTTAACCCTTAAGTGGATATTGTTGCCAATTGTCTACTTTTTTTTTTGGATTTTTAAATTATTAAATTAATTTTAAAAGTGAAACTGGATTGTAGACAATTATTAACATTATGCATTTAAGATTTAATTTATGAAAAGTGATTTATTGATTTATTTTTTTAATTTTTTTTTGTTTAATTGAATTATATACTGCCGCATAATGATGAATAATGTAAAAGGATTGTTGGAGAATATGTGAAAACTTGACTATTGTGAACGGAAAATTATATATCAATGTATGGATAGAAATTGGATAATAAAAGAGGATAAGTTCATGTATAGGATTTGTGATACAAAACCTATAACGAACATTAAATGCCGATGCAAGCGATGAAAAAGTTTCTTAACTCAACATACAAGAAAGTCTGTGCTGATGGTTTTTTTTTTTTTTTTTTTTTTTTTTTTTTTCTTATTACCACAGAAATGCGCCAAATGTTGTGCATCTGGAATGCGATCAATGACGATCGGTATGTGTTGATTGGAATTTTTTTTTTTTTTTTTTTTGTTGTTGTTCTCTTCCTCTTGCTTTTTTGTCTTCCTTGTGTCTCTCTTTTGAAAATTTGATTGAATTGCTTTAAGTCGATCAGAAAACAAGTCGAACGATATTAAGTTTTTATATACAACACTATTACGCTTTGGCATCAGTGTATCTTAATTTTTTATTTTTTTTATTTCTCCTTTTTTGCCATTACACTGTTCTGTTTGGGCCATAATAAAAATTCGTTTGATTAGTTGGTTAGTCGAGTCTGTCTGTCTCGTTCCCCTCCTTCGTCCCTCTTCACGCCTCTATCAAAAAAAAAACAAAAAATATAAAAAAAATATAAAAAAAATATTCGACTTTATGTTAACTCTTAGAATCAGATAGTACGCCTTATATGTTTTTGCGATAATGAATAAAAGATCGCTTCAGTTTAGTAAGAAATGCAATTTTTGAAACATTTATTTATCTCCTAAGAAAATTGAATTAGTTTATATTATATAAACAAGTTGTAGCAAAATGTTGGCTTAGAATTTTAGACTATGAATTAAGTCTTTGTTTCATCCTCCTTCATCCATCTTTACTGAAAATATTAATTTTTTTTTTTTTTTTTTGTGAGCTTGATTCGCATTCATTTCAATTAACAAAATTGGATGCTTTTGGTTATGGTATTGGTTTTGTCTTAAACGTTGCATATGAAATTAGTTGTAGTTAAGTTCAAGTTAGTGAGGTTAAGAAGTATAGAACTGCGAGATGATGACTGCTTTCGAAGTGAAAGAAGTTTTAAATATTGGATCGGCAATATTGAAAGTATTTGTGATTAGGAATATTATCATATTCTGTGCACAAAATTTATATACGTAAAAGATTTTAGTTACTCGATAAAATTTTGGTAAAATAAGAGATAAAGAAATTTTTTGATTAACGCAAAGTGTTTTTCGTTTTTGTTAATTTAGACAGTTGTAAAAAGGCGTCGGATTAAATGACTTATTCGATTGCAACGTCATAGCGTGGCTTTTACGTGTCCGATTGCCATGAATGTTTGATAGAAAGCCAGTGAAGGATGAACTCAGACAGCTGACGCCACCAGAACGTGCTATTTTGAATTAAGTTCTGTTTGCTTTAGAACTTTGAAAGTGTTTTCAATTTTATTTCTTTTATTTAAATACATGTAAATACATATACCTACGTATATATATATATGTATATATATGTGTTTATTTTTTATCTGCGAAAAGTTGAAAAAAAGAAAGAGTGCGTTGGGGCTTCGTTTGCCAGGATTTTGTTCGCCAAAAATAGTGATGTCGCCTAGTCGTGTAACACGGTGACGGTCGGAAAGGCGTAAAGAAAGCGATAAGGAATCGGCCGCAGTCTAGTAGGTTTGTACACAAGTGTTATGTCTTTAAAGGCTGAGCGCTCACTATAACTGCGATCAAAATCAGTTTTACCGCATTGAAGTTTGAGCCCGCGAACGGCGACTTTGTAGTTGCGATGTCTATCTATTCGGCTACTCATACGGATCTATTCATTACAGGTGGCGATAAAATTGCTTCCAATGGGTATCGGGCATTTATAATATCGGGGAGTAAGCCTAGCACTAAGGTAAGCGTTGACTCCATTTGAAGACCATCGCAAATATGAGGTATTTATAATTATATTATATTGAAGTTCTTCGTCCTTGTGTCCATGTTACTCAAATGCTTCTCCCATTTGCTTTTCATGGGTGCTATTCAATAAGAAGTGGGGGAAGAGAAATAGATAGAAAATTGACAGGCGGCAGCTAAGTGGTTATGCGCCCAATGTGCATTCATTATAACTACGATCTAGTATGATCTACCGCATTGGGATTTGAATCCGCGAACAGCGACTTGATAATCGCGTTTCTTATTTACTCGACTTTGCGGTAGGCCCGCATTGCATATGTGTGAGCATCAAACTGACACGAGGGCTTATAACGAAAGCCGTAAACTTAATATATACGTATCTTCTCGGTTGAATTTTGCAGATCAAGTGACCTGCACATGCTCATAGTAACCAATACAGAAATGAAAGGAAAAAAAAAATAATCAAAATTCGATTTAAGCTGAATATAATTTCTTTCTTTTCTCTCTTTGTTTTTTTTTTTGCTTTTTTTATTTTTTAAAATTTCAAAATCTTCCCAATTTTGTTTGTCTTAACCCATTAGTTTTCTTTTTTAATTTTTAGCTCTTCTAACGAAAACGTTTAAAGCAAAAATATTATAAAAAAAAAGAAAAAAAACCCTTAATGTCTTTTAAGAAAAACCTACTGACAGAGGTAAATGTGGTTGTTGAGAGAAAAAAACAACAAAAACAACAAAAAGGCAGCAGAAAAAAAAAAAAAGAAAAAAAAAAGAAGGTAAAAACTACAACAAAAAAAATTGCTAACAAATCCAAAGAAAAAGGAATCCTTTCATCATGTTCCGCTGTCATGTCACATACATCGCTGTCTGTAGATGTCTTTCAGTCTACAAATGGTTGTTGTTGTTGTTGTTTGCGTAGTTTTTTTCGTTTTGTTTTTTGTTATTTGTTTTTTTTTTTTTTTTTTTTTCAAACCCTGTATCACTGAGGTTGTTATTGTTGCTGTTGTTCTTGTTGCTTTAGACATTACTTTAACAACAATGCTATCATGGTCGGCACGGTCGGCCCTTTTTTGTGATTTTTGTTTTTTTTTTTTTTTTTATTTATTTATTATTTTTTTCGGTATAACGACAAGCAAAGCTAAAAACTAAGCTTATGATTTTGCTGGATTTTCTTGCTGTTATTTCTCTTAATTCTTCGTAGATCATGAATAAAAAGAAAAAAAAAAATAAAAATAAAAAATACAAAACAAAATGTTTTGTGTATTTTTTCTTGGGTTGTTTTTTTTCTTTTTTTTTTTTTTTTACTGTATATAGTTGCTACTACTATTACTGTTCGGCGATGTATTGTTGCTTTGCAACATAGTCTGAGTAGTTTTGATGTCATTTTAAAAATTGGCGCCCATTCGCTATATAAAACTCATGTTACATGCTGTACTAACTCAATACAATTTTTAAATACTCACCAAGCTCTTTTTTGCCTCCTTCTCTTTCGTACCTTATTTGTTTTAATACCTTTTTTCTTTCTATCCTTTTCTTTTTACACACACACACACACACACACACACACACACACACGCGCACACACACACACACACAACTTCTCTCTCTCTTTCGCTCGTTTACCTTAAGTTATGCACTCTCAATAACAAGCTTTAATTTCCTAATTTGGTAGAAGTCGTAGAGTAATGTTGCTTGTAAACTATTGTGTAATGGCGGTAGCTGCTCTGCAGCTTATCCTTAAACCTCTAAAAGAGGAAACAAATCTGTTCATGTCTCTTGCCAGAGAGCATTTAAAATACCATTAAACCATTAAATTTTTGTAATAAAAATATTTAAAGAATTTCACAAGTGTATATATACATATATATGTATATATATATATATATATATATATATTTATATATATGCATATATTCATATGTGCATAAAAATTCTTGCTTTCCTCTCTACTCTCACTCAAAGCTTTCTCTGCGCTGTGCCCCGAAACAATTATATAATTAAACGTTGTATTCGGGGTCCGTGTCCGTGTTTTAAATGGCATTTCATTACGTGTCTAGTTGCATATTTTATTTTATCAAGAATTTACATGTTTATGCTGTTGGTTGCTGTTGCCGCTGATGCTGATGCTGCTGCTGCTGCTGCTGTTATTGCTTTTCCTGTTGATTCTCTGACAGTCAGTTGGACATTTACATGGTGACGCAAATTATCTGTGCCTTGGGTATGGTTCGTGAAGACAATAAAATTTTTGGTTTAAAATATTTATAAAATTTTATCCGAATTATCCGTAAATTTTTCTTTAGCCATACTATTAAGCGAACAATTTATCGTAATTATATATAAGTGAATAAATTAGTCTTATTACATATATACTGAACAGGAGTATATTAACTATGCTATAGACTTTAGACTACTTTGGTCGGATATTTTATTCTGTGAGATGCCATTAATAATTTAGTTATGTTTGTCCATTCCGTGCGTCCGTATTTTTATCCATTTATATGAATATCCTGCTCGTCTATTTGGAGTACAATATATATTTGCATGTTAATTTTTCCTTCTCGTCTATTTGCATATCCTTCTATTCCATCATCCGTCCGTCCATAAGAGCGTCCGTTCATGAGTCCGTCCATTAATTTATCGCCTTATTTTTATATACGATCGTTCATTTAACTATTCGCTCGTCTCCCTAACTTATTTGATCTTTGGGCCATTTACCTGCTCAAGCTTTCACCTATTCATCTAATCCCTTATTGTTTCGATTTTCATAGGAATTTTGAATACTTAGGCAGATACTTTCTGCCATTGTATTTTCGATAATTTACGCACTAAGCAAACATTCGAGTTTCATTTTAAGTCCGAGTGCCGAGTTTTGGAACTGGTATTTTATCAAGTTCCGTAACGCATACGAAATTTCATTACCTTATGAATATGATAAATAATTCTATGTTCAATTCAGTTTGCGTTTTCATTTGCGCAATGGCAAAAACGGGGTTGTACGAAGAAAGAATGGCGTAACTTGAGCTTATATTTCGCACATCAATGACTGCGAAAATCTTAAACTTAATATTCACTCTCTGCTCGATCACTAACAATTGATGTCGATCGGTATATGAAGCTGGGATGTTCATGTAGAAAATACATGTTTATTGTGTATGCAAATGATAAAAAATATTTTATTCGGTGTATCGCCCATCAAGATCGCGACTCTTGGATGCCATGCGAAAATAAAGCTGTTTACCTGTTGATATACCTGCATCTACTTAAGAATCTACATCTAGATGTCTAAAAATAAGTCCATTTTTCAGATTCCGTTTCTTTTTTATCGTTCGGGCAAAGAAAAAGTGCCATACCTGCATGAGTAGACGAGTAGATAAGAATCGCGATTACGGTTTCAATTATCAATGTGCCTGAGAGCGTATTTGGTTGTAGTTATAGTGAATTCTCAGCTGATAAAGGCGCAGCATTTAATATTCCTTTCTCGTTTCCCGCTTCTTTCTGACCGTCAGGGCATTACACGTATAAGCAATATTATTGAGTGACTGGACTTAAAAAAAAAAAAAAAATTGTCGAATGCTTTTTATTTAGCATAAATAAACCTTGACATTGTTGTTGCTAGAAGAAATATTTGCGCGTTACGATATCTATTATTATTGTTACGAGCGCTGATTGTTGCCAGATGTTTAAAACTTAAAAAAAAAAATAAATAGAAACAACTAAGGACATTATAGCCGGGCAAGACCGGCTTCGCATTGATTTTAGTAATAGTACACTAAACATTACTCATTATTTTCATGAAAGCCCGCATTATTCTCAAAATGCTCAGAACATTACTTGATGTAATCCAAATTCAGCAAAATGTGTTTACTTCCTAATAATTTTATTATTTTTACTTTCCGTCACAAAAGACTAAATATTAGACTTCTTCTCCGTATAACAGTTTACGTTTCATGATAACACCTGTATATGTCGGGGTCTATAAGATCGGTCTGTGTGGTCCAAAGTCTCTGCCATTAATTTATTTGCTAAATTGCTACTATGGTCTAATTTTCATCATGAAATATCAAAAACGAAACCTTGTTTTGAATGAGGCGTTATATGAAACGTGATCGAAGAAGTGGACCGATCCCATAGCATTCGACCTTGGATCAAGATGCATCCGCGCACTAAATGTTATCAAAATATGTCCAAAATAGTGACCTGCAGGTTGAACACAAAAATACATGGACGGACATTAGACGGACCGGCAAGCTTAGACCGATATAGAAAATGCATACTGAATTGATCGGTATATTAAAAGTTGCGTCTACCTTAAGCCTCTCTGAGCATAAATGGTGTAGGATATAATACATCAAACACAATTTCACAGACCTGTATAACGTCTATGACATGATGGTAGGTTTCGATTTCATTTACATACCTAGTAAAAATAAAGGACACATTTGTTCATCTCCCATGTCCAATTTTCGTTCATCCGTATTCATCCGTGATACGGGGAATTATATATTAAGTTTGTGTGTAATATGCAGAAGGAGTTACCATACACTCGATCTTTATTATATCGATCGATTCAGTTGACCTTGACTATTAGAGCCCTATAAGAATTACGCGTTAAAGTCTAAGCATTAAAAAAACATTCTCTCGGTAGCTGAAGTCAAGAGTAGACATAAAATTATTTCTTTATCATATCCCACTTATGGTAGGGAGTATATTAAGCTTGTGTGTCGTCTTATGTAACATTTAGAAGGGCTTAAGATAGACGCAACCTTTATTATCGCTTGCATGAATTTGTAAATTTTATTGAATCCTAAGAGCGGGAGAACGAGAAGAAGAAGAAGAAGAAGAAAGAGTCGAAAAAGTAAGAATGAATGATTAGGTATCGAGGTTTGTCTTTATGAAAATGACAAAACACAAAACAGAAGAGAAAATTACAAAAAATATATTTATTGCTGTAATAACTTATAAGCTTTCGAAAAAATCGATTCAAAATTTCTTGCAAATATTTATGCGGCTTTTTGTGCGGCCACGCCTATAATGAATACAAAAATAAAAAAAATAAAAAAAATCTAAACTTTTTACATATAAGCACAATATATTTATTGGTACGCGTATCTAAAATTCGCTTAAAGGCGGATACAGTTTGACTGTTTTTTTCTTATTATTATTATTTTTTTTTTTAGATAACTTTTTTTTCTTTTTTTTTTTCTTTTTTTTACATAAGAACATCTCATCAAAGCTTAAAAGGTAAACGAAATCAGTAGAAAACAAGTGTGTGTTGTGTGTCTTGTGGCCGCTGTTTGTGTCCCCCTCCGTTATCCTTAGCTCCCAGCTTTCAGCTATAATTTATGACAATTCGTTTCCTTTTTAAAGACTTTTTAAATAATGTCTTTAATTTGTAACAAAAATATCTGTGCTGATAAAAACAACACAGATAAGATGTTTAAAGAGAAAAACGCACATAAAACACAGAATAAATAAAATAAAAAAAAAAAAAAAAATGAAAAAAAAATAAAAAAAAAATAAATAAATGAAAAAAAAAACAAAAAAAAAAAAAAATGTAAAAAGAAACAAAAAGCACAAAAACTCAAACGGACAGAAGTACAACAAAACTTCAAGCAGCTGCTTGTTGTTGCTGTTTGCTGTGTTGTGTGGAAACAAAACCCGTCCCTTTTTTTTTGTATTTTTATTTTCATTTTTATTTTTATTCATTTATTTATTTATTTTTATTTATTTTTTTTTTCCAACTTACCTCAGAGAATTCGCGTTGTGACATTTTTATGGCATCATGTGTTGAATTGGAATTGGCTAAACCATCAGCCGTACTACACACATTCTTGTCATTGTTTCCATTAAAATTTAATGGTAAATTTAATAAATTCTCATAATTTGTCATTGTTGCTGTTGCTGTGGTGCTGTGTGTTGTTTTGATTATTGCATATTTACTCTTTATTAACTTATGTATTCCTTTTTCTTTTTTTTTTTTCCTCTCCAATAATTTCATATATAAATTTTTTTCATTTCCATTGATTTGCATATAAGCTCTGCAAAGAAAAGAATAAATTATTGTGAAAAAAAAAAATGTTTTTATTTTTATAAATTATTAACAAAAAAAAAAAAAAAAAAAAACAAAAACATAAAAGTTGCTTTACAAAATGCCTTTGCAAACGAAATTTATTTTTATTTAATAAAATTCTAATGGTATAGTGTTCGCTTAGTTTCATTTCGCTTTGTTATCATATAAACATATATACATATATATATATATATATATACATACACACACACACACACACACACACACATGACTAATTAATTATGTAATTTTAAATTCAATTTGGCCGAATGTATCGTACAAACGGATAATTAAACGGATATATATATATATATATATGTATCACATAACTCAATAAGCCTTCAAACTAAATGTCCCAACATTTCATGACATTCGCCTTTCAAGTGCACTTCAGTGTGGCCCAGTTTGCTTGGTGTCTAAGGGAAGCATTGCTCAATATTTATACCCTCCACCGGCTATAGGTTAAGTTTTTGCGGACGTTTGTAGCACCCAGAAGACTTATCTCTTATTATATCCAGTGAATTGGTCTTAGTTTGTCTGTCCGTCATTTGTTCTTATATTCAAGCTATAGGCCACAATTTTCAATATATTTTTTTTTAAATTTCGTATCCTGAGGTGTTTTTGATCCAAAGACGAACGCTATTGAAAGTCCTTGGGCCAAAACACATCCGTGCAAACATAATATACTCTGGTACCGCGAGTGGGATATGGTATCGAGAAGACAAAAAATAAAGAGATTTACTGCCAGGCGAATTTTAAAAACTGTAAAGTAAAAATCTTAAGGTAAGGTATTCTTAAATATTTAAAGGGATCATATAAGACGAAAAAAGGATACGATATTATGGATTAAGCTTGTACGAATATACATATTTGCTGTTGTCCTATTTTTAAATTATGCTACCGATTCCGCAGCAGTCGCAATATCAAGCCGTGTGTGCGGATGGCTCGTTAATAATGTCTCGCTGGTGAAGACATGCCACCTCGAGGTAGAGAAACTTATGCTTAATGATGGTTAAAGTCAAAGCTGAAATTCCCTTATTCCAATTATACCTCCAACTAGCCATGGCCTAGTAAGTAAGTATTAGGACTTTACCGGCTTAGCACTCGCTATTTTTACGACAATAGTATAGTGGGCCGCATTTGCGACTTGAGTCCGCGAACATTGACGTGATGAGTGCGATTCTTACATACTTGGCCACTCATAAGGATCAATGATACGTAAAGAGAACTGAACGATAAAAAGCACAGAATACCTGCTTGCAATAACATTTATAGATTCTTAAGTTTTCTTTGCTTTCCATTTATTAGTCAGCAAATGCTGACGGTTTCGCTTAGACTGAAAAAGCTTAGCCAGCCTATCTTATTGTCATTCTATAACTGAAAAATTATTCTTCTTATTCCATTATACAGTTGTATTTGCCACTGCTTGGCCAAATAAAGTGGCTGCTTTTCCGGCTTTTCCGCTTTTCATATATTATTTAATAGGAAATCTCACTTGTCTGAAATCTATTCACGGCCCTATCTATGTGTCAAGAAAGCTTAACAAGTTTATAGGGATTTTTAAATCTTGGAATAATCATTTTACAAGCGCCAGGTTCACTCATAAAATTTTTCACTATTACATAATTATCAATATTGTGCGTTCTATGACTACGACAATGGCTTTTGAAATCCTTATTAAATTCTTGACATTTCATTGTCTTTTTCGTTGCGGATTTCCATATGCACGTCAAGTTGCTTTCGGTCTTGAATGCTGTTTGCAACCTCGTTTCCTCCTTCTTCAAAAAGTCACCTATTATTCTATTCTGTCTAACCTCGAAAAGTAGCTAAATCGACTTGGCGCCAGTACTCTTAACGACGGTGTTGTTAATTGCAAATCCCTTTATCCGAAACGATTCTATCCAACCTATAATTTGTGTACGTGTTGTGTCAACTTTGCTATCATCGATGCCAAGATTCGCTCAATCATAAGCTCGGGGTAAGCTCCCAAAGCATTTTTATCATATTTGCGTAAATGCAATCACTGCCACTATGTGAATCTCTCACCGATGCTCGACTCTAAGAATGAAGAAAACGATGTTGAGTATTGAGATGCGGGTAGTTATAGTTTTGGTTGCTTGATGTTTCAGCTATGAACCTTTCGAATACCTTAGTGAACGAGAATACTCGTTAAAAGGAAACTAAGCATAAAAATCTTTCCTTTTTTTTTTAATACATTTAAGGATTATAATAGAAAGTATTAAGCTGATGAAAACTCTACTGCAGATGCGAGTCCCACGAAGAACCCACGATCACGGAGTAGTTGATTGCAATCCTTTAACTACTCGACCACTCAGACGGATCCATTTGATTTATAATACACATTAGTCTGGTAAGACTGTTGTATACTTGCACATATATATTTTTTTGTAGTAAAAAAAAATATACCGATTAGTAATGGCAATCCGATTTTGTAAATATCTTGAAACAACAACATTTTCTTAAAAGTTTTATAGACGTCAAGGTCATATAAAGCGGTTCAGGTTTGATAAATTTTTAATTTGATCCATGTAAACTGATCCCGTCATTCTCAATTCCCCGTCGCAACCTCTTTCGATTTGGAGAATTAAAATTTCCACAATACATTTTCAAAATGTGTTAGTTAAGGTCGGACTCTCTAGTTAACGGTGCAACAGCGCCTGCAAACATTGACAATAGCAAAAAAAAAAAAAAAAAAAAGGAGAAAAAAAAAACGTTCTTCCCTTTATGTTCCATTAAACTTTATTTACGTCACGGACCCATCTGAACGAATCTTTTGAACGATTCTTCATAATATGCTTGATATGTGTTCGCGCACGTACTGGTATTTACGCAGCAGACTTTTTTTCCCAGAATATATGTTTAATTTATATTGGAAAATGAATCGGATTGAGGATAGGATTGAAATTAGCTTAAAAGAAAGTCAAATATTATTTTCCCAATAAAGAGCGCAGTCAAACCGCGCTGAATACAAACGTACACTAGGTGATGGGAATTCAAGATTCGCCTTAAGGTGAATAAGATTTCTTCACTTGCTCGGTACATAATATTTATAAATGTTTGCCTTCTTTGAAAACTCTGATCCTCAGCGTAATATATGTATGCTTGCGGTTCTTTTTAAACTTTTTTTTGTTTTTTTTTTTTTTTCTGCATTTCTTTTCTTTAAAAATCTTAAACAAGTCTCTTACAGTTTTAAACTCGTCATCATGCTTAACAACCGCAGAAAATAAAAAAAAAAAAAAAAATGTTCACAAGCGAAAAAAAAAAGTATATTTCGAAAAATTAGTTTTACATAATAAATTTTTATGACTCAATTGTTGCAGCCCAACCAAAACATACTCAACAAATACACAAACACACTCACACATACACATACGAATATACACACAAACAAACATATATGCAAGCATACACAACGATTAGGGATGTGTGCACATATCTTTCTGTTTTTTTTTTTTTGTCTTTTTTTCGCTGAGCTATTGAAAAGTAAGTAAGTAAGTAATGTAAAGCTGACCCTTTATTAAGAAGAAAACCCATCCCGGCTGTTTTCAAACAGTTCTGAGAAAATGAGAAATGAACAGAAGTGATTACTGTAGAAAACTTTGTTGAATAATTTTTTTTCAACTTAATTAAGTAAAATTTCTTTAATTTATGGTAAAGTTTAAATTTCCATAACTTGGAAGGATTTTTCATCTTTTTCTTCTTTTATTTGCCTCACTCTCTCTCTCTCTCTCTCTCTCTCTCTCTACATATACATATATATATATATATATATATATATATCTGTCTTTCTCTTTCTCTCTCTCTCTTTTTAATTTCCTTATGCTTCGCTTTGATCAGACCGCTCGCATTCTGGTCTGTGTTCCACTTTACTGTTGTTACTGCTGCTAAAGTGTTCATTATTTGATATATTCCTGGAATTGGTTTTGGTCGTTATTACTGCTGTCGTTATTGTTGTTGCGATCTTAACATTTTATTTCATTTCCGTTAAACTTTTATTTCTTTTCTTTTTTTTTTTTATTTTTTTTTATTATTATTTTAGCAATTCATCAAAAATGAAATCAAATAAAATGCATGGAAAAATGGGGGGGGGGGGTGAACCCAAATATTAAAAATTAAAAAGAAAAGAAAGAAAACGAGCTCGACTTTAAATGTTAATTAAACTCTTATCTGCGAAAATGTTTTGTGGCGCCTCCGTTTCTCTTATATTCTTATAAAAATTTTATTAAATTCATTAAAAAACTATTTTAAAATTTCTTAAAGTAGTTTTTCAAAAAAGGAAAAACAAAAAAAAAAACGAAACCAAAATTATTTATAAGAAAATATAATTGCTTCACCTGCTGTTTAATGTTAACCAGAGATAAAAATTAATTGAATTTCTTACACACTCATAGGGGATATATATATATTTATATATATATATATGTGTACATAAGAATGGGCTCTGTTTGCTGTTTGCTAAGTTACCAACACTTGTATGTGTCGTTTGTCAAGTTAACACATACTCCTCACATTTAATAACTTAGTTTATCTGATTTATTGTTAAAAAATAAACACAAAAAAAAAAAAAACAAAAAAAAAATTAAATATTAAATGTTTTTCTTGTGCCTTAAATATCAGTATTTAAGATTTATACAGATTCTATAAGCGCAAGACAAACGACCAAACAAAAAAAAAAAAAGAAAAACGGTAGAGAGCCTTTCAATCTGTTTAATACCTACAGTCCACGAAAAATTGAAAACGAATGATCAGAAAAGCCTTAGAGATTTTTTCAAATTGCAAAATAATGCTTAGTGACCCTGGTCAGAGGCTTTTTTCTTCATTTTTTTTTTTTGTTTTTAATACAAGCATGACGAAGCGTTTGCAAAAAAGCTTTTACAAGTTATTGAGCCTTTCAAAGTTCCCACACAATTCTACGACGGTGTTGCAACCATAATGCAATTAAAGCCTTTCTTGCAGGCATGTTAACCGAATTTAATGGACAAGCATTAAAGCATCTTCTAAACTTTTTAATAAAATCATGCACGAATTGTAAACCCTATGTGAGTTTAAAGAATATGCTTAAAATTTTTACAAGTAAGACTCAGTTTAACGCCTACAAGCTAGGTTTACGCGAGAAGAAGAGAGTGTGCAGATATTTTGTCAAGCAATTTACGTGCAGATGATATTTCCGTGTCACATGTACCGCTTTCGGTACACAGTAAACATATTTAAGAATTTTGAATAAACACTTTTAAAAGAAATGTTTTACCACGCCCTGTGTACCATTATGGGTAGACGTCTTAAGCAGCATTCCCATAAAATGTGGATAACAAAGATTAATATTTAGATTCAAACAAAAAATACAAGTTAAAAAAGTTGAGCTCAGCTTGCAAAACGCATCTTAACGTGTACCGCAAACGGTACATGTGGCTGAGAACGAATTAACATAATCTCCCATCAAGCATTGAATACTTGCAAAACCTAAGATAGAGGTGTTATCAAAACGTATAATAAAATCTGCTCGTAAAGGGGACTAGACTAGACTAAGACTGCTGCGCGATTACATAAAGAAATTTCATAGATTTTTTTCGGAAAAGTTATAAACACATGGTAGCCGAGACACACTAGCCACATTAGGTTAGCACAGCTGAAAAGTGTATCTCTTTGAATAATCTTTCAAAGCTTCTTGACAAATCTAGGCTTTCCCAGGCACAGTTCGTTCGTTTCCTCAACCATTTAACTATTTATGATAATGTGAGCGTAGCTGGATTTGCTCGCGCTAAAATAAATGTATAAATAAATAATTGTTTTAAGCGATTTGGATTGAACATAAATTGATATGGACAAGGCCGTGACATTTATAATCCTACAGAGCTTCTTCGATCTTTTTCAAAACTCATTTAAAGTAAAGTTGAACATATTGGCAGCTGTCGTTAGTAAGTAAAAAGTCAAAGGGCAAAAACAATTTCCGTAAGTGTATGATGTACTCTATGAATAGGCAAAAATACTGCTCAGGTCGAATAACATAAATTAAAGCTCGCATACAGAGAAAATGAGTAGTAATCAAAGAGAGCTTTTTACAAATCTAGTAGGACTGGTATGCATGATGGTCGGAATAGCGGTTTGATATTTAATTCGCGAGTAAGATGCAACACCATGTAATGCAACAAAATTAGAGCGGTATCGTTCTGGCAAACTCCCTAATGATCGGATGGAGTAATAGTACTCGACTTAATAGGTGAATAGATAAATAGTAGAATAGAAAGAAAACTTATGTTCGCTGGGTCAAAAAAATAATCCTTCCTCGAACGCAAATCAAAGCATAAATCCCGATGAAGTGCGCCGCCTCTTGTTTTTGTAATATAGCGGGCAAGTCGTAACGCGATCTGAAACATCTATTGTTCTACTACTATGCATCCAGTGATCCAATTTCACAATTCTAATGAATTCCGCTTCCGTTAGTGGCATATGGTGCGCAGTGTTATTAAATGTTTGTCAAATATCTAATACCTGGACGTGATGGGACATTTCCATCCCTCTTTCGCAGAATCCGCATGAATGGATATCCGAGACTGCGTACGACGCAGTTACGAAACGTATATCGCTGCTTGTGTGTCATGTCGGAAGATTTAGTAAATCATTCAGTTCACCGTTGTTCTGCACTTTGTTTCCAATGATTTATTAATGTTTTTTTTTTTTGGGTGCCCGTTGCAATATCACATACCTACGTAAGCCATGAAAACATTACGGATCTATCATAGTCCTTCGCGTTCGTCTCTTGACTGAACTGTTAGCTCTTTCGCTGAGATCTGTTGTAAGTTAAGGGGATTCCAGCGTAAGCACAAGACATCCGACTAATATCGCTTTCAATAAATAATTTCTTGGCTTAGCATAGTGCGACATGAAAAATATATTGATCAGTTTTTCAATTGATATTAATTTAAAGAAACACTTTGTATCTGAAGAAGAGGATCTGTTTTTGCTGTCTTTCTTCTTTACTGCTCCTAACCTGTAGCCTGTAGCTCTATTAGGTAATGTTCTTGTGGAATGGACAAGAGAATCTTTTACTTTGGCGGTGCTTGCAAGATATTCAGTTGACCTTAACTGATCGCCTTTTTTCAATATTTATCACAATTCCATAAAGTCAAGTTGCTTGATGTAAATATCGTAAAAAATGATTTCCTTATCGTGGGACTCGGAATAAGTAATTTACGAACTCCTTTGCACACATAATAATTTCAATGAGATTCAATGTAGGAAATTTTGTCTTAATCTACTGTAACCGCCTTACGAGTTTCTTTTCGTTTTCAATTATAAAATTTAATTTAAAATATATAGAAAGGAAAAAAAAAAAAAAACATTTAATAATGCCTCATAAACATAGATGACCACAATTGACCAACTGAATTGCCATTTACATAAACCCACAAACGTAGACATTCATATGCAGAGATATAACAAATCAACGGCATAACATCACTAACATAGAGTCCGGCGGGTAGTAGGCAAATATGCGCTGTTTGTGTGAGCATATAATATACATATTTATCTATAAATTCAGAAAACATGGTTTTTTAAGCAACATTGTTGTCGTCATCAACGTTACGTTTTCGCTTCACTTAGTTTTTGGTTTTATTTTTCTTGTTCTTGTTGTTATTGTTATTGTTGTTAGTGCCTTTTATTTATTTATTTATTTATTTATTATATATGTATTTTATTTATTTATTTATTTATTTTTTTTTTATTAACGGTCTTTGGTTGATTTCATGTAGTTTTGTTTAGGCTGTAAAATTATTACATATGAACGCATATATAACCAAGCAAGCAAGCAAGCAAGCAAGCAAACAGGCAAGCAAGTAAGCAAACAAGGAACAGACTACTACCACAACTACCATCACTACCACTACTAATACTACTACAACTACTACTACTACTACTACTACAATTACCGCAGCGGCTAAATACTGATGCTGGTGGTGAATGCTGCCGCTGCTATATAGTACTCAGTCGCCGGCATACGGACATTTATTATCTAAAATATAATAAGCAACCGATACATAAATTTTATAATGATGTGGACAGTTTAGTATTTTATGCTTTTAAATTTGTGAAAATGGAATTTACAACAAAAATAACAATACTCATATACACATATAAACACACATATGTATATATATATATGTATACAAAATGAATTTAATGAGCAACGGTAATGATAATGATGATGGGGGCAAAGTTTTCATTTTTTTAATTTAAGAAAGCGTTTTTTTTTTTTTTTTTTTTTTTTTTTTTTTTTTTTTTAATAATTTACAAATAAATTTGTAGACTTCTCGAATGCCTTATTATTGATAACAATTTTTTTTTTTTTTTTTATTTTTACCACTGAGAGGATATGCAATACTGAAGGTATTGTTACGACAATCATATAACAAAAAAGAAAAGAAAAAAATTATATTCGATCACGACCGAATCTTTTATACCCAACATCAATGTTATCCTAAAAGAAGGTAAACTAAATAAAAGAATTAAATTTTGCATGATATTTTTGTGGGCGTTGTAGGCGTGTTCTTTGAAAATTTTTAAATTCTTTTGCAAAAATACCACAATATTTACCAGAAATACCACACAGTTGACCAGACAGACTGACGGACATACTTGGATGCATTTCATTCTTGGAAAGTGGCCAAGAAGTTATAGATTTTATTGCGCTTTTTAAGGTTGCTTCTGCGCGTTGTAAATGTATGAAAGAAAATTAAATTTTGATCCATTATATTATTGGATAGGCGTGGTCAAATTTTGTTAATTTTAATACAAGTAAGTACACGGTCACGCTCATAGAATATTCTTTCAAATTTTTACACATTTATCCCGATTTTGTATTCTTTTTGAAAAACAGAGGTGCTCTCACTTTATATACTACTGTAGGTGTATTCTTAGACCGATTTGACTCATTTTCAATATCACCTTGCGTGCAAGAATTTCCAATGTTTCTGCCAAATTTGAAGGGGATAGCTTCCTTTTTTTTCCCCAGGCCAGGAGGCATTACATAGCGATGCTTAAATCGGTCCAGAATTTAAGGACGGTCTCTAATGCTTTCTTCTGGACGTTGCATATGTCTCTGCAAAACGAATATACCGCTCAGCTTTCGCTGATGAGTACAAAAAAAACTTACATAAAAACTTCCAATTTTTGTACAAAACAAAATTTATTATAGTAAAACGTTGATTGGTAAAAAATGATAAAAGTAAATGTTGTAAAAACTTATGACGCCTTATCTATCGTTTTCATAAAATGCATGTAACTAATGCAGCTGACGGAAAGATTAATT
Source organism: Glossina fuscipes (assembly GCF_014805625.2). Classification (NCBI taxonomy): domain Eukaryota; kingdom Metazoa; phylum Arthropoda; class Insecta; order Diptera; family Glossinidae; genus Glossina; species Glossina fuscipes. Next base: position 6,406,839 of record NW_023998414.1, read on the forward strand.
AAAAAGTTTCCGGGAAATGCAGCAGATTAAAGGATTATAGCAAATGTATTAGAATGCGGTTTGAAGCATTGTTGTAACTTATTTTCAAAACGCTTTCAAAAGCAGAGAGAATTTGTTTAAGACAAGACGACAAGCAATCGAGAGAAGTCGAAAAGAAGAGCTTTAAAGCGTTGTTACAAGCAATATCCTGCATATATATTATGATTTCTTTGCAAATAAAATCTACGTTAATGGAAATTTGCTAGCAATTGATACGAAGTCGCTCTAAGAAAGATTAGTGAAAGACATGTTAAGTTAACGCAAAAAAAAAAAGGCATTTTTTGTCGGCAATCTCTGCAGGGACGCCTTAATATACATGATATATGGTAATATCTGCGTAATCATAGATAGAAAATGCGAGAGTTGCTCGCATGTAATTGCATTCTTACATTCTCCGTTACACTTAGAATACCCGCAATTATTTTTTTTTTTTTCGTAAAAGAACCAATAAGTTTTTCCCTAATTGATAATGATCGCAAGGTCCTCATGTCGCGAGAAGTGTTTTTTTTGATCAATTCGAGCTAGAATGACTACCAAAGATTTGGAGAAGTTCAGCCTTTCTTCACTACGTGAGGAGAAATGGAAAGTAAGCATGGACGAGAAGCATTTTTCCAAAAAAAAAAAAAAAAAAGTGGGAAAAGCGTAATAAGGACAAGCGAAAACTTTTCCCCTTAAAGAAGAAAAACCGAGTTTAGTAAGAGGTTTTCTAGGGATCACCGGTAACCTAAAGCAAGGTCTGAATAAGGAGCGTTTAGAGAATGGTGACCATGTGTGGTAATATTTCCCTTAGTCCATTTAAAAACTTGTTAACGATGAGCGGACGCCGAAAGCGAAGTTTAAGTAAGAAATGTTTAAAGAATGATGCCGGTGCGCGGAAGGAGTTCCCTGAGCCCCTGTAAAAACCTATGAATGAGCGGAAAGAGATGAGACCGAAAGCGAAATCTGAACAAGGATTGCCTGGAGAATGATAGCAATGGGCTGAGGTAATACTCTCAGTCCACTTAAAAATCTATCAATGAGCGGAAAGAGCGGAAAGTGCGGAAAGAGCGGAAACCGCAATAATCAGCATTTGGAGAATGATAACGATGTCCAGAAGTACTTTCCCCACTTTACTTAGAGAGGCAATGGACAAAAAAAGGATTAGATGACTTTCTCTTTACAGTCGTCAATTTGGAAAATTTTCGTAATTTGATTAAAAAAAAAAAAAAAAACAAAAACAAATGGCATACATGAAGGCGTAAGGGAATCTTTGCTTAAGCAGAAAAACCCTTTTTTTCTTTTAGTTGCAATGAAAAGTGAAATGGAACGGTAACGAAGGGTTCATTTCCTTTCAATAGTGCGATCGGCAAAAAGTAGCGATGCAGTAGCTGAAAGATAGCTAATACAAAATAAATAGCAGTCGGGAAGAATTCCCTTCGCAGCATGATTAAAGCAAATACGATAACAGTAAATAACGGAAAAATCGTTTACTTGATCACAAACAAGAATTTGCTGTGGAACGTTTTTCGTCTCTGTCATCTCTTATCTATTTTAAAGAAAAAAAAAGGAAAAAAGCCTGCAAAATATATTTTTGTCGTAGAATGAAATTTTTTTCTTATTTTTTTTTTTTAATTTAATGGTTTTCTTTTAATACCTTTACGCACTTTAATCTTTAGTTTATTTTAGTGAAATAAAAAGAAATTGCGTTTAAGTTTCAATTTTTATGTTGACATAGTCATAAAGTTATGGAATTTTTTTTTTATATTATATCATAAATTATGTCGTATAAGAGACTAGAAAACTGGCAGATAATAATTTTATGAAGTTGTTAATTGAAAAGATTTACAAAAAAAAAAAAGAAAAAAAAAAAAAGAAGATAAATAAATAAATAAATAAAAGGAGAATGTGCAACACAATACCGCCTTTTAAAATTTTTCCATCATTTAGTTAAATTAATATTTTATTATATTCGCAATTACTTTATTTCAATATTAATTAAAAACTAAATATAGCGAATAGTTACTATGATAAACTCTGTCATAATATTATGCCTAATTATAGATTAATTTTCGTTCCTTGAAACGAACGATGAGTGCATATGCATCGGTGGTATATTAATTTTTAAAAAAAAAAAAATGGGAAACAACAAAAAAAAAAAAAATACATTTGAGCTTAGTTGAATTTTTTAATAAATCCCCTGTAGCTACAATGCTAAGGGCGGGTAGAAGGATGGAAGGATTGGCATGTATGACCATAAAATAATTTTGTTGGGAACTTCTGCTGCATACAATAAATTTCCAATGAATTACTTGATATGTTGTTGGATTTTTTTTTTTTTCGGCTGACATTTTACATAAGTATTTCAAGTCGAAAAGTACTTGCCGTACAGGGTGCATTAAGTTTATGCGAACGATTGTGACATCCAGAATGACGTGAGACAGACCCATGTTCTCTTATAATGAGACTGTATTTCTCTCTGTCCGCATGTTCACCTATCCTGTTTATTCTTGTGTTCAGTTTATAGGTCAAAAATTTCGGGATATTTCGAGATTTTTTGAACCACTCCCCAAATGACGCTTTCGGGATGAAAATCTCTTTGTAATAGTATTTCGATATTCTACATCGATATGAAAACTTTCGATTTGAGCCCCTTGCCGTGTAATTGTCCCTATGGTAACTGAATGGTGATATGGTAAAAAAAAAGCTTAATTTTCGATAATTTTTGGTGAATATTTGTTAATAAAGCTAATTGCATTCAAAAATTAGACTTATCGAGTTTAGATCAGCCGGATCTATCCTTTGGATGACAAAAAGGTCTAATTTTTAATATTTTATGATGAAAATTTCTACTTAGTAAATAAATCATAGGGAATTTGCGAACATTTAGATCTCATTTTTGGATCATACCTTATGCAGCGGCTCTCACGAAAGGAAACCTTTTTACTGCGGCGACAAAGTTTAATTTATCGTTTGTCATGACTGAAGCGAGTGGAAAACAATAAAATCTTTGACAAATAAACTGTGTTTACCAACTTACTGCGAGTTTTATAGCATATGAAGAGCAATCGCGGACAACGTATCGCTTCGCCCGAACGGTACAAAGTCAAGACTTTTTTGTATACTGACTGGGAATGAAAATCCCAAGTGTAAATGAGTTCGCGCACGCGTACTCTTCACATTGACTGCGAGAGTAAATCGCTTCGGCAGAAGCACGGTATTCTGTATTTGGTGGCAGTAAAAGAGTGGATGGTCTGTTATTAGCTGTTCAACTCTGCTCAAACAATGAATACCAACAACAATTGCAATGCAACCGCTAAACAAGGTCCTTATCGTACATGACATACATACATCTATCCATAGCCGTTCGCCGTTCGCGATACGTTACAAGCACTCAACTGAAAAATGCTTGCTTGTGCGATTCGAGTCCTTCCGATTACCGCTTGCTTGCATCGATACGGGACACGTGACAAATTGAGTAGCGTTACACTACTTGCGAAAATATACGAAAATGTCCGATTGATTTACTTCAAAATAACAACAATTGTGCAGACAGAAGAGAAAAATGTGCAGCTAGCGATAGGCAATGCTTCGGAAAAAATATTTCATTTTTTTTTTTTAATTTCTTTACACGCAATAAATTTGTATTTTCTATAGAAAAATTCCGCTTCGGCTCTGGTGTATGCCTAACACTTTCTATTAAAATACTAGGTTTCACTGATCAATTCGCTAAAGATGATAGTCTATGCACTATATTACCTAAACTGAGGTAACCTCTGCGAGCTGTTCGAAAAAAATAATTTTATAAAATTTTCCGCCTATCATTTTCGTCTTTAGAAGGATTTAACTGTTTTTCCCTAGCCATAGTAAATTTCAAAAAAATTCATGAAAATATTTGTGGAAGAAAAAGTTTAAATTTCTGTAGATAATGCGAATGGTGATCTCTTATAGATTCACGAGGCATCCACAAAAACAGCTTATCTACTTAACAGAGCTAAGTTAGGCCCTTTGCAGAGCTATGTGAAGGGACTTGGTTAGTACCTTTGCGATTTAAGCTCGAACTTATCTTCACACCGTTCACCAGTTTGAGGCATGAGGTCATTTAACCTTAGAGCGTCGGCAGACAAAGCATTGTGAATCTATGTTTGTTTTCTCCGTTTTAAGAATTTTGATTTCTTAGAAAAATCGAGGCTTGTTGGGACTCATTTTATCAAAATATTCATTCGAGAAGAAGAATTCAAAAAGTATCTGATAACTTTTTTGTTGATAAATCGGTGACGTTAGTTATGAATCAATTATAATGAATATTAGCTGATCCTTATCTCGTTAATCTTATTGATAGTTATCAGTTAACCGCCTTCGTCACTGAGAACATTTTTGCCATTCATTTTTCTTCAAACTATCGAAAAAGTAGTTAATAATAATTGCCCGCAATATGTTGATGTGCGGTCGTTTTATGTAACTGCGTTCAGGATAAAATGGATATGTGTTCTGCTTGATGTGTGTGTGTGTGTGTGTGTGTGTGCAGTCATTAAGATAAGATTGTTTTCTAACTCGATCAGTTGATGCATTGCATTTGTTTCTTACATTAACAATGGTATTAAGGCTTAACAATAAAGGAAAGTAACAAAAATTAGAATTACAAAGTAGATCCACAACTGACTATCTCGTATATTTGTTTCTCTCTCTCTCTCTCTCTCTCTCTCTCTCTCTCTGACTTTTACCCGAAATTCCGTTCTATGGTAAAATGTGATTCTCATAAACACTTGAAGTAAATACATGTTGCAAGTGATAATAAAGGGGCTAATGATAACGGTGCCAGTTGATGCTATTGTTAGCCATATATCGAAACAAAGTTGGAAAAGAGGAATTAATGGAATGAAAAGTACAAAGAGTAATTAGCAATTAGAGTTAATCATAACATGAAAGTATTCATTAAAAACTTCTTCTTCTACTCCTTCTTCTTTTCGAATGAAAAAATAGAAATTATTGAGTCAAAGTATTGATTCTTTAAAAATATTCTTCTCCTTCTTCAACTTTAATGCTAATAAAATCCATCTTTATCGCATGCTATCTTATAACGCATAGACGAACTTCTTATCCCCATTGATGGTGTGAATGAAGAAGAATAAAAATCCGTAGTGTTTAATATTTTGTGACAGAATACGTCCAATGGACAATGGATGTGGCGTAAGATATATTTCACCTCCAATTAATACCCGTGCTTTGGCCGTATACAGTGCCTATATCCGGCCAAAGTTGGGGCATAAGTTGCAGCGAAGGAGTTCGGTGCGAAGGAACTTGAAGTTGCCTAAAAAAAAGTGAATCCGTCTTGATCCCGTTGCGTAAACATTCACTTACGCTTAATACAATCTCATGTAACAATGGGTATGGACTACAATAACTACCAGAGAAATTATATTATTATTGTAAATTGATGGCAACGAAGACTAACGGATTTATTGATAAATCATGACTATGTTGCATATGGTAGGTAAGCAATGCGCAAAAAGAAATTTTTTTTTTTTTTTTATAATTGATCAGCCACTCAGACAATGTTCGCTATAAGTGAGGGGACGGCGATGATTAAAAACAGTTTTAGGTAGAGGTGGGATTAAAAGTGTAATAGTATTTGTTTACGTTCGACATGAAAGTGAGAGACCACAGAAAGGCGAACAGTGCCATTAATTGATTGAGAGAATGCTAAGCACACCTTATTTAATTAATCTACCGCCACATTTAGTGTCACTTTATCGCCGTTTTCTTCACATTAGCTCAACGATTAAATAAAAGTAAATATTAATGAAAGAAAACTGGTTCTAGTAGCAATACTGTACTGCAACGGATTCCCAAAAAACTAATTTCAAATGATGACAACGGACGCAGACAGATAGATACTCGAGGATTGGTAAGAATTTGTTTAAGGAACGGTTCCATAATAAATTTGTCTTCACTTTGTGGAGTTCTTAATCAGTAATCAGTTAGCTACAAAAAAAAAATATATATATATATAGATAAATAAAAATATATATTAGCATTAGTAGAAGTCGATGTATAGTCATTAATAACATTAGTAATAATAGCAGTGCAGTAGTAACAGTGTAGTAGTAATAACAGCAGCAGGAGTAGAAGCAGCAGCAGCAGCAGCACCAGCACCAGCACCAGTAGTAGTGCAGGAGTTTCTCTTTACAGATACCTTTTTGTTTCTCGTTATCAATTAGCTATTATGCGTTATGACTGACTGCTAGTTGAAGTGTATATATATTTGACATTACCAAGCATGGTGATTAGTGAACAAAAGACTTTAAAGAAAAGTTTTCAATATGCGTTGAATGTGTTGAAACATTATGTTGATATTTGAAAGAAAAGAAAAGAAATGCAAAGAAAAGAAAAGCAAAGAAAGAAAAAAAAAAAAAAGAAATGACTTAACTTAAATCACTTTTTAATGACATCGAATCACTGCGATAACATAACGACTCGCTATATACTCAACAGCACACTTACGCTCAAGAATTAACAACATTTTCTAATTATTTGATATATTCAACGTCAACGTGCATAAAATACATACAAAAATTAAAATTTCTTACATATTTCTTATAAATATTTTCTTTCGAGTTTTCTAACATTTTTTCCTCTTTCTCTTTCTTGACTTTCTTTCAAAATAATTGCTAAGAAAAACAAGCAAATACATCATTATTATTGTTGGATTTATTGCTGTACTGTACAACATAACTATTTTATATATATGATTGCGTTTGTTCGTGCGTATATAATAACAAATCGAAAACAGAAAGAAATTTATAATAATGACTAACTAAGAAAATTGTATTCACACTTTAAAACGAATCTTGAACACTCTCACATCCCATCAACGATTTCGAAACGCTAAACTTCTTACCTTATAAAGCCATCGGAGAGGATCAATACGGATCTCATCACCTAATAGCGACTTATTTATTAGTATGATACTGGAGAACTTGTTTTTGTGCTTTACAAAGAAACCGTAACAAGAAAACAAATATTCAGAAACTTCGTAAATAGCTATAACACATAGCATATTATCGCAACAAATTAAAGAAAGTTTATTCTATGCGATAAAGAGAGACGCTATAAAAAAAAATCTCCCCTAGCAAAATATATCAAAGCTTTAAAAAGTATCTAGAAAGTGCTTTTCAAAACAAATAAAACAATTAAATTACACATGAAAACATATAAAGGCATTTTTATTTCTCATTTTAACGCACATATTTCTCCTCTTTCTCTCTCTCTCTCTCTCTCGCTCTCTCTCTCTCTCGCTCTCTCTATGTCTGTTTCTATAGACATTTATGCACCTGATAAGAAAAAATTGCACAAGAAAAAAATCGCATAAACAAAATAAGTCGCATAAAACAAATCGCACAAATGAAGAACATATCACGAAAACTAATTTAACCGGGTATTGATTGGAATCGTAAGAGTATTAAACATTGCTTATTTTTTTTACCTTAGCATGATCAATAGCCGCGGCGATGTCTGACTTGATAGCCGCGATTCTTATTTATTTGGCTGCTTTTGACATTAGAGGCTAAGTTTTATTTTTTTTTTTTAGTTTCGGTCCTTCAGCACTTAATGTGAAATGGGCTAAAACTTCAGATCGCTTATATTTTATTACTATTGCTATCCTCTCTTAAAGCAAAACGTTATGGTTTAGTTGAGGTGTTTGTATGGTGTAGCGCTTTTACAATTCTTTATAAAGGCACACGTTACAAATCGTGTAAGAAATTTAATATAAGATCTTAACGGCTATAGATTTATATTTGTGGGTACAAAGCAAACGATAATAATATTTTGGTCAATAAGTTCCAGGAATTTCGATTTATAAACAACATCTATAACTGGTAACGTTTTTTTCAAGCCTGAAGCGTGTCGAAATTTTATATGAAAAGTGAAGTTGCTAGACATAAACAATTTCAAAAAGATATCGAAAGGCTGCACTTTAACCATTTTCATGGGCGTGCAAAAGAAAGGATAACCACCTTTACTTAGAGTGGAACAAAAGCATCAAATTTTTTTTTAATGCGGCCAATCACTAAGGAGATGTCCCCTATTCGCGTAACACGGGATCGATCAGAGAGTAATGAGGAAAGAAGTAGGGAGATGGTGGCCGCAGTCTAGCGGATGTTTGCCCAGTTATGTTTTTACTGACTGATCACTCTTTATATGTATGGCCAAAGTAAGCTCTATCGCTCTGAGATTTAAATCCGTGAACACTAGCTTGGCAGTCGCCATTCTTACATACTCGCTCACTCAAGCGGATGATTGATCAGTGTTTGAACGATTTAACTGCAATAGTAATATCTCAATGGACGACTTAGGTCAAATGATGCGATCATTGCCGCAACTGTAGCGTATTTAGATCGCAATGTTGGCAACTGATTGTATGAAAAAGGCAACAAAATGTTAAAGACGCATTATATTGATGATTATATAACATCTTTCTGCGAGACAATATAATAAAAAACGAACCATATTTTTCTTACTTAATCCCGGGACTTATTGATCGATATATTAAGTGTAACAAATTGGAATTTACATTATTTGTTATTGTGTGCGAGTAAAAATTTCAATTTTCATTGAATTGTTTCAGTCATTGAAAATGTTTGCCGTTGATTAATGATGATTTTTTATGACGGTAGATGTGTATCATCAAATGACATAAGCAACTGTTAATCACAACGACACGCATCATGTATATATGTAGCTAAAGTATAAGGCATTAAACATACAAGATGTGGGATAAAGTAATGAAATCGTTAAGACTCAGTTAAGTTTCAGTTGTTGATGTGAAATGTATGCGTGTGTGTGTGTGTAGGTATATATGCATTACACTAAGTTACTAAGTTACTTTCAATAACTTTTCTCTTGTTTGCTCATCACTAAAAAAGATTAAGCAAAAATACGATGCCAGAGACTTTTTCTAAGACCATAATATCTTTCTATAGGATTAGATTAAAAAAAAAAGAAGAAGATACGGAAGATGAAAAAGAACGAATTACACGTCGCATCAAAATTTCGCCAGAAATTTCAGGTAACATTTGTTTGGCCATTAAAAAGTTTATACTCTACTAAATTATTGTACATATTGGCGCACACAAGTATAAACAAACACACAAATACATATATATATATATATATATATATATATATATTTATATATAAATTGCGGCTATCACTTCTATGATGTTGTTTGTCTTAGCCGTGTGTCGCTTCCAATTAAAGTTCTTTGGCTTTATTTTTTCATTTAATGACAATATAATTTGTTGCTGCCTTTGCACATTGCTGTTACTGTCCGTGTTTTTTCATTTATACTTTTTTTTTTCGCTTCTTTTCTTTTCTTTTCATTCTCAACTCTGTGGAAAGTATTAAAAATGTATTTTTAACAATTTTATAAATTAAAATACAATTAACAGCAATTCAAGTAAAACGCATTAAGAAAATATAAATAAAAAAAAAAATAAATAAAAATCTCCATGATTGAGGTTGACTCTCTCGCCTTGATTGAATGATTTGAAAGCAATAGGAGAAAAGCAAATATTTACTACATCTACCTTAGGGTTGCTATTTGCGTTCAAATGTCTTTTCATACGATCGCCAGTTTATGCAATAGACGACGGTTTCTGCAAATTATTCAAAATTCTTTTCAAGAAATCCATTTGATTGCAATAATCAAAAAAAAAAAAAAATAAATAAAAGAAACGAGACAACGACTAATTAAACATCGCTACTAATAGTTTATGGAAGAAACGCACTTCTCGGCTGAGATGCTATGAAAGTGTTAGCAATTAAAAAGAAGTTATTGTGATTTTGTTTTATATTATATTCATAAAAATTGTACTGCCACATGCACCGCTTTCAGTACATGTTAATATGCAATTGTACGTCACAGTCGACCCTACACCTACACTTTTCATATAAGGGCATATTACCTTTGTTCGGATGAATGCAACATACAAAAGTACTTCAGTTGGATCCACATTTTATTATACCGACTTAAGATTGTCTGTCTATCGTTCCTTTTTTTTTTTTTTTTTTTTTTTTGTATACAGCCTACAGCTCCCGATTTTTGAGATATTTTCATCGAATTTGGTTCACAGCACATTTTTAGCCCAAGGACGAACGCTATAGAAACTGACCCGGATTAGAATGCCTTTTTAGACCATTTCGCGTACAACGTTTTGAACTTTGAAAACTCATTACAAAAACAACCGTTGGGATAGGGACCGGATAGTGGACCGAGCTTCCTATAACATATTAAAATCTAATAATTAATTGATGTTATCGCTATTTTTTTGAGATCATAAACGCAAGAAATGTATTAAACCAGAATTGTTAAATTTGTTAGCGTGAACGGTACGTAGTGTCGTATAGAAATGATATCTATGTCAATGCCCAGCTTGTATTGACGGCTTCATGGAGACCTTGAAGTTGTCTCGCACGAATGAACGGCACCGTCCTCTAACTTCCTGACGATCTTGATGATAGATATTAATACCAAGAATTGGGCGAATACTATCGGCTATAATTATACTGTGCTATATGTCTTTTCTCGGGACATAATTCCAAGAGATGGGCGTCTTTGACTTTCAGTATTAGCAATAAGCTGCAAACAGGTCAAAAACTGCAAAAGCTTTATATTTTAATATTCGAGTTTTAGACATATCGCTCTAGTCCAAGAACAGCATAAATTCGGAGCGTAGGCTTTTGCAAATATCATGAAATGTCTCGATTATAGTATGATTAACATTCAGCTTGATTGTAATTATGTAATCAGTGATAATGATTGACCTATTAGATCGAGAAGCATTTTGGGCACATCAACGACGTCACGAAAAAAGCTTCGCCAAATATGTTTCGTTATACATGTTTATCTAGTAGCTTTCGCTTCATATATAACTTGCGTCTGCTTGCTTGTTAGACAATAACTTACATAATATATAATATTCTTTTATTCTATTATTTCCTCTTTTTTTTTTATATAATTAACTAACCAGGCGTTAAAACTCTTTGTTTTTTTTATTGGTTTATAATAAAATTTGTATTTAATCACCAGTTCGTAGTAAATTAATAAAATGAATGAACGCACGTCTAGCTACGGCTATTATAACCGATTGGATCCTTAATTACAATGGTAGATAGGCTGATTCATTGCGCATAAAATTTATATTGCATACCATATACCTATATACATAGATAGGTATAGGTATAGATAGGTTATTACACTTGTTATCATAAACTTTAAAAAATTTGTATTTTTTTTGTTAATACTAATAATCATTCTTCAAATGGATTAAACAAATGTTCGATGGAAATGTAAGGGAATTTTGCTGCTAGTCCTGTAGTAAAAATCGATCTTTAAATTCGTGGATAAAATACCGTCAATTTCACGTCAAGTCTAATCGACTTTGTAGAGCAAGCTAATGAATTTTTCTCTGTCCTCGCTATGGTTCCTTTCGTTTCTTTCCAATTGTTAAATAATAATTGCATCTAGAATTAACTTAAGTAGATTTTTCTTTGCATTCTTCTCTTTCCTTAGGTTTAATCATTCAAACAACGGATGTCTCTTTTACAGATAGTCAGGAAGGCTCAGGAAGGCGAGAGGGGATAAGGGCAAAGATAGACTGTAATAATCATACAAAAAAAAAAAAGAAAAAAGAAAAATAAAAACGCCAAAAAATAAAATCTACCTGATGTCCAATCCATTGCAAAAAGGTCCGAAGGAGGAAGAGAGAAATCCGAAAAATGTACGGCTTGGACCAACTTTTCGTATAAAATATCAAAAATTGTATGACCTTTCTCTGTAAAGATTTCTTTTTCGTAAGAATTCTTTTAATAGGTGGGATCTGAAAAATAGACCTATATAGTCCAAACTTACAAATCACTATGGTGGACCAATTTTTATCATAGGATACGAAAAGTTATACAGTTTTGTCATGTAAAAGTGTATTTTTTCATAAGAATCCTTTTACGGGCACACGATCTGAAAAATAGATTTATATAGTCCAATCATCAAAATTATACATTTTTGGTATATAAAAGTTTTATATTTCGTAAGTATATTTTTCTGGAAGGGATCCGCAATGTTTGAACGATGTAAGTTCCAGTTGCTTACAAAATGCCGTTGAAATTATATGAAAGTTCCAAGAGCTGGATATCACTTAGGGCACTGCGTTTTTCTATATTTTTAATTGGGTCAATCTGGGAAAAAAATTGGCTTGGAATGAAAATGCAGAAAGCTATGAAATAGTTAGAAAATGATTTGCGAGATTTCGGAAAAACAATCTTAAGTCCGTCCGTCTCGCACAAAAAGAAACATGGAAATAATTCCCAGCTTGGGCTGGCTTTATTGCATGCTTCGGTCTTCCCCAGACCTGACCCCTTGCGATTACTACTTATTCACGTCGATGCAATCAACGATTTAGCAGGTCAGCGATTCCCGGATGTTGAAAATATATGAAACTCGATCGATGGTTCTATCTCATCGCGAGGCCATCCGTAAGCTATCTAATAAATGGTAAAAAAAATTGTTAAGCTGTGTAACTATGCATAAAGTTGAATTTTATCAAAAAACCAAAAAAAAAAAAAAAACGAGGGAACTTATTTGTACATCTGACAGAAGGTGATTGCGGCAAAGAGCTGCTTGCATAAGTGAATTTATTAAGAATATTTCTGAAATGCGATTTACCTGCGCAGTTTATTGGTCTTACTTTTTGGTCGCAGTAATATTAACAAACAGATTTGAAAATTGGCTGCAAATTCAAGCGCTAAGGACTTTCGTGAACAGTGATTAGCCGATAAATACGCCTCCATCGAGAAATCGATTGCGGAATAGCTAAACATATTCTTAGCAATTGCTTTTATGCTTGGGCAAGTGATCTAAGACTGCCTGTGAAAAGTTCGAAAGATTAAACATCTGTTCCTGAGGAGCTTTCGAAAAATTGAAAACGCATCATAAACTCTATAACAACAGAAAGACATTTAATAGGTGCTTGCATGTACTTTGATCGGCGACATTTATTGGTGAAAATGATAAAAATTCCATTTCGAACCTGTGCCTAAGGATGAACAGTGGATCTACTAGGACAACTCCAATGGCAAAAAGGGATGGGTTCGTCCAGGTGAGCCATCCACATCGACATCGAAGTGGAGCATTCGTGGCCGATAAAGTTTTGCTGTGCATATGATGGGTTCGGCAAGATGTAGTGTTAAAACCGAATGAAACTGTCAACGCTGATATCTAACAAAGTCAATTGAGGATAGTATTGAACGATTTGTTTTGATTGTTGCAAAAAAGGCCAGCAGTAGCGGCTTAATAGACGCAAAGTCATCTTATTGCACGACAACGTTGCAATCGTTGCAGGATGCACGATTGCAGCTCGAATGAGAAGTCCTCCCGCACGTAACATACTCACCAGACATAGCGTCACTTGGTCGGATCGATGCAGCCCTCTTGCTGAAGAAGTGCGAAAATGACTCGACGATTGGATCGCTGCCAAGCCGATATAGTTTTTCCGACACGGTAACGCCAGGTTGCCAGAAATACGGCAATTGGTTATAGAAAATGACGGAAAATATTTTGCTTAATATAAATCGTAGCAAATTTTTTCGATAAATGTCTTTCTCAAGTGAAAAATGATCAAAATTTTTGCAAAACAACTAATAAGATTGAAAGATTGATTGTAACCGAAGCCTTCGTCGAGTTGAATCTTCCCGTTAGTTCGTCGTACAATTAAATTAAAATAAAGCCTTAATTGATTGAGTTTTTTTGATATTTTCAAAAATTTATCAATTCTTCAATTTTTCTTTAAGAGAAAAGAAGCAAAAAAAAAAAACTCACTTTACTGTAGAACTTAGTTTAGGAGACTTTTAAGAAATTATTATGAAAAAGTGTAAAGCTTTTTTTTTTTTATAACTAACTTATCTATATTAAGCGAAACCTTTAAAGTGCTTTGTACAGAGGCGATTCCTTAAGGCATTCTGATTGGCAGAAAAGCGGCCAATTGAAAGCAAGTAAACTTCAATTATTCAGAATCTGTTTTTTTTTTTTTTTCATTATATTTTGTTTTATAGCGCTTCACAAGCACACCATTCCCATTATCAAAATGCACTAAGTGCGTTTATTAAGGTATCAGATCGTTTTTCCTCTGTTTTTTTTTTTTTTTTTTTTACTTTTTTAATAGAATTCTTATAAGAAAACAGAAAAGACTTAAGTAACGAACTCGCATTTGAACACATTCTCTCTCTCTCTCAAATATTTTGCTAAAAACTAATTACCAAAAATAATAATCGAAAAAATTCAAAATAATCACAATTTAATTGAGAAAACATGTAAAAATTGTTCGGCTTGAAATGGGAAAAATAAATTAAAAAAAAAAAGCGAAAAACAAAAACAAATTTTCGATAACCAGAAATTCACATTAAAAGAAACAAAAATGAATAATGAAAAAAAATAAATTATAAATAATTACAGGTGTAGGCACATGTTGTGTATGTTGAAAATACTGTGAGAGAAAAAATTAAAAAAAAAAAAAAACAAAAAAATATAAATAAAAATGCACACACAGCACAAGGAAAATTTATTTGTGGCAAACTAACAACGGCACATATAAACAAACATTAATATTTGACTCGACATATCTACCTATGAATATATATATATATATATATATATATGTATACATATATATATATATAATTGGCTACATAGATAAATGCTGCCAAAAACCAGTGAAGCAAACAAGTCAAACAACTTTTCTGCTTGAATGTTGACTAAGGCTGCTGCTGATGCGGTCAGCGTCGCCACTCACTGTAAACGCTTTTGCTGACTACTGCTACCATTGGCAGAGCTTAAGGAATGCATCGTGAAGAAAGAAATGTACATATTTACAAGCATTCTTAATTAAATTTTACTTAAGCATACAAATCTATAAACATGCATACATATTTATATATATATATTTATATTAAGCGCGCATATACATAAACACACATGCAAGCGTACACATTAACAATAACTAAATGAACGCAAGAGAAATTAAAGAAAAAAGCATGAAAAACAAAGAAAGATAAATAAATAAATAAATAAAGAAAAAATTTTCATATAAAATCTTCTTAAAATGATCTATGCATTATATGCAATTTTGTTTGTCTTCAAATAGTTACCGTACACATATACATACATACATACATACCTTTAGCAAATTTGCTTTCGCAGCCCTTTTTTTTTTTTTTTTTTTTTTTGTTTGCCTTACGTCTACGTATTCAAACTTTTTCTTTTCTTTTCATATTAATTTCCTTATTGTAGAGATTTTCTCTTCTCTTCTTCATCTCTTTCATGGCTTTAAATCGAAAAACCAAACATTTGTTATATTATTTCGTTGAACTCTTCCTTCTAACCATTGATTGCATGTAAAAGACTTTTTACATTTCATTTGAATATCTCTTTGCCTTTGTTATGATTTCATTGAAATTTCTTCTACACTTCATTTACTCTTGCATTGTGTGTAATTATTATTATTTTTCATAACAAAAAAAAAAAAAAAAAAAAAAGAAAAAATAAAAATAAATAAATAAAGAAAAGAAAAGCAAAACCTTGCTATTAATGGCTGTTTTGTGTTTTGATTTGATTTTAAGCACTTCTTCTTCTTGTTTTTCTTCTTCTTCGTATTATTATTATTATTATTATTTTGGTTTTTTCTAAATTTGATGTTTTCGTATTTTCCTTTCTTTACTTTTCTCAAATTGTTAATCGTTCAACTTACCGTTTTTTTTTTTTTTCTTTTTTTTTCAGGTTTTATTTAACTACTTTACAAAGCACATGCACATCGATATATATATATATATATGTGTGTGCATAATAAATAACAAATGAAATTTTATTGAGTTATATGAAAAAAAAAAGAAAAAATTTAAGGATAGTCCCGATGCTTTCTTATAGTTGTTGTCGCATTTATTTATTTATTTATATTTCTTTTGGATTTCTTTTCGTTCACTTATTGATATTCGCGTTTCATATTCTTTCTTATAAAGAATTTTTCGTTTCACATATATAAAACACACTCAAATCTCATCTGTTCCGCTTGTTCCGCTACAACGTTTATTTCACCCGTATATATATATATATATATATATATATATAGATATATGTACGTAAGACAACAAAAATAATCTTAACAGTCTTAATAACGCCAAGTGAAAAATAATCAAAATAATTATGGAAAAGTGTAAAAAATTAAGAAATTAAGATCGATTTAATAAAAATTGATTAAAATTCATTAAAAATATCAATTTATTTTTTTTTTATTTTTTTATTTTTATTTTTTTTTGGGCATAAATTCTTTTTGCAATTTTAATTTATACGGTCACGTTATAACGATCGTATAGTTAGCATTAAATAATTATTTGAATTAATTCAATCTCATATGCAAAAGTATATTTTATGTCGCATAAGTCTCTCACGTTAAGAAAATTTCCCAATTTTCACACATGTTTCTCGTTCAAAATTCCAAACCGAAACAACAAACAGATAAGAACAACGAATATATTATGTTTAACTAAGAAAATTCTTATTTTAATTGTTGTTATTCTTCAAATTATTATTTATTTAAAATTTCCGAACCGCACACACATTTACGTATATGATATATTTCGATTCGATAAAAAAGTTCACACATATCTCATATACATCCTCTCCTTTCAGAAAGAAAAAAATGACTGAAGACACTAAAGACTGAACTGACTGAAGCTGACTGAATCGACTAAGACTGTAGGTGCAACAACAAACACGACAAAACACGGAAGACATGTTAGCTTGATTAGCTTGACTTGAGCTGTGTGTTCACTTTATCAAAATGTTTGCAACACTCGCAAAACAAAAAAAACAAAAAATAAAGCTTCATAGGCCTTGAATCTCTCAGCAACATTATAATATGCTGAGTACTCTGTACTTTCAAGAATGACTGATTGATACTATAAATGAATTAATTTTTATTATTTATTATTATTATTATTATGATTATTTCGTTTCATATTTTTTTTAAAGTAATGTAATAATAAGTGCCTGTTTATTGTGCTTTAATTTTGAGAAAGTAAACGTTTCTTTCAAAACTAGCGGGCTTCATAGTAGTGTGTTAGTTAGAAAGAGCTTTCGAATCTGTCTATTAGCCTTTTGGTTTTAAGAGATTCTATATATGTATAGAGAAAGAGAGAGAGATAGCGAGCGAGAGAGCATCGTTAAATGGCGAAATGTCGGAGAGAGTAGATTGTGCAACAATATGCTTATCAAGAAGAACTCGTAGCTATTTGGAGTATTTTTATAATTTTCACAAGTTGGGGAATGCAGGGCAAATATGTTTACAGATCCTTTATCATAATATACAAAATATGTTTTGTATATATGCATGTATGTGTTTTGTTTTGTTTTATTTAAAATTTTTTCTTTTTGAGAGTAAAATTTACTTTGCTGTATGTTCTTATGGAACCCGTTTTTGCACTCTTCCAAGAGTAAGAATGACTTACTGAGATTTAAAATTTATCTTACTACGTGTTCTTAGGGATGGATGTCTTTTTGTGAGTAAAATTTACTCTTTTTTTTTACTTAACTCTTAAGGAAGGCATCGATGTCGGATGGTGAGTGAGAACGGCTTTTTGAAAGTGAAATTTGAAAAATTTGCAAAATAAACAAAAGCAATCTGTTACTCTTACAGAGTAAACAAAATTTTACAATGACAATGCCAGCAATACCGCAATGCTGCCAAGTAATTCTCTCAAAGCAAATAAAATTCTACAATACTAATGCTAGCAATATCTTAATGCTGCCAAATAATTTTTTGAGAGCTAACAAAATTTTTGCAATGGCAATGCCAGCTAAAATGACTGAGCGAGATTTAGCTATGTTTTAAATTTTCTCATTTTTTTTCTTCTTTTTAAGTGTGAAGAGTGAAACATTTCTCAGTTCAGTTCTTCTTTTAGTAAAGAGATCAAGTTAGTTCGATCTGTTAATTGTTTCATTTTTTCAAGGAGAGGAAATTTCTGTGATAGTAACGATTGCAGGCATTGTTATTGCAAAATTTTGCTTATCTTCGAGAGGATTTTTTTCTAACAATAACTAGAGAGAGAGAGAGAGAGAGAGAGAGTAGTAGCGAAAGTAGTCAACAATCTCCTAGCAACTATACTAATGACTAAATGAAAGAGAAAGAGCGAAATAAATTATGTATAAATCGTTTTACTAAAAATCTATCAGGTAATTACTTATCTGAAAGTCAGCTTATGTTTTCGGCTGGTTTGGGAAAGCATATGCGATAGCAAACAGCATTGGTTGATGATTATCGCTTCTTTTTGTGATCACGTAAGCACAACAGCTGTCAAATATACTCTCTCATACTTGTCGAATTGCGTGAAAGCAAAAGAGCGCCAGTTTGCTATTAGTATTGATTGTCTAGCGTTGCATTTATAAATTTACAAAAAAAACTAAATACCAAGAAAAATTGTTTATGTGCGAACAGCTGAGCTAAAAAAATCGCGTCTATCAAATGCCGCCTTCTTTGTTTGGACATCATTTGCCAGTTGAAGCTAATAAAAGGAAAAGAAATGTTTAACTTTTTAAAAAATAAGTTACATTCGTGTACTTAAATGTGTATTCGGCTTATCGTCCGCAAAGGGCACTGGAGCTTCTAACTAAATAAAAACAATAAAATACAAATAGAAAATTGCGCAGCGCCGCGATGGAGAGAAATGCATCACACACCGGACGGTCAAATTTCAGTGTCATCTTCTCGATAATCCGCAATGGAGGGCGGCAGTTCGTGGAAGGTGACTTGGAATCACTACCACTAGACCCTTGCATATTAAAAAGATTTAATACAAATAAATTAAAAAATATGTACATATGTTCCCTTATAAATTCCATATCTCATAATTAGTTAAAGTGAAAGTAGTAGCGACTTAAGCAAAGGTTAAAAATTCTTCGTTCAATTAAATCCTCGTTTTAATCGTAATTATCATTTGTTTCAACAATTTCGGTTTGCAAATTTTTAAATGTCATCACCGGAATATCTTAAAGTCATCTTAAATAATTTGTTCGAAGAATCGTTATCAACCTGGCGCACGCGAATGCGAACAAAATGTTTATCAGTTATCGGCTGGCTTAACTCTATCTACGATTAGTGCTGTGCGCTCTTTGGAGCTGTATTTTTTTCAGTTTTTAAATGTCAATCAGGTAGGCAAACTTTTGGTTAAAAAAAGTTTTTTAAAGTTCATCATTTATTACTTTGCGGATTTGTTTCAATTTCCGTAATTTTTGTTAATATTATTTATTATTTGGCATACACATTATACATACGTATAATGATTTTGAGTAAAATTAAATATTGGAAAAAATAATTTCTTTTTCATTTATTTTCTTTACTTGATAAACTGAGCATCGGAAATAAATGTAGCATACCAGTAGGCAGGTGAGAAAAAATTATCATTACATTGGAGCGAATATTGGCTAGATATTGTTTGTAAATTGTTTTTCCCATGCATTGCCATCAATTTTAACATTCCGGCATTGCCGTTTCATTGCATTTCGTGTGGCGTTATGGCATCGATAAAGCAGAGTAACGATTTAAATAATTCTTAAATTCATATAATTGTTTAGGAAAAACTTGGAAAACACTGCATATTCCTGAGCGATCGAAACTTGTACAAGTTATGTAAATTCAATGTGTTTTTCATGTATATTTTTATTTAAGATAAAACTGGTGTGCATAGAAGATTCGACCACAGCCGAATATAAACTTTTTTACTTATTGCATAATCCTGCTTTATTGACACTAGTTTAACTCACACAATATATATACGCATTACTACAAACAAAACACAAATCAACCTGCTGAGTCAGTCATATTTTATATAAAATGGATATATAATAAATGAAAATCATGTTAATTATAACAAATTTATATAAAACATTTTATAGAAAACATTCTTTCCTTCCTCTTATTTGCTGTAAGCTCTAATTTTTAAAATTTTCAATGTATGAGTCATTTTTCGTTTTTCAAGAGCTTTTAGTCGAAGAATATAATAAAGCTTCTTATCGTTTTAACCATAACACAGTATGCTGAGAACAAAATTCTACTTCTCAGAGTGAAAATCGTGGATGCAAGCTTTTGTTAAGGTTCAAAACTGAATAAGTACCAGCTGTTAGAGGTATATTTTTATTTTAATCCGTTGAAAGTAACAGAATTTTAAAAATATTTCAAAGGATTGAAAGACAAAAAACAAACTACCTTCGCATGTAAGAAATTATTGTTATTGTAGAAAAGAATTCATAATCCAACAGTAGCGTTTCTCAGCTATCATATCATTGGCGTCTTTATACCCAATTTTGATATAAAAGCAACTTAAGTTTGCGCGGATTTATGCAATATCCAGAAGAACTTGATATGGACTTCTATTAGATCGACCGATTCGGAATTGGTTTCGGAATCGATTTAAGCTTGACTGCCACAATATCTTAGATATTTTGATGATATTCGGTACACGCCCATATCAAGCTTCTAATAAAAAAAAAAGCCTTTATTGATTAACAAACTCCGAAATGTAGTTTTTCGTGACTTAAGTCGACTCACAATAGCGGTTTGTCTAATAAATTTATTTCATAGCAAGTTTGCTCCATAAAGCCTTATCTTTCGTACCTATTTCTATGGATTCAAAGAATTATTATAAGCAACAAAGTTTTATAGGACAATAAAGTCCAATTTCTTGTCATTTTGGGTACAAAGTTAAATAAAGAAGAACAAACATCTTTGTTAAAAAAAAAATGATTTCTAACAGATTTGTACAAAAGGCTTTTACGATTAGTTCCTGCCTTCATATAAGGGCTCTCGTGAAAAGTGAAACCGTACATAACAATATCGTATAATATTTCGCATTTTATGACAACAATGGACGAAGTGATCGTGGATACTTTGTCCGGTAGCGTTTTTACAACGACACATTCAAAAAAATAGTTTCCGCAAAATCTATGCTACTTTTTCACTCTACTCCTACCTTAGATCAAAACAAGCCTATAAGCGAATCGAATTTCAGTAAAAAAAATATCTCTGAGCCGGGCTGACAGACAGAATATATAATAGAATAGACAGGTCCATCTTAAGTTTTTCTGAGCGTTGTACACATTCTCACAAACTTATTATGCCATTATTATTACATCTGTGTGTATATATATTTTTATGGCCATCTTGAAGTTCAGTGAATTCTCCCCTACGTAACTTCTTCACATATTACTTTCGATAAATATTTTCTTCATCTTGGCATTCTTCATCTACGGCACTTATCATCGTATTACGCATTGTATTTACGATGCTTTTTAAATATTTTTTAGATAAAGCAGTGAACCTGCTATTTGATATAATGATTATCTCGATAAGCCAAATATATATTCATCTGGTTTTATTTTCATTTCACAATCTAACACAGTATCTCCGATTTGGCGAATGTCGATGAACGCGAGGCATATGTGCTTTGAGCTAAACAGAATTTATTTAAACTGATAAAACATCATCTGCATGTTTGAAAAGCATTAAAAAAAAAAAAAGAAAAAGAAAAAGAAAAAAAAACGCAGAAAAATGCGTTGAAAATTTTCATATAAATAATAATTTTTATGTGAACATTCCAAGCAATAATATTTTTGAAGTGACAAAGTCAAGTGACTTTTGAGAGGTGAAAATAGTGAAAATGTTTTTCAAATTAAATATCCCGAGTCTTGCCAGTCTTGGACTGCTTTTAATTATCTTAGAAGGATGCTGGTGTGGTATGTCTTCGATTGGTCTCGACATTCATAATTTTAATATTTATTTATTAATTTTTGTAGCTGAGGATAGAACGTGTACTCCACAACCACAAATACTTTACCCGTGTGAATCTTCTTGTCGGGAGACATGCGAAGCAAAAGCTAAGACTTGTCCTATCGTAAGTATCGCATGTAATCCGAGTTGTTATTGTTTGGAGGCTTTTGTAAACAATGAAACGGCCGAATGTATACCTCAGGCAGAGTGCCCTTAGAAGGCGGGTCAATGATAATAAGAAGAAGAAGAAGAAGCAGAAGAAGAAGAAGAAGTGGAGGAAGAGGAAATAAAGAAAAAGACGAATCAAATCCGTAGTGATAATAAGAATTTCGTTAACTTTTTTACCTTCATTATCCTAGTATTACCAATAAATACCAATAAAAAATACTTTCACATTTAGAATCTGTTCAGTTTCTCCAATAATTCTGGTTAATAGTTTCATTTGGAATTTTCACGTAAAAAAACTTGAAATGAAATTTGCGAACACAATATGTAACTGTCGCATGGGCGAGTGGCTAAGACGTCCGCACCCTAATTGTAAAACCCGTTGCGGTGGGTAGATCTTAAATTGTACTTTCCTATATAACTCTTACTTTCGGACACGCAAATATTCGATTCTATCGCAATGAAACGCCTTTGCTTTTTCCGCCTGTACCCTACAACACTTGTGATACAGGGTGTATTGAGTTTCCGCGGACTTATGTAGCACGCAGAAGGGCTTAAGATCGATCCACCTTTCATTAAAAGCCTGCTTGTTCGCCTGTCTGTCTGTCTGTGTGTGCATGTAACTTCGTCTGCCAGCTAAATGTAACAATTGTTGAGATATTTCTCTGTTTTGAATTTCTGCTAATCCGACAAGCTTGGACCCGAAGTCGAACGCTATTTCAAATGATTTGGATCGATTCACTTCTTCGGAAAAATTGCAATTTTCAAAATTTCTCCACAAAAATCGTAAATTGACTTAGAAATCAATCTCATCGAATTTGGGCCACGTTGGCCTCTCGTTGGTAAACTCTTATAAGCTGAAAAGGCTTAACCTTATTTTGGGCGGTTCGGTAAACGATTGAGTTTATGCGAAAAATTCTCAAACTCTGGACGCTTTAAAAACGAATATCATCAAGCTTGGGCTAAGCTATTGCCTGCTATGTGCAGATAAGTCATCGATTCTTACCTTAAAAGCATTCAGTTCTATAAAATCTCCCGTGGTTGAGATTTCAATGATGTTGTATTGCACAAATAATGACCAGATCCAGGTAGAATATAATAAGTGGGTTTTATTAACATTTAAGGGGCGCCACATAACCGGATAATCTATTCACAAACATTGAAAGACATTTTATTTATATTGTATGTGAAATTTTTATGTAAAATTTATATAACTTTGATCGATAATTTTTTGCAGACGAAACTTATATATCATTATCAAAAAACTTTTGAGATTTCGGAGTAAAAACTCAATCAAGTGAATTTTACAAACCTCTTTAGAAGTTTACTTTAGACCATTAAAAGAGCTCTCTCTGCAGAGAGCGAAATAAATGGTAATCGGAAGGAACGACATCCGACCGACATGATGGATGCATCAAACATACAATTCAACCTCTTGTCACAATACTTATAGAAGTCTTTATTTGACCGTTGCCATGTTAGTAGATGAATGTTTTGCGATTCAGGTCGAATCTTGCCGATGTTTCTTCTACTGTTTCAAACCCGTTTTTTTTTGTTGTTTTTATTTTGTACGCTGTTAGTGATGCGAATTGTGATAAACGACAAACGCAATATTAAAGTTTTTGAGAGAAGAGATTTTTTGTTGTTGTTATGCATTCAAAAAACGTGAATATCACTTAAGCACTTTGAACGAATCGAACTGGCAGCGTCATAGCAGACTCATCATCGGTTTTCATTCGGTTTTCTTCGCAAGTAATGCCGACAAGCGAGCGAATGGATCTCATTCAATTTGTAGGCAATGTCTGCATTTAACTAAATAGTATTCTGTCTTATTACATTAAGGGCATAAATAATTTTTTGTAATTATTTGAGCCGGGTTGTTTTCTTCTTCTTGTTGCAAGTCGGCCACATTTTTACTTAATTATTGATTTATTTTTTTTTTGCTTTTCACGGGCTGAATAATGTTTTCTACATATCAATTATAGTTTCGAATCATTAAGTTTTATTGGAATTAAGAGGGAAGAATATCGTATTCAAATATTGCTCGCGTCTATGCTTTTGCCTCTTTCGCCGCTTGTGGTACAAGGGCATGTTCAGTTTGTCCAAAGCACTTGACCCATATGTTGTTATGCTGAACGATGCCAAATCATTTTTTAAAAGCATTGTTTGTTTGTCGGTCCGTCTCCCCACCTATATGCCTGATGTCTTACAGATTGTAATTTTCGCGATATTTTAACGAAATTGATTACACTGACGTACTTTGACCCAAGAACGAACGCTATTGAAAATGGCACGGATTGGATAACTTTTTCGATCACTCCACATAAAAAGCCTTATTTTTACTTATCATGAGTATATGAGTAGGTAGGGTATTTCATGATAGGCTTTAGTCTATCATAGCGTCTGTTTTCATATGTTTTATGCGTTTATTGTGTGCAAAGCAACTTTCCATCTTTCCTTATGCACAGGAATTCGTTTGTTTCAATTTTTCATTTCCTTTTTAAGTAAAAGTAAATTTTTTTTTTTTTGCTTAATAAACTAAACATAATGACGCATGCATTATGCATTATCCATATGGCTATGGCTGCACATACGCATCCAATACATTCAGTCAATCAAATTTACCGAATATGAATAAATATTTGCATGCTTACGCATTCATTTTTCGGATAGTTTAGTCATTTTGTCGTAACCCATTCGATTCAATTTGAGGTGAAATATCTTCTCAACAGAGATAATCACGTGTTTCAAATATTTTATGCGAATGAGGTGTTTTTTTTTTTTTTGTTTTGCTCTGTGAGCTGGAGGTAGAAAATCTTCGAAAGATACTGCTGGGTCTTAGTAGCAGCATGCACGATTCGCCATCCCTGGCGCATACGTACTAAAAACTACCCCCCACACACACTTCGTCTACCACTCTCCCCCGCGGGACCACCGTTAGGTATTACTTCGCGGGGGCTGGTTGTCGCTAGCACGCTCCTGATGGTGGGACCTCAGTGGAATGCACTATCGGCTTCCACTCCCTCTGCTCTCCACCCGTTGTCTCTCCAATCGTCGCAGCTCCACGAGCGTATTGCTGGCGAATGCGTCTACGGCGTTCCAGGCTGCTGCACTGCCAACCATTGCGCTTGTTATCTCGTTAGGTGGCACTTGAGGCCTTCCATTCTCGAACCTGCTGCAGTAGGACATTACGTGTTCTGCGTCCTCCTCTATATCCTCGCATACCGGGCAGTTAGGCGAACTGTCGTGCCCGAATCTGTGAAGATATTTCCGGAAACAGCCATGGCCAGTCAGAAGCTGGGTTAAGTAATAGTTTACTTCTCCATGCCGTCTGTCAACCCAACGTCTTATGTTAGGGATAAGAACGAACGTCCATCTTCCTTTGGTCGTTCTTTCCCACCTCGACTGCCAAATCCTTAACGAGGCCATCCGCTCCTCGCTTCTTGTAACGTGTGAGGGGAGCTCGTTGCCGCGACGCCGTTTGTAGATGCGGCTCATCTCATCGGCCAGGATGTCGATTGGCAGAGTGCCAGCTAGCACTAGCGCTGCCTCTTCCGACACGGTACGGAATGCGCAAATCTGCCTCAGGGCGCTAAGGCGATGTATTGCCGCCATCTTTCGGTACACTGCCTTCACCTTCAGTGCACTGGCCCAAACTGGGCTTCCGTACATTATGACTGAGGTTATCACCTTGGCTATAACCCTTCGGGTGGTGAATTTCGGGCCTCCAATATTTGGCATGATTCTTGCTAGTGACGCCTGGATGCCGGCAGCTTTCTCAGCAGCGTACTCAACATGCTGCTTAAACTTGAGTCGATGGTCAAGCATAACTCCAAGGTATTTCAGGGCAGGAGATGACCGCATCGTATGCTGTCCGACTCGTATACAGCATGTTTCCACGCTCTTTCTGCTGCTTATTAGGACTGCTTCCGTTTTCTGCTCTGCTAGTTCCAGCCCCATCTCTTCTAGCCACAACTTCACCTTCACGATAGCCTCGTTAGCTCTCGCTTCTACCTGCGCGACGTGTTTTGCGGTCACTACGACTGCTATATCATCGGCAAAGCCGACGATCGTTGCCCCGGTAGGAAGTTTAAGCTCAAAGACGCCGTTGTACATTATATTCCACAGGAGAGGACCAAGGACTGAGCCCTGTGGAACGCCCGCCGATATTTTATGCGATTGCCTTCCATCATCGCTGTCGTACACTAACGTGCGGTTCGAAAGGTAACTTGTCACTATCTCAAGTATATACCTTGGAACCCGTATCCTTATGAGGGTTTTGCGGATGAGCCCCCAGTCCGCCGAGTTGAAAGCGTTTTTAACGTCTAGCGTAACGACGGCGCAGTACTTTTTGTCACCGCCCCTCCATCGGTCACCGGCTATGGCGTCTGAGGCAAGCGCCACGACGTGGCTTATGGCATCTATTGTAGACCGCGCTCTACGGAATCCATACTGGTTATCCGATAGAGCACGTCTTTCTTCAACCACAGCTAGCAGGCGTTCATATACGACCCTTTCCAATACCTTGCCCATTGTGTCCAACAGGCAGATGGGTCGGTATGACGATGGCTCGTTCAGTGGCTTATTGGCCTTCGGAATAAGGACCAGCCTTTGGATCTTCCACCCGTCCGGGAACGTCCTTTCTTCCAGGCACCTTTGCAGCAACATCATGAAGACGTCTGGCCTCCTACGTATCGCTGCCTTTAAGGCCTTGTTTGGGACTCCATCTGGTCCAGGGGTTTTTTTGTCCCCAATCCGCTTGCAGGCGCTTAAAAGCTCGTCGGCAGAAATTGCTGGTATGGCTTCCTCTTCCCTGCCGAGGAGGTTTACCAACACATACGGCGGCCTCTGCGGGAAAAGTGTCGCAACTATTCTTCGGAGCGCGAGCGGACACGTGATTTGCGGTGCCTTCTGTCCTTTGACCTTCTTCAAGGCCACTTTATATGCCGTTCCCCATGGGTTAATATCGGCATCCTGGCATATTTCCTCAAGACTTCTCCTTTTGCTGGCCCTTATGGCTTTCTTTAAGTCATTGCGCAGGTCTTTGTAGAGTAGGAGCAATTCATTGAAGTTTTCCCTACCTCTCGAGCGCTGCACTTTTCTTCTGGCTTTCAAGCAGTTCGCTCTTAGAGACGCTATCTCTTCGGTCCACCAATGGCACGGAGACCCTCTTCTCCGTGTATTTCGTCTTCGGGGCATGGCGGCGTCGCATGCTTGTACCAGCAACTTCCCTACGTTTTGCCGGAGTTCACCAGCTGTACCGTCTCCACCCACGTAGGAGTCCATAATGGTGTTAAAGACATCCTCGTCAAAAAGTGCATCTCTCCACCTCGGCCCAGTAGTTTTATTCCACCTATTACCTCTGTCCTCTCTGGATGCTATGTCGAGGAAGATGGCCTGGTGATCGCTATTTGTGTACTCCTCACTCAGCGACCACTTGCATCTGGCCACTAGACCGTCGCTAACAAAGGTGAGGTCTACTTTCGAGCCCCTTCCTGCCTTACGAAACGTATCTCGCTGCCCATCGTTCAGAAGAGATACTTTCAGCATGGCGAAAGCCTCCAGCAAGCTGCGTCCTCTCGCATTGCAGGCCTTACTGCCCCACTCAAAGGCCCAAGCATTGAAGTCCCCCGCAATTAATACGGAAGGCTTCTCCCGGGCATCTGCGACGAGTTCATCTAGCATGCTTTGAAATTCGCTTTGTGTCCAGCTTGGAGGAGCGTAGCAACTATAGTAGCATATATATTTAGCTGTCGCCCTGACGAATCCGCTGTGCTGGCAGTCCCCATCCAAGAGTGCTATAGGACCAGGCGCCCAAATTGCTGCTTTTTTGGACGCGTCGGTTACCCAAGTGCCTTGACTTGCCCTGCGATATGGTTCACTCAGTAGTACCAGGTCCACCTCTTTCTCAGCGACCGTTTGCCGAAGTAGGTCATGAGCTGCTTCGCCGTGATTGAGATTAATCTGCATTATTCTCATTTCCGCGCTTTACCGATCAGTGCCTGCTTGAACAGCGGGCATTTCCCGCTTCCCGCCACGTGCTTAGCATCTAGATTCGGCGTCTTTCTGCAGAACATACAGGAAGGGTCCTTAGTGCAGTTTTTTGCAATATGGCCATCCTCTCCACACCTCCGACAAGCCTTTGACCGGTCAGATGGAGCTGCACATTGCTTTGCTATGTGCCCAAACTCCAGGCATCGGAAACATCTCAACAAAGGTGTGCGCTCTCTGATCCTACAGATCACCCAGCCTATGCGCAATTTCCCGCCTGCCAGTAGCTTAGCGGCTTCCTCCTGCTGTAGGGTAATGAGCGCCGTCTGCGTGCCGCCATATGCTTTTCTTAAGTTGACCACCTCTGCGGATGCCACCCCATATTGGGACTTAAGTGCGCTGCTTATGTCCTCCCTGGTGGTGACTTCGTCGATGTCCTTGCACTCGACCATTTTACGTTGCTTCAGACACCTGACTTCGGCCTCCCCTCCTAAAAAGGAGCCCACTGCCGCTCTCAGCTCTTCCGCCTTCTCTCCGCTCTGGTTTAGTTGCAAGAGAAGCTCGCCCTTCTGCGTTCTTCTTATCTTTTGCACCGCCTCACCAAACTTACTTAATTGCGGTTCGTCCTTAACTTTACGGAGCATATCCGCGTATGAGAGCTCGCCTTTAGCTGCTATGACGATAGCGTCGGGTCTACCCTTCGCAGGTCTTTCTTTTAGCCGATCTGCCTTTCTTTTCTTCTTCATTTTCGCTCTGACCTTCTGCCACTCCAAGTCCTTCGATGGGCGTTGGCCGTTAGGGGCGCTAGCGGTGTGCTGTTCAGCGGCCCCCGTGATGGCTACGTTACGACGTTTAGCGGTCGGCGTGTCCGCATCCCCGGGCTGCTTACGTTTACTCGCCCCAGGCTGTGTTCGCTTCTCCCCGCTTGCATACTGTAGCGGCGTGACCCCACCGCTTCGCTCCATCACCTTTTGTGCGTATGTGCGCGAGGAAGTTTGGATACTCTTATCCCTAGTCTCCTTGCGAGAAGTGTGTGCGGCGTCCTTATCAAGCCGGCATTTTTCATACATCGTTTTGATGCCGTCTATTGTGTCGCGCATTTGTTGGTTTATGTGCCGCCTTTTTCCATCGTTTTCCTGCAGCATCGCAACCAGATCGTTTATGTAGCCGCCCAGCTTTACGAAGGCTGCCACGTCCTCCACGTCCACTGGTGTGTGGTTTGGCGTCTCTGGGAGCGTCTGTCCTAACTGAGGCTGCGTTTGCACGCCTACTGGCGACCTCGTTATTCTCCCGCTCACTTTGAAGGGGTTCTCTTCGCTCAAAGCGCCGGCGTGACCCCTAATGCCTGTTGGTGTGCGAATGAGGTGTGTGTGTGCGTGTGCGTGTGCGTGTGTAAGTTTAAATATCAAAAATGCACAAATATTGTAAAAGTTACACACTGAACGATAAAATGGAATTGAGTTTGAGAATAAGCGAAAGACAGGAAAAGAGGAAAGAAAAAAGAAGAAAGTTATTGTTGGTAAGCCTCGGACGTGCGATTATTCTCTATGTCGTTGCATTAGACTAACGCTTTTTGTAATCAAAAATTAAGGAGAAAATTTCTCCTACATACACACTACTTGTGCTACACGGGTATATTAAGTTTGTGCAGATATATGCAAAGCCCAAAAGGACTTGAGATAGATCCATCCATCTATCATTATACTGACCGGCTAAAAATCACTTTCGGTGAGCTTATCTATCCGACTTGCTTTTCTTGTGTGCAGCTTACAACTCGCAATTTTTAAGACATACTGATGCAATATTTTGGCTCAACACTGTAGATTGACCTATCAAATCCCATTAATAATTACTTGGCGATTTTAGTTAAGAATTTTGAATTTTGAATAATGTAAACGTTTCTCATATAGTGACCTTTTCATAAGAAGATGCTGTGACTATAGGATATGATTGTAAAAATAATAGGATCCGATAACACTTGCGCTTCGACCAAAAGACGAAAAGTTATCAAACTTCGACACTCTATCAAACATTTCCACAACAACTTTTCGATGGACAGCAGGTGCAAATGGACAGCTACCAGACATATAGACGGATGGATGGATGGCTGGTCGGACGGACCAGACAAGCTTAATTAAGTTTCAAAAAATAATTCAGTAACTATATAGGTATAAGAAAAGATGGATCTGCCATACATCCTTATAAGTGTTATATACATCCACACAAACTTAATCTACCCTGCATCGCAGATGGAGTAGGTGAGAAGTATTAAAATAGTTTTTTTACATGTGACACAAAATATTTACTGTTAGGGCGTATGCTAATGAAATTCTCTATGATTTGATTTATAAAGCAATTCGTTTCACTGGACTTTGTACGTTTCGCTCCTACACAGAGTTTTACACATGACTCATAATCTTAAGCAAAAAATGACGCGATAATTGAAAAGCAATCCTTATAAAGTTTAATCGCACTTAGCCAAGGTGTAAATGAATATATTACGTGTGTTCGGAGATCGACCGGAAAAAAGAACAAGAAAAAGCTTGCAAAAAATAATTTTTAGTTTTTTTTTTATTTTGTTTCAATTTTTAAACAACCCAACCTATATCCGCCTGAGCAGCCGAAGGCGAGGAATCTCGACTAGCAAGTCAATGGTCGTGGGTTTGCATCTCAAGTGCGGTAGAGTTTTTAGTAAAAGCCGATAGCCTTAGATGCTAGTGCTTTTAAGAGTTTAGTCTTAGAATTTATTCCCTTTTTCTTATTTATTCTATTAACGGTATGTCAAACTTCTAGTCCGGCTTCAATAGTCTGTTCAAATGGTGTAAGACTGCTAGTATAACACTGAACATAAAAAAAATGCTATAAATTGTGCTTTTCTTGATCTACTACTACGTCGTCTACTTATTACATTGATACCTACAAAGCTGGTGGGATTAACTGACTAGATTTAATTACTTGGCAGTGATTCTTGATCCAAAGTTGAGATTCAATATACATATTGAGTAGTAGTGAGTCAATAAAGCCAAATTGTTTGTGGAATTTGTAAAAAGGTCGTCAAAGGAATACTACGACCCTTGTGTGTTATCAGTCATCAAAATACAAGAAGCGAAGCGCCTGAGCGCATCCTTCCGATGTTCCGATGACCAAAATATAATAAATTGACGGCTGATTGGTTGACCTTCGTTATGGTGGATTATCAGATGGTATATCATATTTTGGATTACGTTGCGATCATGTGCAACCGAGTGTATATTTAAGCTTATCGACTCTACTATGGATTAAACCGTGAGATCTTTTTTGTATCGATTGGACCTGACCACAAATAGAGGATATTACTCGGCGTTGCGCTTACCTTCAAAAAGAAAACAAAAAAAAGAAATTAAAATTCAGGCCCATACCGGATCATTAAGCATACCCCCTTCGCATCATCGGTCTTTTAAACTAAATCTATGTTAAACTTGACTTGACTTGATTACAGAACAGATATCAACGAATTGGTATTATTATCTTGAATATTTCCTTTGTACGTATTTCGATTAATATCCACAAAAAGTGAAAGGTTTTTATGATTTTGCTAAATATAAACTTTTCTTCGTGATATTATTGTAGTCGCAAACTTTTATATGAGTGACTCGAGTTGCTTGCTGACTGCTTAGTTGATAATTTTCGACTTTTTTTTTTAAATTTTTTTTAATCGTTTCGTTTCTTTGAGGAAGGCATGCCCTGCTGTAGACAAATAACGTATTTTCGTAGCTTTTTTTTGCTGCTTATACGTTTGTCTGTTTGTATATGTTTTTAAGCATTTATGCTTATCTCGTTGCACTTAATTATGCAAAATGTTGTGCAAATTCAATTACCCTGCCACTAATACAAAAACAATCAAGACAGCGACAATAACAATAACAACAATAACAAAATAACCAAAATTTCTTTGCTTTACGTTGGTAAGCATTTTGTATTTTGTTCGTGTTCCATATTCACCATCTCCTTGTCCTCTTTGACGACAGCATCAGCACATTCTCCACTACTACTACTACTACTACTACTGTTCTACAACATAATAATTGTACAATAGCTATACAGTAACAGCATATTATGGCATATAAGCGCATACAACAAATATATATATATACATATATATATATTCATTCATATATATATATATATGAACGAACGTATTTAGTTTCGTTTTAGGAAATTGTTTTTAAGTTGACATTTAATAAGTTTTAAACGCTTATTATGTTTACAATTGTTGCTGTAGTTGGTTATTAAGTGCTGTACTCACATAGTGACATAAATACGCACAAAAAAACATACAAAGACACAACCATATATATATACATATATATATATATATATATATATATATATATATAGATAGATATATATATTAATTTTCCCCTAAGGGGTATTATTATAATAGTGCAGTTGGATGCACAAAGAGATATGAAGCAGAGAAAAGTATCGTCAGACAAGAAAATTGCTTAGGAACATAACAGAGCACTCTGTTACGATCACGGATACGAACCATATGGCT
Organism: Glossina fuscipes; assembly: GCF_014805625.2. Taxonomy (NCBI): domain Eukaryota; kingdom Metazoa; phylum Arthropoda; class Insecta; order Diptera; family Glossinidae; genus Glossina; species Glossina fuscipes. The sequence continues at coordinate 6,439,416 of NW_023998414.1, forward strand.
CCCCTAAACTTTAGCAAATAAATTTATACTATATATGTATATATATTTATACTTATATATATATTTACATATATAGATATATGTATTAATTTTCTCCTAAGGCGGATTATTACAATAGTGAAGTCGGACGCACAGAAATATGAAGCAGAGAAAAATATCGTCAGTCAAGAAAGTTGCTTAGGAACATAACAGAGCACTCTGTTAGGTTCATGGATACGAACCCTATGACTCGCTTAAGCTCTATCAAATACAACAGGGAACAAAAATCTATAAAGGGGGTGTGAAGATAAATTCAAATTTAACTAGCAAAGACACCTACCATATCTGTTAATAAAATTCTGTTGACGGCTTAACAGAGCTCTGTTAGGTAATTAAAATTAAGATATATTTGGATTTGAAACCCTCCTCTGTCCATATTAAACAACGTAAAATATTTTTGTGGACATTTCATGAGTCTGCATGAAAATACCTTTCAAACAAACTAAAAAAATTCCAATTTTGCTTATGGGAACTATTTTTAACAATTTTTTGAAATTCGATATGTTACCGAAAAATGGGTATGGAAGAACACCCGAATTTGAGACTGTGCTGCGGCCAAACTAGAAAATTTCACATATATTCACTTCTACCACGTGAATCTAGTGGTAGACGTGTATTCTTCTATTTCCATTTCTATTCCTACTGCGACTGCGTACGCGACAGCTGTAGTCTTTGTACATTTTGAGCACATTTATTGCACATTTAAATGGATTTGAAGATCGGTTTGAAATATTTAAAGGACTCTAGGATGGAACCAAAAAAAATTCATACCTATTTAGTTGACATAATTTATTGCAATAAAAAATCGTCGTGTACTCGTCACCGCAAATGTAGTCTTACTTGGAAGTATTCGAATTAATATTCTTTAGATTTCGCAATGAACGATTACTGCGATGGCCTAAAAGAAGGTAGCAATCAATTCTTTATCCATTTAATTATCATTTGATGAAATTTGAATTTTGAAATGAGTTGGCCCATAAGCTAAACGATTTTCTAAGAATTCAAATTCTAAAAGTAATAAAACCAAATACAAGTTTTTAATGGAATATAGTTAGAAAGCGTTGCCTTAAACGTGAATATGTCGAAAAGTTTATTACTTGTTCATTTAAATTACTATCGATTTTTATAATTAGGAAATGATCGCCAGAGATTGATAACTATGATTGGTCAAATCGAATTCAGTAGTTACCTGAAAACACATCACACTTAGTATAGCGAAGAGTTCTACGATAGATCTTTCAGCACGATGAAAACTCTCATCCGACGGTAGTTTTTCGATGTTTGGCCTAAAATTCTTCACAAACTCTATTTGCTTTAGATCAGATTTTAAATTTGGATCGAATGGAATCGTGAAAGCATTTTTTGTTGCTATAAATTCTGTATCCGTTTACTTTAACAGTGTTTGCTTGCTTGAATCCAAAAAGCTCACGGCCCGAAATCGAAAAAACTTTTCGCGAAGACTAAAGACTTCAAGAGATATGTCTTTAACGTACTTTTTGCCACATGTACCGTTTTCAGTACATGCTAAAATTCGTCAATATTAAATATTCTAAATTAACATAATAGAATATAACATATATATCTTCTCACATTTTATTAATTTTTACTCTATTTCATTACAACATTAAAACATATTTGCTGGTTTATGGTCACTTTGCATGCAAATCCAATCTGTTTTATATTTCAGAAATTTAATTTTTTAAATGCCTTTTTCTTTATTCATTTTTCTTCTTTTTCTTTTTCTCCTTTTTTATATTTGCTTGTATCTTTAAATTTACTTGTTTTCTTCTCTATCTTTTCAACATGGAAAGGGTACCGCTCTCATACTAGTTGCTGCTAAGCTTCCAATTTTCGTTTTATTATTTTTACAATTTCTGTAGAAGTAGCAAAGCGAAGGACGGAGAGAGATGGATAGCGAAAGAAGCTTAACGTTATCGTTATTATTACTATTATTATTATCATCGTTATCATCATCAGCATAATCTTTTGCTTTATATTGTGTCCACGATTTCTGGGTATTTTATATATATATATATAGAGTTTTCACTTGTTTGTTACGAAATCAGTCTGTCAGCCAGGCAGTGTCAAGTAGTTTAGCAGTTAATGCTTATCATAAACGTCACACTTGAGGAATATGAGATAAAAGTGTTGAAGGACAGACAAACAGACCAGCAGCCACAGTCATTTTTGTTTTTTGCTTTGTTTTTTTTTTTTTTTTTTTTTTTTTTTTTTGTTAAGCTTACTAAAGCTCTTAAACAAATTTCTTTTGTAAATAGTCTTAGAGCGTATAACGCTGGGCCGAGAACATTAGATCACACCGTATACATACAATGATAACATTTACATATCAATAATATCCTTCTGCAAGTCTGCAATTTAATTTAATTATACGGACATGAAAACAACGAACGACATCTATGCGATACAAATAAATTAGCTTAGCAAACGATAAAGGCAGCCATCATCTAACACACATTGTTATTGCTTATGCTTTGCTTTACATATTTAAGTCATTAAATAAATGATGAGCTTTGTCTTTTCTTTGTCTTTTTTTTTGCGTAAAAATTAACTTAACTTAATTAGCTCGATGAGAAGTGCAAGTATTTGTGCTTGTTATCTTTGCTTAAGCAGTAAGAGTGAAATTGTTCTCGATTTCTTTGAATATATTATATAATAGAATGGAGAATAGAGAAAAGGATTTTTAATTGTGAATTTTGCGATTATGTATTGAAATGCATGGGTCGGGCAATATATAGGGCGTATTTTCTCAAGGTTTCATCGGGTTTAATTAAATAAATTATTCGCGTCGTTTGGCTTTAATTAGCTGCTTTAAGTCATAGTCAATATATTTATTGTTGCCTATAAAATCTCTCTCTCTCTCTGTCTGTCTTTCTCTCTAACATACTCTGATGATATTTTGTCAATAAGTGCTCTACGCTATTCAGATTGTTAGACTAGAAACAATGAAGCAATGGTTGTTTCAGGCCCTACATATCTAACATATCTCATAAAATGCGTACGCACTAACACCAATCAACCCCAACTTTATATATATGTATATAGCTAGTTGTTGTATTGTTGTGCTTTGGTAACTTTATGCATGATTTGGTGGAACGCATGTTCAGCTATTTTGCAATGAAATTGCAAACATTGTTTGTAACGATAGATACGGTGCCGTATATATGCTAAGAGTAGAAAGGAAATCGATAAAATGATTAAATTTTTCCCAGCATACGCATTAGTAACCTAGTGATGTGTTGGGCGTAAGTGTTAATCGAGCCACAATTACGTACACCGTGTGATAAGTGTGGTAATTAAACTGCATTTTTCTTTCGGCATTTGTTGTTATTATTATTGTTGTAATGGGTATTGTTATAATGCATTAACACACAGTGGATGTTAGCGGCTTTATTTTGAAATTCGAGAGAAATTTCATTAAAGTTATTTTAAGCTAAAATAAAAAAAAAAAAAAAAAAAAAAATTACTTGTATTAGGTTTTATACAGAATGAAGCCTGTGTTTAACATTATAGTCATTGCACACCAGGTATATATGAATTTTCAAGCATTTTGTAAAAAGTTTATTTTGCATTTAAGCGGGCAACGTACACCCCATAAAGTTCATGGGTCCTGCGATCACTTTTCAATAACAATAAAACATCAGTAGCATATATATCGCTCGATGGTAGTTGGGATATCTTTGTATGGGTAAATATTATATTGTCGCGCTCAGAAATATCTTTTGCTTGGAAACCGAGTTAATCGCATGTACAAGCAATGCTACGCCAATTCAATGGCATCCCAAAGAGTATAATCACGTTTCCTCTTAGCTGCCACTGCTGGCTTTTGCGTGCCTATGCAAGTCTTAATATCTCTTTAATAGCAGGTAAGCCATTTGCTTCGAATTAGATGCTGCTTGTAATAAGTGCTTTCTCTCTATTTCCTCACTCTAAGCAGTTTTATCGAAACGCTTTCAAAACATGAGTCACTGAGAATGCCACCTGATCTTAGCGCAGCCTATCGAGTGTTTTGCATTTCACGAATCTGTTACGTAGGCTACGTGTATTTTTTGTTGACCGGGTGATTACCACATCAGAGAACATGTTTTGTCCTATCGTGAACAGTATATCTTTGAGCATTAGTTCGAAGTGTGGACACAAGACCATTTTATTGGCTTAGCTGTACATCTAGAAAAACATCTCTTGTACGAACTTGTATTGCCCACAAGTAGAAAATCGTTAAAGGCCACTCGTAATTAGTTAGCTATGTCGGCCTCTTTGGAAAATGTGCATCGATTAGATGCTTAAAATTAAATGATTTTGACTTTTTTCTACGTAAAGTAACAGTCTTCCATTTAGTATAATTGAGTTATTGAATATACAGACGCTCACCATGGGATGCTTGAAATTGCATTTTCGCTATTCTCTACTTTTGTTGTTCGATTTGAAGAAGTTTATGGTGATGCTACTCCATCCATATCCCAATTGTCGGTTTAAAAATGATGATTTTAATGTCAATGATAAAATGCGGCCTGCAGTAAAACTTAGTGGACGAAAATCCAATTCCAATTTTGAGTAGCTTAGTAGGTTGATGAACCAACAATTTCTAGCCAATAACATGCAATGGGAACGATTCAAGAGGAGGGAAAATGGCTAACACGCTAATTGACTGCAAATTCCGTTCCGAACTATTTTAACACCGCGGCTTTATTGCTTGCCAAGCAAAAAAACAAGAGTTCTCTCTGGCCTATTGCGATTGGCGACGATGAGTGAATTTATTATGGCAATCTCAAGCACAAAAGGCCATGGATTCGCCTAGGAGAGGCAGGCACATCGACACCGAAGTGGAGCATTCGTGGCCATAAAGTTTTGCATTTGCAGTCCATTAGGCGGGATAGGTAAGGTGGAGTGTATTGCGAACTGTTAAAAGTGAATGAAATTGTTACTGCCGATGTCTACCGACGCTAATCGAATAAATGGAACGATGTATTGTTGCAAAAAAAAAACAATTAAGAAATATTGTTGAACTATGCAACAAATACGCAGTTGCCTAGAACGCTATAGCATCACTTTAAGAAAACCCATTTGCCGGAAATGTCCTATTGTATCGTTTGATTCCAGAGTGTGAAAATTTACTTCTTTTTTCTTTTTTTTTTTTGGTTAAAGTCGATCACAAACGGATACAATTTCCTTATTTGTTATTTTTGAAAACAAAGGTCGTTCCATATTAGGTTGTACTGTGGGCGCGTCATGCGGCCGATTTAATTCAATTTCAATACCAGCCTGCACAAGAGAATTCTCAGAGCATGTAACAAATTTGAAGATGACTGTTGCACTTTTGCGAACGGCAGAATGCTTATCACAATAGTTACCCAGATAGATGGACATACAGATGGACAGAAGGACAGGCGATCATGGCCAAAACCATTTAGAAATTAATTCTGATCACGTGTATGTCC
>NW_023998414.1:6444920-6452159 GCF_014805625.2 Glossina fuscipes
TCATGGCCAAAACCATTTAGAAATTAATTCTGATCACGTGTATGTCCATCTTTGTAGGATTTTTGAAGGCTGCTTGTGGACGTTGCAAACGTTTTGATAAAACGAATATGAATGAAGTGATTTAGTCAATATCAAGCGCAGACAAATTTATATATTTATTGAAGATTTAATTCTACCATCGCGCGCAATATAAATTTTATTTTGTCCGCGTGTTGACCGCACTCGTTCAAAGATTGCGACGATGCGAGCATAACGCAATTTTATTTCACATTGTTTCATATATATTTATGCATATGCTTCAATTTGATGTTTTGCAAAGTTATTATAACCGCGCAAATAGTATTTGAAAATGTATTTTCCAGATATTTCTAAACTCGACCTGTCATGCAGACGTGATGTCATTACTGTTGAAACATTTGAATGACAATTTATTTATTTATTTTTTTTTATTTTTTTGCTATAGAAGGTTAGCTTTTGTTAGATGCATAACAAGCAAATATGCTTAAAATTGATGAATGATGAATGCTAGCAATTTTCGCAAATGCACATATACACATGTACGTGAATACATTCGTTAAGCAGTGTGAAAATATTTGATCGCTTTTTAATTGTGCGTTAAACTTAAAATATGCAAATAAATCAAAGCAAACATTAACTGTTGGCAGTTATTGCTATTGAATCTCCCATGAATATGCATTCATAGTGCATATGTGATATGTGTGTGTCCATGCTTGTGCATAATATCAAATCAAAGGTTAACAATGTATTATAAAATCTATCTTTCTCTTTCTCTCTCTCTCTCTCTCTCTCTCTTTCTTTCTCTTTCTCTCTCTCTCTTCATATTTACGCCATCCTCCCTTTTTCGCTTTTAACTCCATTTGTCATTCGTTTGCTTTTTAAACCGACTATTAAGAGTTTAGAGACAAATCGTTTCTCTCCTTTGCATCACAAATAAGGCTAAAATCTTTTTAGGGTTAAAATGTTAGTTTGTTACATACATAAAGCTTATATGTATATGCGTGTCTCTTTGTCTGTTTGTTTGTTTGTTTATATATATGTTTATGTATGTGCATATGTTCCATATATTTTTGGGTAATAAATTTTCCAGAGAAATTTCAGCTTTAAAGGCATAAATCTCTTTCCACTTTAGACTTCTAAAAAGCTATGGTTAGCACTTAAGTAGCGCATTATATATGCATAACCGCATATATATATATATATATATATATATATATTATGCAGAACACATGTCCTGCATATGTGCACGATTAGTTAGGTGTTAGCATATGTATGTATGTGTATTAGCTACCTAAACAAAGAGACCTAATTTACATAGAAATTACATAAGCATTAAAATCTGTTCATACAAACATTCATGTAATAATAAATTTCTCCTTTTTTTTTCATCTTAATAGTCTCCCGTAGTCCTGTATTTCATGCGTGAATAAATCATTCAATAAAAAAAAAAAAAAAACAGAAGAATTTATAGAATTTACACAAGAGCCTGCTATCTTGTGCTGTTTTTATACCCATCACTGAGGGATGACTGTTATATCTATTTTGTTGAAATGTTGGCAGCACTCGAGAAGGAAGTTTCACAGATTCCACAAAGTACATATACTCTTTGATCAGCATCAAATACTGAATTGTTTAAGGTATGTCCGTCCGTCCAACAACTAAGCTATCTACTTGAAATTTGGCAGAAACATTGGAAGTTCTTGTGCGCAGGTTGTTATTCAAAAAAGGTCAAATTACTCGAAGGACAGGCTTACAACAATACCGCGTAAGCCGAGAATACCTCCATTTTCTAGAAGTAATAAAAACGTGGGTTTTTGTTCATTGCTCGTAAGGTGGATCAGATAAATCTACAAAACTTTAATGGTACATTCCATGCGCGAAAGATGGAAAAAATCGGCCACGCCTAAGCAATCTTCTGGTGTGTCAAAATTTCATTTCATTCCTTTATAGTCGCGACAAGCAAGCTTCGAAAACTCCTTGGCTGCCGTCAAAGGGAAAAAAAAAAGACATGCCCATATTTGATTGGCCGCGGCCACCAATTCCTCTGCCTCCTTCTCCTTTCCCACTTCTCGCCTTTTCCACGTCTCTGCTTTCCGGCCTTCCGACTGACCGTTACAGTGTTACGCAAATAGGGGACTTCCCCTGAATGATTGCTTCAGAAAGATCATATTTCTCCAAGATGGTTCTTTCAATTGAAAGTCTCCTTGCATTAGGCTCGCGTCTGATGATTCGAAAAAGTAAACAATGTAATATAAATGCGTAAATATGAAGGGATAATATGAGCATGATATTACGAGTAAACAATGATTATATTTATTGAAACAAATTTTTAGCATATATTTGTACAGATCTTAAGCTATTTCCAAAATGTTTCAAATAATTTTCTTAGTTTACTTACGTATACTAAATAATTGATTACAATTTTGAAAGCAATTTATTTATGGTCGGACAAAGTAATTAAAAATGAAAATTGAAAAGAATTTCTTTCTCAAATCTTCTATTAAAGCGAAATAATTATGAAATTACGTGTACACATATACACACGAACAGTCCCGGAATTTGGGTTTTTTTTTTTTTTCGATTTAATAAAGAAAAATAGTATCGATTTTTTTTTTTTTTTCATTACATCGAACGATTTCTAGACTAAATTTGTTTAGTATTTTGTGGTGACTATGCAGATAATGATATATTTGTAGGTGTTGCGGCGAGACAAAGATATTATTCAAGTTTTTCCTTTGTTGTTTTTTATGTATTTTTTTGATTTGAAAAACGTTTCGGTATTTTTCAATTATTTTTCGATTTATTTAAACAATGTTGAGCAGTTTTGTGGTCAATAGAAATTTTCAACTCATATTGAACGCTATTGATTGGTTGTCTTCCTCTTTTTATTCTCCATAGTATCCGGTATTATTTCCATACAGACCATTTGTTGATATAAAGTCTTACCGATAGCTGCGGGATTAAGGGTAACTACAACATCGGCAGCTTCCAAAGCTTTAATTTTATAGTTGGCGCCACCCTTACCGCCCGATATAATGGCTCCGGCATGACCCATACGACGGCCAGGTGGTGCTGTTAATCCGGCAATAAAACTGACAACAGGTTTACGACATTCACCGCTGTTATGTTCAATTAAAAATTCAGCGGCCCTCTCTTCGGCGTCGCCACCGATTTCTCCAATTAATACGATTCCTTTACATTCAGGATCATCTAAGAAGACCTCTAAACAATCAATATAGTTGGTGCCGTTGAAAGGATCACCTCCTATGCCGATACACAACGTCTGACCCAAACCATAGAAGGTGGTTTGATTAACGGCCTCATAGGTTAGGGCGCCAGAGCAGTGCAAATTGGGCATAATGCCCGGCCATATACATAAGAGAGGCATTGTCGGAGTTGTGTCACGCTCTGGCACTATAATACCGGGACAATTAGGACCAACTAAACGACTTTTATCTTGATCCATAAGATAATTTTGAATTTTTATCATATCATGTTGTGGTATACCTTCGGTAATGACTACAATTAATGGTATTTCTGCGTCGACCGCTTCCAATATCGCTTTAGCAGCATTTGCCGGTGGAACGTATATTATGGTCGCATGAGGTTGCGTGGCAGCTTTCGCCTCTTCTACACACTTGAATACGGGTAAACCCAAATGTACTTCGCCTGCTTTCTTTGGCGAAACTCCACCCATCAGTTTAGTACCGTATTCCAGGGCTGCTTTGCAATGAAATGTGGCCGTCTTGCCTGTAAAACCTTGACATATAACCCTAGTATCTTTATTTAAAATTAGATTTGGAATTGTTTTCGCGTAACAATCACTTGTCTGCGAACGTCGCGACGTTATCAGCAATTTTTGAAAGGACTCTAAAAAACTTCGATTCAGTACACGTTTTACATTTATAAAGCATGACATGGCTTTGGTTGATGATTGGCGATTGAATAATGATTTAACAAGTATTATTATCGAAAATTTTATTATATAAAAAAACAAAAAAAGAAAAGATTATTATCTTTTATGCAAAATATATCGTTTTATTTATATTATTTTTTTCAATGTATTTATTATACGTCGTGTATTCAAAATTTTCTTTATTAAACTGATATTATAATGAAAATTTTTTTTACGTATCTTTTTAGGTAAAGAATTTGACATTTGAAAGGAATTTTTCGTTCAGATTTCCATTGACAATTTAAAACTTCAATCTGTCGACGAACAATTGTTCATTTGTTAAAGTGACCAGTCGCAAGAATATATATATATGTATATATATATATTTATATGTATTTTTATTATTATTTTTTTGGCTTTCAATCTTAAATGCTTTGCCCTGATTGTCACTGCGTAGAAAATTGAAAATTTTAACGTTCATTGACTGTAAAATCACTCAATATAGGATAAATTACAGTGAAAGGAAGGCGTTTGTGCTTAAATTGTTTCAAGGCCTAAGTGATAAATAGATTTTAAGGAATTTTTGTGAAATGCTTATCCTTAGATATTATACGAATCGTATTCGTTCATGTCGTGCATCCTTGGAAAAATTTACGGCACATCACACAGAACAGTAAAAGGGATCTACACATGGGATATCATTTTTTTTTTTCCAAACTCCCACACATCCACGCTCACGAAAATAAGGATAAAACTTCGATTGCAAAAATTAATAATGATTTTAAAAATTTACATTTCCTTTTAATACGGAATACGGAAATGATAAAGATAGTAAGAAGAATTTTGAAGAATTTGAATTTAAAATTCAACTATGAATTTTCATATGATATTTAAAGCGATTGCAATAAAAGTTAATGTTGTAGTGCTTCAAGGGAACTGTTTTAAGGCTGAATAGAGAGGAGAATAGTAGAATAGAAATGAAGATTGTTTTTCATCGGCAATCATACTCGTAATGAAAGAAATGAAAGGTTTCGTAATGCATGCAAATATTTTCTTTATCGTATAGAGATGTAAGAAAAGCGAAGAAAAGTTAAGAAAAGAAATAATAGTCATTTCTTAAATTTACACTTTTAATTATTTTTAATTTTTAATTGGTTTCTTTCTCCTGCTTTTTTACAGACAACATCTAATTATTGGGGCTTACTTTGTATTTTCACTGTCCATTCTCGCTTTTTCTTTACTTATATTTCTTTACTTGTTGTACATTTGTTTAATTCGTTTCTATTTTCGTGACTATCACGAATAAGTAAACCTATGCTTACCCAATGGGGGAGGAAATGTTATTGAGAAGTAAGCCCATAATCGGATATCTACTTATTTCTTAGTGTTTCTGTGTAAAGCCAAAAAAAAAAAAAAAAAAAACAAACCTGGTCATCCTACTACTAACGGAATGGAAAAAGTTTCTATTTTACTATAGTTTATAAATAATATAAGCATTAGTTTATATATAGCTCGCGGCTAAACTCAGCCAAACGTAGCATAATATAATACATAATTGTTTGATAAAAACATCGTGACAACTATGCTACCTGTAGTGTTAATAATCGAGAAACACTGCACTATTTGTTTTGTATCAAGCTTATAAGTATGACTTTAAAATTTTGCATTTTGTAGAGAGCGATAAAAGGCAATTAGAATGTAAAGTGAAAAAAAGAGGGAGAGAGAGAAAGATAATTAAATAGAATAAGCACAAAGTTCGAGCCCATGGCGAGTTTGTTTGAGTGCATGCACAGCATTCCATAATTTTATTAGCTTCCATTATTGTTGGCTGTAGTAAAATAAAGTTCTTCGCCTCTTTACGGGACAAAAACAATAGAAACGCAAACATATTAAATTTAGTTATACCGGGCTGTGTTCCGTATAAGTGTACTGTGATTTTTTGCGCAATTTTATTGCAGTAGTTAACAAGAAAAACTTTAAATGGCCTAGAAATGAGTTTAAAATTGTTTTTAATTTTCACTTTATAGTCCAAAATTTGTTAGTTACTTGGCAATGGTACACGTAAAAGGATAACGAATGAATATTGAGTAGATAGGTAAATAATGAGAAGGCAATAAACGTACACGCAATTAAATAATGTAACGATTTACATTCCGTGAGAATCGTTAGATGCGATGATATCCAAAAAAATAGACCTATGTCCTTCGAATTCAGTAAAATTGATTTCTTTAACATTTTTCAATTATGAACTAATTCTCATCGTGAAATAGTGAAAATTCAATCTTTTGATCGCATAAAGAAACAGTTTTCATCGAAACGATTATACAGAGAGAGGGTTCAAAATAGTGCCGCAGTGGACTGATCACAACTATTTTCAAAGTATTGTAAAGCATTCGGTTATACGAAATATCGTTAAAACATTTTAAAATTACAGTTTGCAGAGTGATGAACACAAGAAAAAGAAGACGGACCGACAAGCTAAGATCGATTCAGAATATGACTCGAAGTCATGATCAGTATTAATGTTATATGGGATCTCGTTAGCCGACAAATTTGTTTAAAACAAAGAAAAAAAAAAGAAGACTGTTCTACGCGTAACGTAGTGGCGAACGAAACAACTGAACTAAATTTAGCAAAGCATTTCTGCAGCGCATCATATATACAGCGAAAAGGTAATTGCGCTCCGGGTAGTGGCGAACAAAACAACAGAACTAAATCTTGCAAAGCATTTCTGTAGCTCGTCATATATACACCGAAGAGGTAAATGTGGGGGGGTAACTGCATCTGCCGAAATTTCGTTTTTCAATTATAATTATCTCCAGTATAGGTTTAATTCTGATACAAACTTGAATATTTTAGCTTACGGGAGCAATTATGGAAACAGTTGTTCAATCATATTTATAAATATGTTAGTCATTGCTTCACTATTCAATTTAAAATAATATTCAGTTTTGCTTTGTCGTGTGTGTCTTATACATTCATTTATTGCTCTAACAATTGGTCATTTAGTTTATCAGTATTTTAAAGTATATTAGAAATAAAGAATTACTATATGTATATACATATATATATATACATTTGTAATAATGTTCTCGGTACTATTCATATTTGATTTGTACTTGAAAATAGTTAAAGAAATAACTTCCTTCATATTTCATTCTCTTTAATGGACTTTTTATGTCATTTATTCTATAGTTCTTCCTTGTTTGCTTTTTTGCCCTCACACAAAAAGTGTTGAAATGGATTTAATATGTTCTTTGAATTTTTCTGCTGGCCATTTATATGTATGACATTTATATATATATATATATATATATATATATATA
>NW_023998414.1:6452259-6501178 GCF_014805625.2 Glossina fuscipes
TATATATATATATATATATATAGATAGGTAGAGCGAGAGAGAGGCAAAGAAAGGTAAGGATACGAAGAGTAACTATGCTGCCGTAGTGCTGTCACATATATTTTTGTATCATATGTGTGCTTGGGATAGATAAAATTTTAGCCATTGGTCATATAGTCGTAAAGCATAACAAAAAACCGAAAAAAGAAAATAAAAAAAATAAATTTTTACTTGATATCATGTCCATTTGTGAAAAAAAGGGAACAAAAAAAAAAAAATAACCGAAAAAGTGAAGCATAATTCTATGAATTATTTAGCCTACTTTTCGGCACTCTCAAAACTGTGTATTCTTTTTGCCGATCTTTAAAATCCCAAGGCAATCTTACAACATATCTTAAAGTGCGCCCCCTCCCCCCTCCCCCCGCGCTCTCTAGCCACAGCCGACAATCCGACAACAAAAAAAGGGAATAAAATTTGATAAAATTTTTCAAATAAATAAAATTTATCCATCAAATGTAAGTCGAAAGGAACTATTGCCTGGATCTGCTCAATTTTAGCAACTTGCTCTGGTGAGCGAATGTTTAGTTTTTAATTTATGGTATCAAATATTTGTTTAAATTTCGTAACTTGTATTCGCATTGTAGTCATATTGCATTTCGATTACTGTGTGAATGTTCTTTCGGTACTTTGGTGTAGTTGCCACAGTCGGAGGTAAATTTGTGGTAAAACATTTCATGCCGAAGTATTCATATATGTATATATATATATATATAAGTGAACATCTCAGAAATCATCCCACATACGTATAAACACACCTACGCATAGTCACATGCTTGTATCAATTCACAATCAACCGAATGTACTTTTAAGATTGCACGATAATGTTGTGCAAAGAGTCAATATATGAAATGCTTAACTCATGGCGATAGTGTTGGAACCCAGGATACGTGATTGTGTACATAACAAAGACATAAGTATCGTTATGTATGTATATATATGTATGTGTTTGTTTGCTTATACACCGATGTTCAGGAGCGACGATAAAATGTCATCCAAGTTAGAATTGAATTGTAAGTGGTTACGAAAGCGAAAGAAAATCTCTCTTTTGAGGTAAACCACACAACTAACAATAACAAACAGTTTGGCAGTCTGAGCGATGATTACATTACGAATATGTCTCTTTGTTGATATATAGGATAGGGTGTTTATGCCCACTGCAATATTCTCCTCCTATTCGTAATGCTTAAGAATACGTTACGCAGCCATTACGGAATCACAAGAAGCCGTCTAAAGATGCTTAGTAAGTGTAGTCTGCCAATGTGAATAATTCAAGACATTAAATTCCGAAATGATTTTCACTTTGTCTTTTGATATTATTTGAAGCTCGTTGGTGATTGATTTAATTTGACTTAACATGGCGTACGTGTTATTCACTATTCAGCTGATTAATTATTGGTCGTCCAGTATGATGTGTTTACTGAATCGCATTTTAATTCCGGCTTTCAGTTGACAATAGCGGCAAGCAGAAGAATAAATGATTATAATGCTAGCGCTTGTCGTCTCCTATGACTTCTGATATCAAAAATGCTTTATCTCATATCTGCTGCGAAAATAAGAAATTAATTTCGCTTTTGATTCGATAAATCGATGAATGAGTTAAATAAATGTACTCTTAATCTTAGTTTTGGAAAACCTGAGGTTAATCCAATCGTTTTCTTTTTTTCATTTTCGAAAAAAACTTGTGTCATTAGCAAGCCCAAATTATGATCGATTGATATCTTTATAAACAGTTATTTACATGCATGTACATGTTTATATACACTGCCTCAAAACTGGCCTAGCCGTCGAGGAGAAAACCGGGTTTTGACAGTCGGCTAAATACCTGAATACAGAAGTTATTAGAAGCAGCGAAAAAAGGCGCTTTAAGGCGATCTGCAGAAAGTCAGATGTAGATCCATGGGGCTTCCCTCGACCGCATATAGCGAATGACTCAGACGCTCACGGACAACTGTGCGAAAGTGTGTCCAGAACTCTCGATATCCTTGCGTATCGGCGTAATGTGGGCAAGTGTGCGTAGATAAATGGGATATGCCCACCAGTTTAGTCCTTCAAGAGGACTACATGTCTTTCTCAGTCCACGCGTTCTGGAATTAGTTGTATACCGCTCAACACACTACCACGACTTATCGTTTTTTAGCCGTGCTGTCTTACCCGATGTCTCCATTTTCAATTCGAAGATTCACAAACACTACTCTCTTTTTTCATCCCGCTCTTCTTAAAACCCTTCCCGATTACCTTCGTGCCGACACTTATAGGGGACATTCTCTGAGTGGCTGGTCATAGAAAAAAGAAAATTCATCGGGTATCCAAAGACGTCGTTGTCGGCGAGGAACAACACAAAAAAATTGTCTCGTCCTTTTGCGAAAGTTTATTACAGTGCTGAAGGTGCTCGGCCTCACAAAGAGGAGCGAGGCTCTTCCGTAGAGCGTAAAGGAGCTGTTGACAGTTTGTAGTAAAATAAGCGGCAATAAGACCCTTGACACGGACGGAATCCTAGGCATGAAATCCATATTGCCCCTATACACAATTCTTTGCTGAAATTATTCTGGATGTAGCACATTATTGGGCACTGGGACGTTGGAAATCCAGAGGAAGAATGCCCTAAGAAAGAAGCTAAACTATGTGATGACCATTGAATTGAAACGTGCAAAACACTCTGTGAAAATAGTTAACGAAATTTTATTCTGGTCTTAAACCATATGGTGCCACTTGTGCCGTCTGTCCTGTCAACACTGTTCTTTCGTTTTTAACTCAAGGCTGCTGTTGGACGATTACTAAATCCAATATTGATTACTCAATGGGTTCATGAATTTTTTTCAAGAATTTTCGAAATATTTTACATTTAAGATGAACTAAAGTTTCGCTATGTATATGTATGCGTTGGTTCGAATATTTTAATGATGCGTTAGTTACCCTCCCTATCGGAGATTAATGAGTTCAGCCATAATGCTTTTAGGGCTTTTTCATGCTTTCGCAATCGCCTCGCTTTCTGCATATTAGTATTGATGGACTATTGATCATTGCCGATAGCGAGTAGGTTAGATCTGTTCAAATTGCAGCGAGAAAAATTGAAAGTTTGCGCGTTGTTGAGAATAGCTAGTTGCCCAGACCTGTTCTGAACAATTTTGCATTTGCTTTTTTGTCTTGTTTCCTTTTTCCTTATTTCATTGTCCGTCAAACGATTTTCATTTCGATCGAGATTTTGCTTTGGATTCGAATGTTTTTTTTTTTTTTTTTCAATTTTTCTCCAATTTTTTTTTTATAAAAATATTCATTCGTTTTGAAGACATAAGCTGTTAAACGGAAGATATGCTTTACGGAAGAATCTGTATGTTGGTAACATTTGGTTGCTGAAATGAAACTATTAATAATAAATGAAAATTTTAATTTCGACCATATTTTTATTCTTCCCGTATATTCCTGCTTTCTTTACGGTGGTGATAGTGGTTGTGATATGTGTGGTTCTTTAATGCTTTGTTCATTTATTTTCTTTCATTTTCATTGTTTTCTGTTTCATTTGATTTGGGGTGTTGGCATCGTTTTCCAGTTTAGTTTATGAGAAGAGCATTTTAGCTTAATTGCTTTTGTACATTTTCTTTACCCCTTTCGGTCTCCGTTGTTCTATTCCCTTCGTTTCCTCGGTAATCGTCGTAGCACTACTATACGTACACTGGCTCATCAACAAATTTTTCTGTTTCTACTTATGTAGATATGTCCACACATTATATATATATATATATATATATATATATATATATATATATATGTATTTACAAAAATTTCATAGAGCAATTGTAAGTGTAGACATTTTATAAATTACAATAACGCATATATATATATATATATATACGTATTTATATATATATATATATATGCATATATATGTACATGCACACACAGCCACAGATGCAGGGACATTCGCTTAAACTTACTTATATATATAGATTTTCTTCATTTAGTTGATATCACCAGAGCAACGTGAAGTGCACACTCAGCTGAAGTAAGTAGAGTAGGCAAGTGATAGCGTAAAAGAGAGAGAGAGAGGGAGAGAATGAGAGAGGAAGTGGTAAAAAGCGGTATGGAATGATTGAGTTAGTGTATGTTATAAATAATGAAAATGCATTAAAACCACAATGTTTTAATGGATTTGTTTGTGTGCGGTTATCTAACCGTCTGCTTCTACGTTATACACTATTGTAGTAGTAGTAATATTCCTACATAATAGCAGATTGAAGTAACACTTTATATACGCAAACACTTTTTGTTGCCTTTTACAAGCGCTTTTGTTACAATTATAAAATAACTGAGCATATGGTTATGATAAGAGCATTATTACTATTAAAATTAATAGCGAAACAGTGATCATGTCGTGTAACTTCACCAATCGTTTCATACATACATCAAAATTATATTTTTAAACGCATTTATGTTATATATGCGGTGTATTAGTAACTTACTGGCGAATGCATATCAATCACTATGATTTTCAAGAGATTTTATCAGATATATATATATATACGAACGTCTTTGTTTCGTGCAGTTAGTCAGATTTTCTTGACTTTTCCTCGCATCTGCTGACTTGGTTAAATCTTCGGCTAAATTAGTAGAAATATTTCATCTGCGCACAAATATCTTAACATAATTCGAATAAATTTCTTGTGCAGTTTCTAAATCGCTCGTCTGTGAGGCGGGTATCGTACATATCGTTATTTATCCTTATGGCAGACCAATCATAAATTACCCTTTACTATATCTCTCTTCAATACTAGAACTAGCGACATTTTCCATATTAGTATTTTTACCAAAAGAGATCATTTTCATCTCATTCGTCGCAATTACAAAAATCACCATAAGAAGCCCGCATGTACGGCTCCAGTACGAAAGAAACTAAAGCAACCTCGAAAAAAAGTTCGACAATTCTTCCTTATTTTCGTTTATAAATTTCCATAACTTACCAGCATGTATAGCAATTTATTTTCAATTTACTTCAAATTGGAATCAAGATATTATTGTTAATTGTGGATGTATCGGCAAACCGATCGGGATCATTTGATTAACATTTTCTTAGCAAATTAAACCTTACAATTAATTTACATAATCTGTAGCCTTCGATTTTTTGTATGCTTTTAACGAATGTCTTACAAAAAAAAAAAAAAAAATAACGCTACGTAGAACTGTCCCGATTTTCTTTTGAGGCTTTCAGCCTTTTTTTGTAGTATAAGTAATGAACTTATATTTCATTAGACACAGTTTTCTCATGTTCAAATTCTTAGTCAGCAGGTAGTCTCTACGACTTTTCGCGCTTTCACTTCGTCATTTCTGGGTTATATCGTTCGGTTGATCACTGCAGTCTTTGTCTTGACAGTAGGTAAGGCCAAGTTTAAAATTTGCTACGCAACGTTTTATTGCGCTCATTGAATGAGAGATGTTTCCGAGAGTGGAATGCACAGTTGTATCGTATAATGATAATTAACTTTTATAATTTTTACAGATTACCCGAGGGATTTCGTTTGTGATAGTCGCCAAATAAATTCAGTAATCAGTAATAAGTCTTCAAACTTGATTGGTACTCTTGACGATAGGAACATTTCTTGGATAACAGCAGTCATGTGCACGTCAGGTCGTTTAAAAGTATTCTCGTATGAGCAACTCTTCCTCAATATGCGATTAGCACCAGATTCTTTATGCCATAAAGTTTTCATTATTCCCTGTGAGTTTTGTTTTCTGAAACAGATGATTTTTTTATGCTCTACTCGAAATTCGGTGTTCAAATTTTATCGAACGCAAGCCATCTCTTATTGACAGTTTGTTACAGCAAAAAACAACAAGTTGTGATCTTTGTCTAAATCTTACAACGGTTAAACTTTCTTATTGCGATCTGTTGTTTCTGTCAAAATTGAACTTTGATATTTATTTCGGGGCGGGAAAACCTTTCTTCTTTTCAATATAAAGCTGAAGTTTCGTAATAATAAAGAGAATATATTTTAAATATTTTACAAACACTAAGCCGTGTACTCATGTTAATTATTGCACAAAATTAAGGATAATTCTTGCTATTGTTGTTGCTATTTTATTTATTTTTTTTTGAGTATCACGACATAAGCTACCTAAACAGAACTCTACTACATGAATATTTTATATAAATATTTATATGGAAGAAAGCGAAAAAACAAGAGTAATTGGCTGCTGAGTTGTTTACGAAGTGTTCCTGTGTTGACTGTAGTTTTACGATTAATAAAGTTTTTGCGTTAAAATAAGAGAGTAAAATTAAGAACTATGAGTATGAGTAAATGTTTTAAAAAATTTGTTACGAGTGAAATTTCAAGAATAGAGGGAAATATGCTGCTGTTGCTGTTGCTGTTGCTGTTTCTGTTGCTGACGATGATGATGATGATGATGATGATGATGATGGTACTCAAATGTGCTAAAATATGTGCGTAGGCATTTGCACATTTAAATTAAAATAGTTTTCTGCACGCATTTGCCGGTAATGGCATTTTCAGACATTTCCGTTAGCTTGCTGAAGGTTTTGAAAGTTTTGCGTTTTGCGTTTTGATACTATTGCAGGCAATAACACATGCATCCAACTATTTACTCATCTATCTGCTTCAATGATGTTTAATTAGAATGTCGCTCTCACGTATGTTACGTGTTTTTTTTTTTTTTTTTTTGATACATTTTGGATGCATGAATTAGTTAAAAGTGTCTTTTAATCCTAAAAATATGCTTTATTATGCGTGTAATGCTGTTTCCTAAGGTTATGCTATGCCGCAGTCATATGATTGAATATTCTCGAGAATGCATCTACATTTTTTTTTTAAATTTTCTTTTTAAATTTCATTTTCTAGAAATTTTCTCACTGTCATAAAAATTTTTATAGATTTTTTCCTTAACCCCCATGCATGCAGCATGGTAAGAGCATTAAAGAAATAGTGCACAAAAATTTTTTGCAATTCATCATGAAAATCTTTTATGGTTTATTTTCCATTTCTAACACAGGTGTATAAACTTTGCTTTTGAAATTTCTTACTTTTCCCGCTTATCACGGAACCACTAAATTTCTATTGGAAGTAGAAAACTCTAGTAGTCCGTATCTATTTTTCAACTTGTATAAAATATAAAGAAGTTTTAGCTATAGATTTTTATCAGCTATTTATCTTCGTCTTCTATTTTTGCTTCTGCTGCGCTCTTAAAAATAATGCGTTTCATTTTTCTTAAAGCAAAGGAGACAGGCGTTAAGTTAAACAGCTTAGCAACAAAACATTGCAAAATGTTGTGAAGAAAAAAACAACGTTATAAATTTAAAGTAATTTTTTCTGGCATTCTGCAGTTTCCTTTCTACCATACTGCATGATTGTATATGAGTGAAATATGCAACGTGACATTTCTGCTGAGTTGGGCGCAAATGCTGTCATTTCAGATCTTCTTTTTCTTTACAGCGTAGAAGAATACATAAAAAAAAAGCGAAGAAAATATTATTGTTTTCATCTTTTTCAATAGAAAGACAAACTCTCCTTAAGATATACTATAGATTTTCTCAATTTTTACTTGCTTAAGGTATACTTCACATATGCTCAGGTTTATATTTTATTTGAAACTAGATGAAAAATAATAAATTTATTTATGTATATCATAAGCACTTATAAAAGCAACTATAAAAATTTCATAAAATTATTCAAGTGTATTAAAGGAAGAAGAATCGATTACTTATTTAGCCGATTAATAAAAAATATTTTGTATAGTGATTTATATTGTACGATTTGTAGATTTAAAGGATAATCTAGTTAAGATATTGAAGAACGTTTACAATGTAAACATGAGGCAGAAAGTCAACCATATCATGAATATCATATCTATTATTGAATAATTGCCACATTTCAAGCAATATAATTTCCTAATGAATTATTTGAATGCATTAGTGAAAAAGGTGTAGGTTAGTTCGGATATAACAGCCAAAATTCGAATATTAGTATTATTATTCCTTTTGATATTAGTTGGAGGCACCTGAGAAGAAGTTTTGATGACCGCAATACTGTGCAAAAATTTGGGTTTGACGAAGTCCTTATCATCATCTCTGAGATATACTGGGCAAATAATAGGAAAGGAAAACTATTTCAGAAGAAAAATCGAATCTTAACAATATTACGGTTGAATGGCGATCGAAAAGGAAGTGAACAAGGTTTGATGCCTTCAAATTTGGGAGATTTAAGAAAAATTGAGACAATGACACTTTTTGGTTTTTACTATAGTTAGTATACACAAACAAGTAAATACACTATAAAGGACCAAGGTTCAGCATTAAATATCGTGTTACAATTGTTTATATAACGAGAAGCGGTAGCAAAAGTTGTCATATCTTAACCATTTTCAACAGGCTTCCTGCTTGGGAAAAAATTTGCTAAAATGTTTCATAAATTGCGATCTGTAGTTTGAATAAAAGAAAACAAGAACGACGGACGGACCTGAAATCCATTTGGAAGCTGCATACATCTCCACAAGCTTAATAAACTCTTATACCACAAGTGGTGTAGTTTAATATTTAACAATTTAGAAAGCAAATTTCTTACAATCATATAGTAAATTGGAACTATTTTCGATGAAGTTAGGTTTACGAATAGAAAAAATAAGTGTAATGAGGTGTTATAATAAAAAGGTATCGAATGATTGAGTTTCGTATGCTGATCAGAGTGTTTATGCAAAGTAGCTTGCTTCTATTTTCATAACTTCCAGCATTCCATTGAATGGTTTTTTATTTTTGCTTACTGAGCATAGTTTATGTTAATTTGCGGTAAAATGAACGGAAATAAGGAATGTGTGGTTATATGGTCTATCATGATTATAAAAGAGGAAAATTTTTCAAAATTTCTCTTTCCTTTACAATGAAACGATGACAGTCAGGCATTGGCTTCAAACGTCATAAGTCTTAATTTGAGCTTAAGAAAACTTTCTTCTTTTATGACTATGCCACGAATGCTGAACTAAAATGCTAATTGGAATTTTGCAAATAATTACAATAGAAATGTGTGTGTGTGTGTGTGTGTGTGTGTGTGTGTGTGTCTGTAGGGTTGAACGAAATCGCAAATAAAATATGTTAAAGGAGCGTATGTGAAATGCTTATAAGGAATGATTTGATTTAAAAAACTTAGAAAATCTTCTTCGCATACTTAAAACCCTAAAAATATGCTTTATATATCAATTGCAGGAAGTGCCTTAAGTTATGCTATAAAGTTTAGAATTTGTATCAAACTTTGGCAAAATTATGCTTTAGCTTTTATGATTTAATTATAATTTGCTTAAAATGCCGTCTTTCTCTCATAATGACGAACCGGTATGCACTTCACTTTTTCATAATTCATGCTCGGTGATTACTTCATTGTAGTTTACCGCGTCAAAACCTGTAATAAAATTATCATAATTCTTAAAGTTCGTTTTTGCGTAACGAAACTTTACCTTCATTGTTTCTTTCTGTTGGCATCTACTTCATCTAACATTTGTATTAAATTTCACTGGAGTTAGTTGAGTAAGCTTATATACCCACTCAAGCGACCACAAATTAAACCACAAAAATTTCATATAGTTTGCGGATTTCACACTAAATTTACATATTTGATGTGCACATGTACGCGTACACAATTTACTATAGACACAGGGATAGAGAGACGACCGCATTTGTACATTTTACTAATATACATATATGTTCGAGTTGTATACTCGTTTTCCATTTATTACACTAAACTAGACACTTGAAAATATTGTTAAATGATTTAGACATGTACTTTCATATCCATCACCAAAGCATAAAGGGTATATTCATTTTGTCAAAATTTTCGCAACATCTAGAAGGAAACTTTAAAGGCATTACCAAGTATGTACATTTTTAATTAGCATCAAATTCTGAATCGATTTAAGCATATCCGGCCATTGGTCTCTCCTCCTGTACATCTATATAGCAGCTGTTGGAAAAGTTCTCTTGGCCGCCAACATGAAGCTATCTTCTTCAAATGTAGGAGAAACATTCAAAGTGCTTGCAAGTGGGTTGGTAATGAATATAATAAGTAAATCGGTCGACAAAGATGTGTGCAAATGTATTTTTTTAGTCTTTTTTTTTTTATAATTAAATTTTAGGATAACGATGATGGGTATAAAAAATTCGATCAGAACCGAATATAATTTCTTTGTCTTCTTTTCTTTTTTTTTGCAGAATACTCTTGCCATTTGGCATGTACACACTTGCATATGTCAATGTGGAATCTATTGAGTATTCCTTGTGCCGTATTATTAGAATGTATTTGAAAATGGCCGCAAATTTTATAAACTTCTTCGTTCTAAGCGCATGAAACGGAGATAGTATTTAAATGATAGAAGAAAGCAAACATTTTGGAATATTGGAATTTGAATTTAAGTTGTACATCCGTGGGTCTACAGAAGAAATGGCCTCGAAAACTCTTGCTTCTTCCTTGAGAGAAAGTAAACGCTATTTACTGAAAGTTTTATACGAAACAGCTATAGCTGCCCATATTTTTTATTTAAGAAAGTAAAACAAAGTTAGACTTTGGTAAACGAAGATGTATTAAATCTTCGCTAGCTGGGCGAGAGATAAAAGTGAACCTTCTTGTACTATTTTATTCACGCTGGTTAAGTATTGTTACACGTTACGTACGTATGAAGACTAACCTATAATCATTGATTAATTCAGTAGTTATTTGCAAGATATTAATCTCAGTGTAATCATCCAGTCGTCTATATATTAGTTTAAAATAAATAGAGCAGCTGTTATTAATGGCAAAAATATAATTTATTAAAATTATTATTTTGAAATATTATTGTTTGCTTGTTCGCTGAACATTCAAGAAGAAGACGAAATTGTTATATTTACGCCCATCACCAAAGGATCAGGGGTATATTCATTTAGTCGGAAGGAAGTTTCAAATTCTAAGTCGGTTTGAGTACGTCTGCTCGTACATCTTAACCTATCTTTTTCAAATTTTGCACAAAGATTGGAAGTACTCGCGCGAAGAACACCGCCTGCAATGCAATGTAAACTAAGAAAAACAGGAGGAAGGAAATAATGAATTGATTTAGTACTCATTACTCTTAAACTACAGCAGATAAATTTACAAGACTTTGAACGTTTATTCCATTTGCAAGAAATCGGGAAAAACTGACACGCCTACCCGATATTGTAGTTTGTTTTTTTTTGCAATAGTTTTATAACGCCCTGTGGCAAGTTTCAATACCCCATAAAGTGTATAAATTCGTGGCCAGTTTAAAATTCGGAATGTACTTAAGCATGTCCGGCCGTTCATCTATCCATTCGTTCGCCTGCGCGACTATGTAGTATTCTACCGTTGGTATAGCAAAATGATCCAAAAGTTTTCAAACAACTCGCTTACAACCCCTATGTACCTTTATGTACCGAAAACTGTTTACACCTTTGCTCACCGTGTTTTTTGTTTGTTACTCATAAACTACAGCACGTACACCATACAAATTTCGCCTTTTAGCCTGACATGGTAAAAAATCAGCCGCGATCATGCAATATTATAGAATGCGAAAATATATTTTTGTCTCCTTTTTTGCGGGATTACGGTGGTGGGTATAGAAGATTCGGCCACGACCAAATGTTATTTTCTCACTTGTTTGTTTTTTAGTTTCTGTACATACCGTCATATCGGAATTCTCTGGAATTCTCTTTCCTATAAAAAAAAATGTCTTGTAGAGAAATGAAATCACCACGTTTGACTTATTCGTGAGTTTCTCAAATTGTACGCCTTAGGTGGTGGCGGTTAGGTGTGGATGCTCAGCCAGATGGAAAGAGGTTAAATATGAAGAAATTATCGGCAATTTCCAGTAATAGTAGGACCGAGAGTTATTCTCCTGATCCGTGTAGTTTATAAAAATTCGGGTCTATATACTCCTGGTTTGAAGCCAGACTTTCTAGAATAATTTGCGAAAAATCCGATATCCTTTCGAAAAATATCGGCTACCGATGGGCCGATCATACTTTGATTAATGGATTTGTTTAACAAAGAACTCTTTTAACATCTTGGGTGGGCGTATAAAAGCCAATACATACATTTAAACTTAATAGTGGTTAGTTTTAAAAATGAATTAGATCCGTGTCCCGTTAGAGTTCTTCCTTAATTCCTTCACGGGACAAACTACAAAAAAAAAAAAAAAAAAAAAATTGATAGCAATCTCAACATAACCCAAAGATCTCAACTAGAAATGAAACGGTCCTCTAAAGAGAAAACACTTAAATGTGTTGCCATAAGTGATAGACTTATTCGCAACTGTAACTTTTTACTTAATTTTGTCTGCCGATGATCACACAGTTGATACTTTCGTATATATTTTATTATCTACGCAAATGGAAATCCTTTACATGTACTACTTATTTTGCATTAAAGTTCTTCCGATTTTTACTATAACAAAATGTATATGGAGCAAAATGTTGTTCATCTTCTTAAGTGCGATTTTGTTAGTTGTTGCAAACATTTAAATATTTATTGAAAATAAATGGCAGACAAACTGTAGCGACAATGGCGTGTAGTCACAAGTTATTTAAAGATTTCATACAATTGAGAGCATTTTCACTTCTGAGTAATACGTATACGCCTAACTAAGTGCAAGAGTAAGAAACTTATTATTTTTTTTTTTCTCATTTCTTACGCCAAAAGGAAGGCATTAGGTTAAGTGGTTTTAAATTACATTTTATTCCATTAATGATATGGTAGGGAAGTTTTCTGATACTAAAGAAAATGAAATCTAAATTAATTTAGAGAATTTATTGTAACGAACAACATGTGTTGCGCAGTTATAGGTCTTTACGTGATGAATATTCCGAGAAATAATATCTCAACGTAGTTAGGTAGCAATTGAAACGCGATATTATTCGCTTTCATTTGCTTTCTTAACGTTTTCGTCCTCTAATATGACCAGGATGAGGGGATGTTTCTTAACGGTCAGAATGAACTGAAGAAAGGGGGAGAGGTAGGGGGGCAACCGCAGCCTAGTGTAAGGATTTTTATTTACACTTTTATTAATGGTCAGTTGGCACCGATTCTAGCTACGAACAAAGTAAACTCTGCCGCACTGATATTTGAGCCCACGAACATTGCCTTCGTAGCGGTTGATCTTAAGTTCGATTTAAGGCAAATTTTTGATATTTGTAACATGTAAGATCATTATGGTCAATTAAGATCGATCACTAGACAGGTAGAGTACACCACTTCGTATAACACAGTTCTTTATTTATTTTCATGATAAACTATTAAGAATTATACCTTTTGGATTGATATTTTTAAAATGTTTCAATATTAGATTTAAAATAACTGGTTGTGTTCCATAATTGTCTGCTGTATAGGACCAAATCGCCTGGAAAATACCAATGTACGAAATACATTTTATTTTTTAGATTATGCTGAATTTCTGAAAGGGCAAGTTAACTAATGCCCTATATAGTTCGATTATTAATGGTACTGTAAGCGAGATACAAACGCTTAAGTCATGTCTCTTGTTATGTATTTGTTTCTATCGGTAGAAAAAATTGATAATGCACTAGACCAGGACGATCTAGGAAAACTTTATACCGTATACTTTTTGATCGTCGTAGTTAATGTAGGTATTTTTTTATTGAAAATATTCCATTCGACTTTTCTCTCTTCCTAAGGGCTGATGAATGCCGCATCAGCTAACCAGCCTTTTAAAGCTAACCAGTAAATGACTTATTTCTGACTGTCATTATAAAGTGAAAAAAGTGCGGCTTCTTACAGGTCATTAGCTGTTGCTGTTATTGCGGTTATTGCAGTTTAGAATGAAGTAAAATATTCTGTATATTTTATTGGTTTGATAAACTATTGGTAACGGAGTCT
This sequence comes from Glossina fuscipes, assembly GCF_014805625.2. NCBI lineage: Eukaryota > Metazoa > Arthropoda > Insecta > Diptera > Glossinidae > Glossina > Glossina fuscipes. The sequence goes on from NW_023998414.1 coordinate 6,466,173, forward strand.
CACTATTACCCGACCTATTAGAAAACTATTGTGACAAGCTTGGAAATGAATTACTTTGCGAATGTGGTTGTTTTTTTTTTTTTTTTGTAAATGCCGCAGTAAATACATGTTCATGCATAGTGAACATGTGTGCGTATACAGGATACTTACGTTTTCGTATTGCATATACTGCTTGCCGCGAATTATGTATACCTCGTTCCTTGATTGAAGCATGTAAATGTACGATTGCGAACACACATTAATTTGCTTGCGATTCAAAGATTTATATACGCACATGCATAAGATCTCGTTCATATCAAAATCTGAATTCTAATGGCCATCATTCGCAATTAATGCGTATTCGAAAATCTACTGAAAAAGAAGAGGATTTTCATTGCGAAAATTTATGGTTCAATTGCTTCATTAATAAGCAAATGTACGGCATTTGTTCCGAAGCTTTTCACAAAATACAATTAGGCTTACAGCGTGAGCAAGTCAGTTTAATTTCAAATACAACATCGAGTTTAATCACAGCCAAGATAGCCATTGTTAGATTCTAGTATATTTGGCCGATAACAATTGAATAAATGCAGCACAATTTTACACGTAACTGTATGCACAATTTTTGTCTTGACTTGATGACGATTGTACTTTGTTTCTTTCCTGAAATTGAACTAATATTTAATGAATAATCATTTGTACAAATCGAATAACTTGATAGCGATAAGATTAGTGAGAAACGCGATTGCTTTCAATACATATATGCGTTCGTATACTAAACTGTTTGATAAATAATAATACAATTATTTTATAGAATTTCAAGTTGTTAGCACACTTAGTGTACTTTAATCTGTGGTCGGTCTCGGTAATAATAAATATGTTGAATATAAAATTATGGATTCCAATAGCGATGATCATATCTGTGATGCACCTGGGAATAACACAAACTCACGCATTTGATGTCGCCAAGCAATTGGACGGTCTAAGGAAGCAATTTTTGCCCGTTGAATATCGTAACATAAATTTTACTGTAGGTTGGTACATATGACAGTGCTTTTATAGGTTTTTTTCCCCTTTTTTTCTTTTTTCTCACCGGTCGATCATCCCTTTTGTTATATTTTGCTTTTACAGATGAACTTAAGCGCGTATTTAGCGCCAAGTGCAAAAAAGTTGCGGGTTTAGAAAATCCAACTTTATACGATGAAGTGGAAAGTAGCGCCACAACTGCGGTCGCTTGCCTTACAGGTCTCGTCAATTTGACGGCTATGCAAGAAGAAATTAATATCGCTCGTCCTATCGGTGAATTGGATACCGTTTTCTCTCATTATTGCGAAAAGGCACCTACAATCGAACGTTGCTTGCAAAATTTCAACGAGGTTATACAGCCGTGCCTTAGTCCGGCAGAAAAAACTCAAAATACGATAATGATGCGTTTAGCTGCTGGTTTAATGCATTTCATGTGCATTCGCGGCGGTGATCATCTCGCCCTATTCGTGGCCGAAGATGGACCGGAATGTTTCGAAGTTAATAAGGAGGCCATCTTGCATTGCGCGAATACATCATTTAGTGAATTTCTATCGAACACTACAACTATCCCAGATTTATATAATTTACCAGATTTGGTATTACAACCTGAGCATTGCTTAGATTTGCAACGCTTTGAGACCTGCACCATCCATCATTTGGAACAATGTGAAGAGTATACACCGGCCAATGTAGCGGAATCGGTTTTCCGTTTCATTAAAAATGAAACCAGTTGCAAGGAATGGATACAAAGTGAAACTACTCAACGTTCTATATTAAAGAATACCAAAAGCTCAGCTCCTTCACAAATGATAGCCAATCTTTTATATATATTTATGACATCCTTGGGATTGATTGTTTTAATAGTAATAAAATTATAGACTAATTCACATAGAACTGAATTATTTGCAATTTTTCTCATAATCCATCAAATCAAATAGAACTAAGATAAAAGCTTTGTCAACTGGAATAATTATACCTTGTTCACCACAATTTATGAATAATTTGGATTTGGGATCCATGAAATGGATGTTTCAACTGATCGGCCTAAAAATATATAAACGGATTAATCTTCAGCTTTTATGGGTGTTGCATACATCCGTACAAACTTAAGGAACCATATATCATAAGTTGTATAGACTATAAATATTGGGAGATCTCTGCCATTAGATGATGTGGTTGTATCCAACGACTTGAAAGGCGAAATTTTGGCTCAAAATCTTTATCAAGACAACTTTTTACCCACCACCGATGGATGGGGCGTATATTCATTTGGTCAAAACGTTTCCAACGCCCAGAAGGAAGCTTCAGAGATCCCACAAACTATACATATTCTTGATCAGCATGAAATTCCGAATCGATTAATGCATGTCCGTCTGTCCGTCTGTGTAATGTCTTTTGTAACCATTTTCTAGCCACACATTTGGCAGAAACATTGGACGTTCGTGCACCCAGCGTGGCATTTAAAATAGGCCAAATCGGTTGAAGGACGTGCCCACAGTAGGACGTAAACGGAGAACACCTCTGTTTTTCAAAAGGAATAAGAAATTGGTTTTTTTTATCACTCATATACTACAGCTGATAAATGGCCAAAAATTTGAGTGCATAAATTATGGGCGATGCTGTACTGTATCAGTAGAAAAATAGAAAAAAGTTATCTACGCCTACCTAATATAATAGTGTATTAAAATTTAATATTTTTTCAATGTTTTTATAAGGCGCAGAAACAGGCTTCGAAAACCCCAAAAAGTATACAAATTCTTGGCCAGTTCCAAATCCGGAACGCACCTAAGCATGTCCGTCTGTCCATCTGCCCGGGTGCCTAACTGTGTAGTATGTGCGGTAAGGAGTTTCTCGTTAGCGGAAATGCGAATATCGCTCACAAATTTGCAAAAGAATTCGGAAGCGACCTAAATCCTTCAAGGTCGTGACTACAACGCCCACACGTCTATGCGGCAAAAACTTTTATTTTGAAAATAGAAAAAATCAGCCGCGCCTACTCCATATTATTGAGCATAAAAATTTAGTTCTTTTGCTTTTTTGTATTTTTTTGGATTACAGTGATGGACATGAAAGATTCAATCACGACCGTATATAAATTTCTTACTTGTTTTTAGTTTATTTTTGTTTAGCTGCAACGCTTTGAACTTAACAACAAACAGGCAAAAACACTGTAGTGAGACATGTTCCACTATTGGATACCCTGCATCTGTTCGCTCAATACGAGTAAGTGGTCCGGTCTAAACCATTTTCAAAACCGTTCGCCCTTGGGTTAAAACATGTCCGCGTATCAGATTTCGTCAAAATATCTCAAAAATTGCGACCCATATGTTGAACACGCGAAAACACGATGGGTAGACAAGGACAGATCGATTCAGAAAATGATTCTGGATCAGTCGGTGCAATAAGAAGACGGTCTATCTAAAGTCTTTCTGGATGTTACATACATCCGCAAAAATTTAATGTATCCTTATTTCATAATTGATGTAGGGCATAAGCATATGACTATGGCTTTAAAAAACTCGTAACTGTAAGGCTTAGGCAACTATTTTACCTATTATATCTCAGTTGAGTTGCTTTACAAATTATTTTCTATTCTTTTCTACCATTTCATCTAAAATTACTAAGAAAGCCTTTCATTGCAAGCAAGTGTAACGAAAACTTTTGTTAATTGCAGATCCCTTGTATAATATGTACATATAAACACAATGTATGTATATGCAAAATGTTGAACTAATATTTGAAATAATTACTTCGTAGGTTATTATAAACCATATTTTCATATTTTCATTTTAAAGCATCAGCTCTTCCAGGTTGTATTTAGTTTCTTTGGCGGAAAGAGATTATTTTTAAAAGGATTTAATGGTTTAAGCTATGAGTTTAAAGGTTAATATATTCATTTTAATTTCGGTGAGTGTGAGCGTTCCAATAGCAGTAATCGCAGTCTAATAGATGCGTATGATTAATTTAATAAAAACTCTTACTCTCATCAAGAATGCAAATATATGTCTAGTAAAGCCTTTTATACTCATCACCGCAGGATCAGGGGAATATACTTTTGTTTAAAAACGTTTGTAACATACAGAAGAAAGCTTCTGATGTATATGTCTTCTTATATATGTTTGTGATCATTATCAAATTCTTCATCGATTTAAGCATGTTGCTCCGTCCGTATGTCTACGAGTTATCCGCTTCAAATTTGGCAGCAAAATTGGAAGTTTTTACTTACGTAAATGGTCCAAATCGGTCTAAGGGGACGCGTGCAGTGCTACGTAAACTGAGAACATCTTTGCTTTTCAAAAAGAAAAAAAAATGTGTTTTTTTCCCATTATTCAAAAACTACATCAGATAAATGTACACAGTACAGTTAAAAGTATATTCTATGGGCGATGGCGTAGTGCTTGAATAAAAATGGAAAAATCGACGACGACTATTATAGTATGTTAAAATTTTACTTTGTTTTTCTCAATAACTTTATAACGTGCAGAAGCAAGCTTTACAAACCCCATAAAGTATAATATACAAGTTCTTGGCCTGTATCCAATTCGGAATTGGATTTAAGCATGCCTGTGTCTTCGTCTGTCCAACTGTGTGGTATCTGTGGTAAACGTTGTCCTGTTAGCGAAAATAAAGATATAGGCTACGAATTTCCGAAGGAATTTGAAAATGATCCCAATTGATCAAAGCACACACGTACACTACGTCTATGCAAAAAAAACTAAGAACACATTCGCTTTCCCTCTTTTTTGCTTGTTACTACTAAACAGCAACTGATATACGATATAAATTTTCAATATTTATATATATGTATATATATATATATATATATATTAGTTCTAATAGTAAAAAGTGTGAGAATTTAGTTTTTTCTTTATCTTTTTAGTCCGTCTTAGGGTGACGGTAATGGGTACAAAAGTTTCAATCGGGGCCGAATATGATATTCTTACCTGTTTCACTTTTGAGGTTTTGGGGTTAGAATAAAGCTATAAAATTATTATTGTCGATTTACGATCTTTTTCGTGCATCTCGAGCACCCAACCAGGGAATCTGTGTTGAAGGCAAATGAAAAAAACAACCCATAATTGTTATCTTTCGCCTGTCATTCCAATGACAGCTTTATATAGACAGTTCAAAAATGATGTGAAATATTAGCATGACGCCTTTAAGTTGAGATATCCTGCATCTGTTTGCTTAGTGCTAACGCTCCCTTTTCACCTTTCTTATGCTCCCTTACTGATTTTATATTTCTTGTTTTTTTAATAGTTGATTGTACATGTTTTTCTTGTTCGTTTTAGTTGATGTTGTTCGTTAGATATCCTCCAGCATTAAAACTTTATGAAGCATTACTCGGATATTATGTACTATGTTTGGGAGGAGGGTTGCCTTTTCGTCTCTTTCTTGTGTTCAACTGTGAATATGTACGTAATTACCGAGAAGTTAGTAAAGTGAATGCCTTCGTCGTTAAACCTGTGTGCGCGTGCTAAGCATTCAACATATGCAGCTATGTCTAGTGAATCTTGTTAATGATTACATTACTTATAATGAATAAAATCATGTTTAACAATTGTGTTAGCAGGAATTATCCCACATAAAGCATATAAATGGGAGCTGTTAATTAAAAAATAACAATAATAATGAATAATTGAAATTCGATATTACGATAAGCTATGATTTGACGGAAATTATTCAAACATACATATATATGTTGTTTTTATTCTTCCTACTTGCGTTTGTATACCCATCACCGAAGGATGATTTCATTTTGTCAAAACGTTTGCAACGCCCAGCAGGAAGCATCATAGACTCCACAGATTATACATATTCTTGATCAGCATAAAATTCGAAAACGATTCAAGCATGCCCGTCCGTTCGTCTGTGTAATGTCTGTTGTAAATATTCTCTGGGTCGCAAAAATTAGGCGATCGATTTCAAATTCGGCAGAAACATTGGACGTACTTGCACGCTGCACGGTAAAAATAATTGGCCGTGTCGGTGGAAGAGCACGTCCACACTACCACGTAAATTGAGAACACCTCTATTTCTCAAAAGGAAATTTAGTTTTTCGATCACTACTCATCAACTGCAACAAATAAATCTGCAAAAATTTGTGGCATATATATCTAGGGTTGTAGTAATTGTATAAAATTGAAAAAAATGGACCGCATCTATCATTATTATAATGCATCAAAATTTGTTGTTTTTTTTTTCAATACCTTCATAACGCGTAGAAACAAGTTTGAAAATCCCCATAAAGTGTATTAATTGATGGCCAGTTTCATATGTGGAGTGCACTGAAACATGTCCGTCTGTTCGTGTGTCCATCTGTTTATCTGCGCAATTGTATAGTATCTGTGGTAAGCAATTTTCCCTTACGGAAAGCAAAGATAGCATCTACAAATTCGCAAAAGAATTCGGAAGTGACCTAGACTTTTTACCAAGGACTCGCCTACAACACCCACATGCCTATGCGATAAAAACTTTTACTTTGAAAATAGAGAACATCAGCCGCTTATAATTCAGAGCATAGAGCGTGGAAATTTAGTTCTTCTACTATTTTTGCCTCTTTTTAGATTACAGTGATGGGTATAAAAGATTCAGTCACGACCGAATATAATTTTCTTACTTATTATAATATGTAAATTATTTCTGGCTTATATTTCACCCAGCTAGGGGTATTTCAAATAAAACATTCTCTTCAGATACTAATTGTTAATGCTTAAGTTTTATTACTTCGGATTACTGGATACTGAAGGATTTGTGATAGATCCATCCCTTATTATTATAGCGATAGACTCAGAATCATTTTTTAAAACTGAATCTAAGTTTGATTGTCCGTGTGTCCGTCTTGTTTTCCATCGTTTAACCTACAGGTCACAATTTTTCAGATATATGAAAGGAATTTAGTACACGGACGTGGTTTAGGCCAAAAACGAATCACTATTGAAAATGACTTGGATCGGACCATTTCTTTTATCACTTTCCGTATAACTCCATATTTGGAAAAGCGTTATATGAATAATTGTAAGTTGGTGGTGGAACCGTGCCCCATTATAGTGCTTTTATTTGTTCTTTAATTCACTCAGCTGTATTTCTGCACGCACTCAGTTGCATTTGTAACATATTGGCGAGGCATCGTATTGCAATTCAGCAAGTATTCTGTCTTCTTTCAAATAGGCTAAGGAAACTAACAGCTTTATGACAATCTGAACCGGTAGTTTTTCTATCTGTACTTATCAGTTGTTGAAATTGTAACTTAGCATACCTTACGCTTAATCAGTTATTAATGCTTTTTTTCTGTTTTGTCATTATTCCTCTGAATCATTTCAATAAATTTTGTTTTTATAACTCATTAGGTTTTTTGTTTACCTAATTTAATGTATTGCTTATGGCATACTTTAATTATAATTTATAATTTAGCGTTAGTCCTTTAAAGCATTGATGCTTTTACGTGCACTCAGGCAATTTTGAATACACTGGTTACTTATCAACTTGCACTTATCCGATTATCCAGCCACGTGTACCATAATTTATATCTTCATTACTCATCGTATTGAGTTAGTGTTACTTCTTTCTTTTGATCTTTTGCCTACCTAACAATCAAGTTAAGTTTAATTGCTCGGAATAACTCTTTCAACTCACCGCAGCTTAACTGTTTCGGAATTAGTTTTCAATGTCAGCATTTACATTTAGTTAACTGTAATGTTTCATATGATATTCTTGTAACTCGATCAATTCAATTGCATCGTTCGGTTTGTCGGTTCACCCTTTATTTAGTTTGTTATAGAACAATGCTGCAAACGAATCTGACTAAAGTTGAAAAGTAAAGGTAAAAGGACTTTGATGATGCAGTTATTTTCAAAATCAAAAGTCATTTACTGTTAAAAGTTGGCAAGTGTTTTTATAACTGTTATAATAATATTTTATATACATTTACCGTAAATTTGAGTTACAGCACACTAAACGCTATTGAAAAGTTACTGTAAGAAGTGTTGTTGTTGGAAAAATTTAACTATTTTTTGAAAGAACGTCTATTTTAGCTTTTAATCGCTGTAGCCTCAAAAGGAAAAAAAATAAATATAAAAAAAAAAAAAAAAAATAGAAAATAAATAATAAAAATGAAAATAAATAAAAAGCAAATATTAAGTTTCTAGAAAATTTTTAAATTCAAAACTTGCTGTTGTTTTTGGTTTTACTGGCTTTCAATTTCAAGTTACACCAAGTTCTGGGCTTTTTTTTTTTTTGTTTTTTGCCTGAAACCCATATCAACAGTTTCCAATTAGGTTAAACTTGTATTGGGGTTAAAAATTTTACACTTGATACTTTGTGTAGAATTTTTTTTTTGGTTTTTGTTGGTGGGATATTTGGCACTAAAATGCAATCGCACGTATCCATGCATGCATGTATGTATGTATTAAGTATGCATGAGCTTGTATATATGCATCAAGGCAAACACTATGTACTATAATACTATTTTAGGTACATCTCTGGCCACATGTGTAAATATTTGTATCCTTGGGTATATGTATATATTTTATATACATGTGTTTTTGTTTGTATTTGTATTGGTGTTTGTACATGCATATTTACAATAGTTTCCTGTGCCAAAAGCATACACATAGATTTTATAACTCTTGTCAGATGCTTGTCAATTAGTTGAAGAGAGTTGCTCTCCATAAATTGCTATTATATGTGCGTATACGATTATATGCATGTTTTAAACACACACACATACATACACATACACGCACACACATACACACATGCACATGCACAAACATACACAATCATAACTTAGTTACAACATGGGACAATAATAGCATGAAAAATTCACGCATACACAAAAAAAAAAAAAAAAAAAAGAGAAAACCGCAAATATGTCTCTGTCTCTGTCTCTGTCTCTTTGTCTGTGGTGTTTTATTTGATATTGTCAAATGCATATAAACTGCCAAAAACGGTAAGTTTTCATTGTTGGTTGTCAATTGTGTTTATAACTGCGCCTCGCCCTTTCTCCTGCTGTCACAATTTCTATCCTCTCTCGCCCTCTCTCCATCTGTTCTTTTCGCCCCGAATCATTTCAAATATAAGCCTGTATGAGTATATACGGCCATGTTTTTGTTGTCATATTTAAACTCTAAGGCAAATTGTTTTCATTTTCTACGTGTTTGTGTTAGTGTTAAATGTTCAGAAAGCACTTTACGTCAGATCGTATTTACCTTAGAGCTGCCAACTAAGATATTTGAAAACATTTTCTAGCATTTTCGCTTCCAAGTGAATCGTATGAGTATAAACAAAACTTTCCCTCTATTACTCTACTATTACTTGCGCTTTCGTTTCTTAAATAATATAAAAACATAATATTATTAATGAAGAAGAAGAAGAAGAAGAAAAGTAAATCATAATTTTTGTTTTACGAGGAAGGTCGTTAGGTGCTGTTTATTGTTGTGACATTTGCAAATGAAATTCTGAAACATAAGGCAAACATACGCATCAATAAATCAATTTCAAGCAAAAAAAAAAAAAATAAATAAATAAATTGATTTCTTTCGTTCCCTTCATAAGGCAAAGGAAAACGACACGAAATTCTTAATATATTTTCTATATAAAAGCAGCATATTTGTCGTCCTTTAGCTTTTCAATTTAAGCAATATAGGGTAAAAGCACCAAAAAAAAAAAAGAAAAGAGAAAAGAAATTAAAATTGTAAATTATTACAAGTGCTTGAAAGCAATGGCAAATGGTTGCACGTCAAAACATTTTAGCAATTCAAATTAATTTTCACTTGGCTCAGACTTGAATATAAATTTTTAATATATGTTTAAAGTTAGTGAAAACTTTTTCTTCGTCTTTATCCTTTTTTTCTCTTCTTCTTCTTCTTATTCTCAAGCTTAAAGTTAAAAATATTCTTCTCTTTGCTCGGTAAGATTTATTATGCAAATTTTGGTTAAGACTATTTGAGAAACTTTGAACTTCATATTATAATATATTTTATTTTATTTTTCATTGCATTTATATTAAACAAGGTATAAAAACTTTGCCCAATAGTTGTAAAGCTTAGAAGCGTGCATCAGAGAATTCTTAAAAACTTATACAAGCTGTTTTGTAAAGTAAACAAAAAATTTTCGAAAATATTAACAAAAAGACATTTTCGAAACAAACTACGTTCTGTGGATGTCACCTACATCATCGGTTAACTGCCAGCATTAGACTGGAATAATCAACTCATAGAGATATGCTAAGCTTGTGATTGTCATACGTTTCTTTTTTTTTGGTATATAACTGAACAAACTGACACACAATACAAACTCTATCATATCAATAGTTATAAAACAATATATTTGCTTGTCACTGTCTTCAGATTATATAGCGGCTCTAGGACGGACATTGCTCAGAGTAGCGATCTTAATTAAGAAACTAGCGTAACAAAATCATTCATTAATCAATCATGGAACTAATTATCAAGACGTGGTCTAATCGCGTTTTAATCCCGTTTATAATAACAAAGTCGTATACCTTATCAAGTCTTCACAAGACCGGATTTAACCAATTTACATACGATGCAGCTCCTTTGTACTTCCTGAAACGCATAGTATTTTCGCGTTGCAATTATTTGGTATCAGTTAAAGTTAGGTAGGTAAGCGTGTAAAAGATATAGAATAAATTCAGGCTTTGGAAACTTATGGCTTATTTAGCCATAGAAATATTTAAGAATTCATGCTTCCACTTTTTCGTTGCTAGGTTTCTCAGGCTTTATTACCCATATGTATTTTTCTATATACGCACACGATATGTTACAAAAAGGAACATGTCGGTCACGTTCGAATCTTTTATACCCATCATCATTATCCTATCTATATATCTACTCTCATGTCTCGTTATTTAACACCCACAACGGCAGGATTGTGAAGAAAGAATTTACCAATCATGTTGTAACGTCTGCGATATTTAATTTAGAATTAACACTTAACTTAGTTTGTCGCATTCTGCTCTCTTTGACACTTAGAAAAAATGAATCCTTCATCTTGTAGGGCTCACCATATATCTTTTATTATATTTATTATTATGATTATTACAGGGTATATAGACCAAACAAATAAATTCTAGGACTGAAAGTATGATAACTAAGACTAGTGGCTCTTTTTTTGATTTATTTGTTCTTTTTTTAGGTTAGATGATTAGTTAGATGGTTAGCTTACAGTAGATTTATTAAAGTCAAATATTTTGATGATATTACGTTCGCCAAGTATTCTAAAGATGTTCGTAGGGTTAGATGCACCAAAAATGAATTGTCCAATATTAAAAGGGGTTCCGCATTCACAAATTATATGTTCAATTGTAAGATTTTGTCCAAAATTCCAGATCAGGGGAGTAGATCCATTGGTCTATGGTAATGGCATGCGCAAGGCGGATTGATGCCAATGCGTGAAATGATTGGATATAGAAGTGGATCGAGGTTAGGATTAATTGTAGCATTTGCGAATTTTCTTTCGTCAGTTTTCTCTTTCATTTTTTTTTCGTAATATAATTCTGAAGGTCAAAATTTTCCATCGTATCATCCATAATTAAAGATGCAAAAGCTACGGATTACACCGGTAGGTCTGCTCGCTCATTTCCCTAGAGACCAGTTTGACTTGATATCCAAAAAATTGTCATGTTTTCTTCCGTACTTGGCAATGGTATTTCTCACTTTGTTAACGGTATTCAAGGGATTATGCACAGATTTTATGGCCGACAAACTAATTTTGATGCTAACCGTTTTCAGTTTATCTTCACGAGTAAAGTTTGTTCGCGCACTTTCGCGTAGGATGTGATTAATTTGGGCTTGCCCTATTCCATCTTACACTGCATGGGCAGAGCACAAGTCATCATTTTCAGAACCGTCTGTAAAGAGGGCGAGGCCATGTGCCCATCTTTCGCACTGTCATGGATGGAGAAGATTAGTGAAGTTTTTTTTTAATTCAATTTATAAAAGTTTTCAGATTGGATTGAACTGACTAAATTTGCTCTTTTCCTACGCTTTCCTCATGGGTGCAAAGAAAACACTAAGATGTACCTTCGAAAGTAGTATTCCTTAACTACAGACTAGTAGGGATTGAGGATATTGGATTCCGTACGCTTATAACTTGTCTATTACAGTCTTGAATGTTGGTTCGAATGCAAATTCTTTAATGATTTTTCATTTCTCAAATGTAACAGATGCGAATACCACCTTTTGACATTGGAGTCGAAGTAGACGGTTAGTGTCGAAGAAGCATGCATTAATTGATATATGTAAGTAAAAATTTATCTGCAACGTTAGTTAAATTTTACAATCTAAGGGTTTTTTGTTTTACGTTATATAAACAGAATTCCTAACCAAAAGTGTGAACTATTAACGCAGACAATTCCACTACCGGTATTCTGTTATTTGTAAGGAATATTCTTAACATTTTCTGTTTAATATAGCAGATGTGGCATGCGTTCACAGGATCAAGATAGACTGATATACTTGGGTATATGTGGTCAATAGTTCTACTGTGCGCAATAGGTGGACTTCATTGGATATCTAAATTTTTAAAAACAAACTTGAGAGGAAATTATTTAAGTTAGTATGGTGCTCGTATAGCTCAGTGGTAAGGACGTATGACGTTTTGCCGAAAGAGCTCTGATTCGATTCATAATACGGTAGATCAAGCCTAAATTGTGCTTTAATACGTATATTTAATAATAAAGTATGCATGTTAATGGTAGTCAAGTGTTGCAGATTCCTCTCATTTTTAAATGTCCACTGCCACGCATAGAAAAAATTTTTTTTTATACGATCTTAATCCATCGCACAAAAACAGATTTTACTGTATACACACACACGCGTACACACATACACACACACACACGAGTGTAGAAATATATATATATATAATATTCTATTTGAGAATATATATAAGCATCTATTGTCTCTAATAAGCTTTTCGTGCACTTTATGACCCCTTGTCATAACTGCTATGTCTTTTATAAAAGGATAAATGAAAAGTAATCAAACGCTTGGCCCAACTTATTTATTTTTTTTTGCTTATGCGTTTTTGCTAATGTTTCATCATAAATAACTTAAACGTATGCTTTTAAAATTCCTTTTTTTCAAAGTCTTTGCCAAAAAAGTGCTTAAAAAGTTGTTTAATATATGCATGCATATGCATACATATGCATATATATACATATATATATGCTTTTTTTTTGATACTCTTGGGAAATTTTTACACTTTCTTTGAGACGTTGCAAAATTTACTCAATTTTGTTATATATTTGTTGTACAAAAAAGCGCATTTGTCAAAGTGTTTGCCAAGAAATCTTTTAGTTTTTCTTTAACTCCTTGTGCATTGTTCCTGCACACTGATATTCAATAAATTAAAGGAAATTAAATTTCGTTTAACATTTAATCCTTTGGAAATAGAAGGAAATTTTAAATTTTCACAAAGATATTTTGTATTAAAGAAAGGAAGAAGAAGATATCCTTATGGCATGATGTGTATATAGGTGTACAGCTATGGTAAAAATAATCGAATTAAGCATTGTTATAGTGGCGCGTGAAAAATGACAGACAGTTCGTAGATAATAAAAAAGGAAAAAAACCCCGCAATATTTTTTATTAATTTAGTCGAAAGTAATTAGATTTTAACAATTATAAAAAAGATTAGAACAGAAAATTTACTTATTTCCCAAGATCACGTTTCGTAGGCATATAAGAAAAAATCTCCTGTCGGATCGTGGCTGCCGCTTATGGTGAATAAGGTTTATAAATCAGCAGCACATAAAAGCTTGCTCGTGTCGACTTTGAAAATTACGGGAGTTCGAGCCAAACTTGAGCTTTGCACCACAGTCGTTAGGTACAGCGCGTTTGATACGTGCAGCGCTGAAGTTATCTGCAGCGCTTCACTTATTGACCGTGCTGCACCAAGCGACTATGCTGCACTTAGCGAAAATGCTGCACATGACTGCACATGACCACGCTGTAAAAGCGCTGAGCACCCATGCAGCTTTTGCAGCATGCAGCGCTGCACTTAGCGAAAATGCTGCGCATAACTGAATGCAGCGCTGCACCTAGCTGAATGCATTCAGCACGTAGCGACTGCCAGGCCTGACAAACTGCTGTACCACACGTATTGCAGGGTATATATATGCAGGAAAAGATATTAAACGAACAATATCGAAATTTGCTATGAAAGAGCACTTACTTCTAAGTTTTAATTTTCAAAATTGTATTAGTTACACTACTTAACACTGAATTAAATACTTACTTTGACATTTTTATTGATCAGCGGTCGTAAAATGAGTGCTTGTGTTTTGCTTGTCCAGGTTTGCCGTTAGATAACGTTGCAGCTGGGTTGTGCAATCAACAGGTGCAAGGCTGCACTTGTCTCTCTCTCTGTCTCTCTCGGAACAGAACTGGCAATAAAAAAATTTTTCAATATCAATTTTGCACTAGCACAAGCTTCTTATGAAAATCATAAAAGGGGTTGTAAAAAAAGGAGCAAATAGAAGGCTGCTCAGAATAAGGCGGGTAGTCATAACCAACCCACAATATATTATAACAATACGTTGAAATATTCGATTCATTCTGAGTTGACTACAGCGCTTTTAGCTGAATGCTTTTCAGCTAAGTGCACCATTCAGTTAAGTGCGGTAAAAAAATATAGCTTTTTTAGCTGAATGAAGCGCTGCACTAACCTGAATGCAGCGCTGCACTTAGCAAAATATAGCGTTTTAGCTGAATGCAGCGCTGCACTAAGAGACACATAGCGTTTTTAGCTAAATGCAGCGCTGCACTAATCTGAATGCAGCGCTGCAGTTAGCAAAATATAGCGTTTTTAGCTGAATGCAGCGCTGCACCAATCTGAATGCAGCGCTTCACCAATCTGAATGCAGCGCTGCACCTAGCAAAATATAGCTGCTTTAGCTGAATGCAGTGCTGCACTTAGCAAAATATAGCGTTTTTAGCTGAATGCAGCGCTGCACTTAGCAAAATGTAGCGTTTTTAGCTGCACTTACCAAAATATAGCAGTTTTAGATGAATGCAGCGCTGCACTTAGTGACCATGCTGCACTTAACTGGAAGCAACGCTGCACCTAGCGACTAATCTGCATCTGAGTATGCTGCACATAGCATAGGTGCACATAGCGGGTATGCTGCACATAGCTAGTGGCCGTGATGTTGTATTGAACATATAAATCGCAGTTTTTGCGATATTGCGATGAAATTTAGTATATTGCTCTGTTTTAGGCGAAGGAGAAACGCTGTTGAAGATAGTAGGGATCGGACAACTTCTTCGACCGATCCCCATATAACGAATAATATCTTATCATCAGCCATTTGTATATATGTTTAACTATAGGGTTGTGTAAATTATTTTGGGTTGGAATGCGAACCGTTGTTGGTTTCTGTTTGCACATTTTTTATCAGTGATCTACATAGATCTAACATATGGTTTAGATTCGCTTTTCTCTTGGTCTAGATTACTAGACTTGGAACTTCTTACTTACCAATACTTGAATTATAGACACAGTAAAAAATTATAGACACATTAACGCCATCTACTAACACAACTATGTGATGGCCTTAACAATTGTCTTCATAAACTCTTTTTGACGAAGTCCGATAAATTGCATCTTACCACGTCATTGCAGAACTAAGCATTGAGCAAGAAACAATTTTGAATAGTTTTTATACGGCTGTAAATCTACTATTGGGTAGCACATGCGTTATGGGTAAAAAAATTTAATGGATCCAATTTTCATTTGGAAATCGTTGCTCAAAAAAAAAAAAATGAAATCAAGCCATGTTGAAAAGATTGATAATAGGCGTTGAAAAGATAACAGTGCGCGAACGTAACCGTCGTCCAACTAAATAGACGAAGCTGATCACAAAGCCCGCATTGACGCAATGTAAGCGAATACTTTATCTGTGATTAGATTGAAAGAGAATCACGCATCGTGCGTTGCTTTAACCTGACCAGACAGTTGATTGTATTCGTTATTGACGCTAAAGCTAGTAATTGAATGCAGACGTGCAGAATTGGTCAATAGAAAAGTGTGGTTCTATTTGTAATGATTACGTGAATGGGAAGTTTCGGTGGGTCCGTTATATAGACTCGAATTTGGTCCGTCCGACCACCTTTTGTTTCGCTTCCTGCAGTCATCTCTTTATGATATAAAGCTGATTTCAAATAGGTGGCTATGAGAATCATTTAGGAAATCTCGTGAAAACCACAAAATTGTTTAAACGCTACTATTCAAAATAGAATATAGGTATATGCTGTAAGAAAGTCCATTGAAAATATAAGAAAACTGTATTTGATTTTTTATAAGAAAGATATGAACTTTTTTCTTGAAACCATATTTTTCAAAAGTTTTTTTTATCTAAGTAGAAATTATGTCTGCTTTACCTAATGTACGGGGTGGTGAAGGGTTATTTATCACTTTAAATTTTTTTTAAAATATTTTCTTGCAAATAAAAATACATAAGTTTTCTGTAAAAAAATGGCATATTTTTACGGTTTTAGTAAAATGAAGAGTAATAGTAACAAGTCTTAATTTAAAATGACGCGAATGATGGCGATACGTTAGATTGGGTTTTCTGTTAGCAACATTTAAATGCGCTTATTAAAAGTCTTCTTGACCAACTCAAGAGTTAAACTAGGCATATCCGTCCATCCTTCCCATCGTTTATCTGGTTGTCAGCTGACCGTATATGACCGCTCATTCGAGAAATTTTTCTTCTGAGAAAAAACAAAAGAAAAAAATATTAATCAAAAAAGATTCTGAATGTTTTTTTCAAACTATTATAAAGTATTTAATAGCTTCGCTAATTCTACCATGTCATGCGAGAGATCGAGTTCTATTGCCCGTTCAAAAAAAGTGTGTGTTCGGTACCATTGTTTTTATATTAACTTTTTCTTTTTTCAATGGTAATATCCGTGATCAGTGCTAGATTAACGACTTTATTTAGTTTTGCCCGTCCTTCCGTCGAGTGTTTTTATCGATTTACGACAGTAAAAATGTCCGACTTTTTGAAGTTGAAGAAGCCAGCAATTTTGAAAATGATCCCAATGAGTTCGTTACTATTATCAGCCAAACGAAAAAGAAGCCAAAAGAGGTGAGAATATCGTTACACGTGAGTTGCTACCTTTGAGTTATAACCTTTTAGGAGAATTGAGAAGTCATCTTGGTGTTCTGGAATTCATTCTAATATGGCTGAGAATTCACCCTCACTTGGAAATTGTTACTTAAGGCTTGTTACCTGGAATTGCAATCTCCTAAGACGTATGAGAATCCATAGTTAGCTGTAAGTAGATGCCTTTACGTCGTTACCTTATAAGAGATGTGAAAATCCAGTGTTATATGTGAGCTGTTACCTTTGAATTATAACCGTTTAGAAGGTATGAGAACTTGGAATAACATTCAACTTTAGCTGGGAGTTTTTGCCTGGGCATTATGAATTTCTAAAATGAATGAGAACTTACGGCTACCTAGGAATTATTAAGTTTGGAGTTGTATCCTTCCGATATCGACGAGCCATATTGAAAACGGGTTGCATTGGAACTTATGATGGAAAAATCTGATGAAAATAAAATGAATATTCGTGAGAAACACTATTTTAGCATATGTATGGGTAGGATGAGTACATATGTTGAATTCATTGTCTAATAATCACTCCTGCAAAAAATTACTTTTTATGTAATAAAAAAAAAAGGGAAATTGATTTTAATATTCTATGAAGAAACTTCTTCAAAAATAGTGTCTTGACATGTAAATGCACTAACAGGCGGACCTATTTCTCGAAATTAACTACATTTTGGACCTTTTTCCATATAAACCATTCTTCCATGACCAGCAAGTGTAACTCTTTTGCAATTTATGGTAAATAGCAATAAGTTCTAGAACGAAAAGTTAATTATACTAAATTTGGGCAATACCGGTTCCTGTTTCTTTCATGCGACTTTCATTGCATTCGTAATTTCTATCAATTTTGTAACTCTCAATTGCACTTAGCGTAAGGTACTTAGAGATCGGTCTTATCCGACTATAGTCTTTTAACTTGTTAGATGCCTAGATAAGCAATAATAAAGTTAGCATACCTTTATTTCTCGTTGATGGGTATGAAAACTAAAAAAGAGAACGAAAACGATAAACAAAAAAGTCTTAATTAAACCAAACACTACGAAAAAAAAAAAAAAAAATAGAGAAAGAGGAAAACAGATAAAAAATTCCGGTACGAGATCTCCCACCGAATAAAAAGCAAATATACAAGAATGCATAACTCACGCAAAAATACATCGTCCTGCACATGCATGCATACAAATAAATATGACTTAACGAGCTTGTGAAAATAAAATGTATACAATGGAATATGTACGGCAACAGCATTGTACCGTAAAAGGATCCATGTGCAAACATATTCCTATCCTAAGTAAGGCATTACAACAAAAGCGAGATAAATGATTTTCTTCCAGTGCTATCATCAGTATTGCACGTTTCGGGTTTCACATCTGTTTTTGGGAAATTTTACTGTGTTTTTATAAATTGTTTGTTTTGTTTTGTCCGTATATACAAATTTAAAAACAAAACAATGTTGCGGTCAAACCAAAAATTAACAGTAAATAAAAATCTGTGCAAAAAATATATACGTATATGAGCCGGAGTAAAAAAATAATAAAATCTTTTTGATAAAATAGGAGCGTATAAACGTGGAATTAAAGTAATTGAGTTGTGTTGGTGGTAAGCAAACAATACCGCTGCATTGGCAGTTGACTGCAAGGAAAATAGATTTTCTTCACAACGTTATCTATCATACGAAATCTGAAAATATTGAGCGTTTGCGAAATATTTGATAAAAGAACGATATGACAGTTCCTTGACTCTCTCCTTTCCTGGAAAAGATGTATAAAAATCAGTATCGCCGAAGATAAACAATTTTCAAATTTTTTTTTGTTGAATTTTTTCACGAGAAGTTTAAAGGGATTTTGCTTTTTTTATTTTTTATTGTCTTTCTAATCATTTTCTTCTCCACACTTTGCTTTCCAAGTTTTTTGTTTTTTTTTGCCTACCATTAAGCCCCTAATTAATAATTTCAAATATTATAAATTAATGACGCCTCTAGGTTGAGATAGGATGTGATTTAACCCTTACGGGAGTGCAAAAGTGAAAGTATAATTCGATGTTTAAAGCGGTGTCCAGAACCGATATAGTAATTACAAATATATATGCATTTGTCTAATCCTCATGGAGAATTATTATATCTTAATGAAATTCTTTAATTTGGAAAACTGAGCTAGAGAGCTAAAACCTGACGGAGTGCCCTTCATTGCATGTTGAAAAGTCTTAACAAGAACAAGTAAAAACATTATGGTGGGACAAGGCTAACCATTAAATATATTGCGCCTGCCTACAATTCATGCAATAACTTTTCAACGTAAGGCGTTATATAGGAAGTGGTCGAAAAAGCGCTCTGATCTGGATCGATTTAAATGGTGTTCATTCTCGGGCCAAAACACGTCATTGTACCAAATTTCGTTGCAATATCTCGCAAATTGTGACCTGTAGACTGAACACCAGGAAACAATTAGAAGAGACGGACAAACAAACTTACAGTCAGATTTATAAAGTGATTCTGAACATAATGATAGAATGGTATAATGAAATAAAACACGTCAGTGCACCGAATTGTGTTAAAATACCTAAAAAAGAAATAAAAATACGATCCGTACATTGAACGGAAGAAAGCAAGACGGACGGACGGACGGACGGACGGACAACTTTAGATCGATTTAAAGAGTGATTCTGAATCGATGACTATAATAAGAGGTGGGTCCGTTTCACCTTCTTTTCGGTGTTGCATACATACACAAAATTGATGCATTCTTGTACCCTAACTGATGTTTGGTATAATTAAAATGGTTAGAATTCCTTCTCATTTTGTCCCGTACTCCACAATCACTGAATAATAATATTGGATGCCGCAAATACAAAAGTTTTACGAAATTTTTTAAATTTTGCACAATTTTTCAACTATCAATATGCAACTAACCGCTTTTGCGATGACAAGTTAGACGCGCATAGTTTCATGCAATTCTTCGCCTCTTGTCATTTTAAAAAACTACAATAGTACAAAAACATAAAAGTTTTTCTTCATCTCGCCCCTCTTCGAACATCGTGATTCCATTAATTTGACATTAATGGCTTAAATCGATCGTTTGCTTGTAGACGTTCAAATCTTTATCCCTATGTTTCGGCTAAACCGCTTACAATGCATTTCATCTTTTATGTGTTAGTAGGGAGCTTTTGTTAATCTGCTTGTGAATAAAAATGGAAAACATTCATTTGCTTTTATTACTTTCCTCTTATTTCCGTTGTAATGTAGTCTCTTTTTACAAAATGACTGACTTATCAAAGGAAAGGAATTCGGTAGAATTGAAAATAATGCACAATCCAAATGGATTTGGAACTTTACATGAGTCTTGATTTCCAGATGAATGTAACGGTTATATAAATCACTACTTCTACTATCCTTTCGAGCAATGTGTCTTTCAAGGCTATTTACAAGCTAATCTATATTTAAGTATAGTGAAAAGAAGAAGTCAGAAGGAATAATGTTTGTCGACCACAGCGGGGAGAATTGGGCATTCCAAGTCACTGTTGCACACATTTGTTGAGCGAGTTTCGCTATATGGAATGGAGTGAATTTCTTCATACTGAAAATATACGCTATCATCTATTTTGACGCTCATTTTTCATCTCGATTGGACCAGTTATTGTTGGAAATAATATCTAGTAGTGATATCGTTTGGTTGGAACAAAGCATTATACATCGCGCTCACCTGAAACATCCAAAAATAGAATCGTCATGGATGTTCAACTTTATCGTCAATGCTAATGAATCGCATACTTTGTACCGTGGTTATCTGCACTTTGAACATTGCAATGTATGCACAACGCCGCCGTTCGAATTAAGTTAGAAAAGTCAAGCTTGCCACAAATGGAGATTTTTCGTTATGGGACAGAGCTAATCATGGCTACAAATGGCTTCAACAGAATATATTGTTTAAGCTTTAGTGTGGCAATTTGTCCCGTATAGTTCGTCATAAGTTAATCAGTACCATACTGGGCTGCTTAAATTCTCTCATAGAAAAAGACCGATGTGATATTCACACTCCCAGGGCTTGATTGCAGGATTAATTTAATCGATCTAATTAAGAAAATTTTTTTCTAATTTTTTTATAAAGAAAAAAATTACTTGACTATCATTACACAATGCCAAGAAAATTTTTCGTTTTATTAATTACATCCGTAATATCTAAATTATAGGGCAGCTTCGCGGATAGCGCTTCAATCGCAAAATTACGGTTCATTTTCCTTATATGCAAAACTTATAAATGTAATACGCGAACTGAAAGAAGGCTATGCATCTACTGAATTTTTAATTTTTTACATTTATTCAGATTAAGAGACATCGGCTTTTTCCATGTTTACGGTTTCTATTAGCGTTACATTTCGAATTTTTTCCCTTTCTATGCTTTCCTACTACTTTCGCATCCGTTTCATGCAAACGTTTTTTTTCTTTTTAAGCTCCCTGTACACGTCCTCTTAATTCTTGCATTTTGTATTCGAAATGTAAAATGTTAGTGATGCCTTCCTTCTATGTTCCTTTTCAGCTCGGCCTTTAACTTCATTTAGCTATCATCGCTTTGTTTCCTTTATTTTTCCTCTCCCCCGTATACGTCTAAGGTTTCATTGTTGTCTGTACGTAAAGATGCTTGATTTTCATTATTAGTGAAAACATGAGTTCTTTCCTTTTTTTTTTTTTTTTCTTTTTTTTTTTTCTTTTTTTAGAACAATATTTGATTCAATTAAATATGAAAATAATACAGTGAAAAAAGTTTGAGTGTACATCCGTCTATGCGCCAAATTAATAACATGAAAACATTCAAATGCGACCGCAATTGAACCATAATGATAACAACCGCTTCATATTCTACTCCCACTCAGCTCTTCCACGCTTTCATTGAATTTGGCGGCGAATACACCGCAATGCAGGTGAATAGATATTTGTACTGAATTGTGTATTACTGGGGGATTAGGCTTACGGTTGGGTACGGTTGAAAGCCTCTTAAAATTACGATAGTAACTGTGCACTGTATATACATAACATTAAATTCCAATCATTATAATACACCACAGCAAAAAGTTCGTGGCGGTTTTCATCAAAATTCGAGTGCGCTTCTTCTTAGATATTATATGATTTTATTTAAATGAATGTATGCCATGTTGATCGATGCCGTTAGTATTATTCGGATTCCAGGAAAGACCGTTATGTATATATTGTTATCTATTTATATATATACGTATACTATGAACCAAATGGTTGTTACAAGGCTCTTAAGAATAGGCCCTTCCACACAGACGGGCAAATACATAATAGTCGGGCATGGTAAAATCCAAGTTATATGGCGGATGCATTAAAATTTATCATAGGTGTAAGACATATCGGCGAAAATTTTTCGTTCCTATTCAGTTTTTCTTTACCTCATAATCGGGCGGGGAAAAATCCAGATTATATGGCGGATGCATTAAAATGCATCGTAGGTGTGAGACCTACGGACGAACTTTTTTCTTTCCTGATCAATGTCTCTTTATCTCAATTACGCGCTTTAGTTACACTTGCTATTGATAGTAAAGGTCACGGTGCACGATTTGTATTCGATCCCGGAAACATTATTTAAAGTGGGGCTTGCATAGCTTCATAAACTTTGGATAACGATCTGTTCCGATCGCATCTCTCTTGCACCCTTCATCATATATCTCTTAATAGAGTTAGACGTCACGAATTTCTTCTGTGATGAATTGCACTATTCGCATGCATCCGTGCTTATCAGTGGAAAGTAGAAACCTTTTAAAGAAGATATCAAATGCATGCTTGCATTCATACCTGTTACTAGTGCTGGTAAGTAAACAGCAAAGAGTACTAACAGTAGTAAATTTATTAAATTGTTTACTGGTAGTAAATAGTATTGGTCCTAATCAATATGTTTAATAACAAGTCAGCTTACAGTCAGTTTACAATTCGTCAATGTGTTTTCTTAGCACTAGTACTAGTAAGTAATCTACGAATACTAATGGCACTAGTAAGAAGTAGGAAACACATAAAAATTAATACAGAAACCAAAAGTAAAATATGTATAACATTATATGTATAAATATATTAGATAGAATATTTCGTTATCAAATAGTTCACTATTCGTTACAATATCGTTATCAACTAGTTTGCTAATGGCTAATTAGTAATGTAGTTTGTTGATGATAGTAAACGACAAAGAGTCAGTAACACTGAGAGAGTGCGTTTACTAGTGTAGCAGACTATACTGGGATCATCCTCGATGCCAATAAGTTTATCTGCAAGAGTAAACTGCGAACAAAGTGAACTGTTTGCTAATACTCCTAAGAGCTTGTACAAGCAAAATGCAATAAACGTTAAGTAAAAACGTTGATATCTGCGAACGAATAGAATATCATTTTAATAGAATCTCAACCGATACTCGAGAATAGCTGTGAATAAAACTTATACTAGCTAAGCTAATTCCAGCTATGAAAGTTCAATAAGTGTAAGTTTGGATAAATGCCCAGAATCCTTCTGGTTCTTTTAAGCAACCAATCTATTTAAATATCTAATGTTCTTGTCCGCTTAACTAGCCGAGATGTGAACAATCGCGGTTACCAAGTCAGTGTTCACCGGTTCAAATTTCAAATGCGGTAAAGTTGTTCTTTGATCGTAACTTATCGATTAAGCTCACACACACTAGGCTGCGGCCACTACCTCCCAATTCCTTTCTTTTCTCCTCTTTCCCCTGCGATCTTTCTGATCGCCACCGCTTTATGCGAATAGCGGACAGCCCATTAGTCGTGCAAAAAAAAAAAAAAAAAAAATTAAGATTATTTTGGAGAAATTTCTAGAGATGCGACTAAACAGCAATTGTATAAATATTTACGTACGCTATTCAAATTTTACTTTAGTCCGATTTACTTATTCAAGTCGTATCGTTATTATCGGCCTTTCTTAAGAAAGTAAGCAAGTTTCTTAAACTAACTTTTTGAACTGTTACTGGTCGTTAACCTGTACCTAACTGCAATAAACCGCAAAATATGTGGCTGACATGGGGAGATTGTTATTTCATCTTTCGCTCAATTCTGGGCTGAGTTGCTCACATCGCGCTTTTTTACGCTTCCTCAATAAAACAGTTTTTAAATATTTATTTAGCATGTGTGTGAGTGCGTGCGTTATTACATATCCGTCTCAACTGTTTTTTACATGGCAGTCAAAATCTTCTGATACTGCCTCCAATCATGGCACTTAGTAATGTAGTGACTGTTTCGAAATAAAAATTATTATATAAATTTCAACAGAAGTTTTGTGTTTCCTATATGGTAAAAACATACGAGAGGAGGACTAAAATAAAAACAATTATTGTTTCATTTGCGAATTGCGAAAAGCATTTCCAGAATGTTGCCGTAATCGGTGGAAATTGAAAAATAAATAAATAAATAAAGCAAGAAAATTCGTATCCCCTGAAAGGTACGGAAAATTTGTTGTCTTGATTAAACTATAACAGGTAAGAAAATTATATTCGGTCGTGCCCGATTCTTTTATACCCATCATCGTTATCGCAAAAAACACAAAAAAAAAAAGAAGCAAAATAACTACATTTTCGAACTCTACCTATATTTTCAAAATAAAAATCTTTGTCACACAGGCATTACGGGCGTGTCGAGTGAAAAGTTTAGGTCCCTTCTCAAATTCTCTTGCAAATTTGTAGGCGATATTTTTGTTTTCGCTAACGGGAGAATGTTTCGCACAAATATTACACAGATACGCAGACAGACACATGGACAGACGAGTAAATGGACTTATTTAGATGCATTCCAAATTTGAAATTCACCAAGTATTCATATATATTTTAGGGTTTTTGAAGTTTGTTTCTGTCCACTTCAAAGGTATTGAAAAAAGAATTTGTATTTTGATACGCTATAATAACTTGTAGGCGTGGTAAAAATTTTTCCATTTTTGTCTAGTTGCTACAGCATCGCCCATAGAATGTGCTTTGAAATTTTTGTACATCTATCTGTTATAGTATAGAAGTCCGTAGCTTCATTTTTGCGACCAAGAGAGTGTTTACAACAGACATAACACAGACGGACAGTCGCAAAGACAGGCAGACAGATAAACAGGCGGACAGAAGGACATGCATAAATCGAGTTGGAATTTGATGCTGATCAAGAGTGTATCACACTTTGTGAAGTCTCTGATGCTTCCTTCTAGTCGTTGCGAACGTTTTGACAAAATTAATATACCTCTCACCCTTTGGTGATGGGTATAAAAAGGAAATGTTAACATGTGCGAATCGTATGAGTTTTAAGATAGCGGTTGTTATCGTTGCATAAAGTTCACCGGTAAGGAAGAAGGAATTTAAGTTGACTAAAAAAATAAAAAGAAAAGTATAATAAATAAGTATGCTATAGTCGGGCAGGGTTGATGTGATCCATATTCCCTATGATTCATTCACCAAAGACCAATTTTCATCAAAATATTGAAAATTAGACTTTTTCAGTATATGTTCTCCTTATTGTTCATTAGGGCTCTTATATGGGTTGCGACTTAAGGAATAACCCTAGATGGCTGAAATTCGACAAGGTTAATTTTTCGAAAATTAAGCGAGTTTAACTTATAAAAAATTAATTTTCGTAAGAACGGTTATATGGCAAGGGAATCCAAAGTTTCCACACCAATTTATAATGCCGAAGCATTATTATTAAGCTCCGAAACTTTGAAAATTACACTATTGCTTCGTACGACAATGCTAAAATAAGGCGCTACGTGAGAAGTGGTCGAAGAAGCGGTCCGATCCGCGGCGCGTTTAAAGCGTACGCTGTTAAGCCAAAACACAGAACACAGAAGAAAATAAGACAGACAGACAAACGGACAAGCGTCGTTGGGTTCAGAATGTTACTCTGAATCGATCGCTTAAATAGAAGGCGGATTCATCTCAGGTCTTTCTGAGTGCTACAAACGCCCGTATAAACTTAATATACCCGGTGTTACAAGTGATGTAGAGTTTAAATATCTTCATACATGATAAAGTCCAGCGAAAGTAGTCATCAGATCGATAATTGAATAAAAAGTCAAATTTCATTGAGCCTTACTTATGTTTGTATTTACTTATTTTTGGTTTTTTAATTCACAGACTGTCCGGAATAAATGCCAATATATTCGAGCTTTATGACATGTTGTGTGTTCACTTTCCCTGGTTTTATAACAAAATTTAGCGTACTACAAACGTTGTCGCTTAGCTAAGTATTTGATTTACGCTTAAACGTGGCCGTAGTTCATTAAAAAGTCATAGGAAACTTCTTTCATGTATGGGGGAAACGAGTGACTTGTAATTGCTATAATATATATAACTCGAGAGAATTCATTAATCGAATTAGTTACTTCTACTTTGTGTAGCACTCAAATGCTGACCAGAGCCGAGGAAATGTTGGCATCGTTGTCTTTCCATCTTCATGATTACAATGGGTTTTTGTCGGTCTCGGCAGTGCTTCGATCTTTCTGACGAAATTTAAAAAAATTGGCATTTTGGGGATTAGACTTAAAAGATCAAATGTGCCTTTGGTGCGCAGTTCATATTCTTTCACAAAGTTGGCAAATATATACAGCTCACGATGAAGAATAGTTTGAATAATAATATCTTCCCCGCTTTTTCGCTCATTGCAACTTTTTCCAATATTCAAAATATCAGATTTTTGGATAAATATCTTTGTAAAATGTTGGCACAATTTTAACTACCATTTAACGATGACGCACGATACGTTTGGTACGCACGCAGACAGAAAAATTATTTCAAATATTATATATTGGAATTTTGTTACGGTATAAAAAATTTATATAAAAAGAAACCTTACTTTACCGCATATTCACTTATCTGTTATTGAAGTGTTATGATAATTTGGTTAGGCAGAGTTTGGTATTTGGCCGTACCAATTAAAGAATATATTAAATTTATGGCTAATTAATATTATTAAGCACAGTTAAAAGCTATACGAACCCGTACGTTGTTAGTCAAAGATTTCCACTTGAGAGTTAATCAGTTGATAAAGCTTGGTTCGTAATAACTCTTTCTGCTTTCGCCATCTGTTGTACAAGCGGCCGTTTTGTCGAATCCATTTGTGAAGAAGTTTTGTTTGGTTTTAATATGACCAATCACTCAAACAATGTCCTCTGTTCATGTAACGTGAAAAGGGGAAGAATAGGGAGGCGGTGACCGCAGCCTAGATAAGTGCTTTGCTGACAGAATCCTCGGTTTAGCTACGATCAAAGAAAATCCTGTCACACTTCAGGTTTGGATCAGCGAAAGCTGACTTGGTAGCCGCGGTTCTTATCTACTCGTCATGTAGATGAAAAAATTTGTACGCGTGATTTAGTTTCACTCGTAGATTGGTGTAGAATCGACGTAAGCTCACTGCATTTTTGCGTACAAAAAAAAAAAAAAAAAAAGCCACCACCTAGGCATTATTCTCTCGATTATACTTACCCAATAAATGATCATAATATTGAGAACGTTGCGTGATACGTTGATCTTGGTATTTCATTTGATTAAAAAATTAATTTTAACCTTCATATTCAGCCAACTGCAGGGCTTTGATGCCCAGATAAGAACAATTTGTAATTGCTTGTAAAATCTATTGTAGAATATGCATCAGTTGTCTGGGTTTCAAGCGATTCCTTCCAAGTAAATAAAATATAGGCTCCTCTCCTCCCGTAGGCTCTCATTTCTGTCTTTCGTGGATTACGGTGGAACATATCCGTACCTATTGCGCGTTATGGAAATCGCTTAGAATTGACTCATTGCCCATAGCTTAAGAGAAGAAGGCGGCTGTTAAGAATTTCCTTTATACTTAAGTTGATAAAGGAAGATATTAGTTCTCATACTTTTACTCAGTCAATAATCGTAAAATAACATCACTTGGTCTTCTAGACCCTATATTCCAATTAAGATCTCTCAATGCTGTATAAATGACATAGATTCTTCGTCGTTCCACATAGCTTGCGAGAATCACAACGAATTGAATGCACACGTTCTATTTCTGCGACACCGTAAAGTCTTAAGGAGGAATGGAGGTTTCTTCTTTTTACACCCTACACTACTTGTGACGCAAGGATATATTAAATTTGTTAGAAGGATTTAAGGCAGACACACCTTTTATAATACCGATTCAATATTAATCTCAGCTTAAATGTGTTCAACCTACATGACGCATTATTTAAGAAATTTAGATCAAACTCGATATACTGGCTTGTTTTAGCTCAGGAATTTACGCTTTTGAAAACGGCTCGGAGTGGAGCACTTTCTCGATCGCTTCCCAGTATAACACCTTATTTTGAAATGTCTTTATATAAATAACTGTATTAAGTGAAGAATTCTGGGGTATTTGCTCGATCTTTTCTTTTTATGACCAATCACCTAGAACGAGATAGAAAGTCGAGATAGCTTGTCGATATGTGCTTACTGTAGCTAGGACCAAGTATAGCTTACAGGGCTGAGATTTGATTTAGTTACCACTTGTGTCTATGACGCATTGTTTTAACAATTTAATTGTAATTTATATTAGCCACTCAAACTTTCTATTTTTTTAACTTAATAGAGATTTAATTTGTGAATTTACTTGTATTGCATGGTGTTTTTATACAATAAATACAATTCCTTGCTGATGTCGTCGTAGAGGAGACGAAAGTATGAGGGATAAGTGATTATATAGAGAATAGATTCAATACCCAAAACACATGCTCGACTTTAGTCGCTAAGTGGGTAAGTAAATGACTGCTAATAGCAGTCATTAAGAACGTCAAAGGTATTTCATCGGTTGGCAGATATGATTAAAAGTATTGAATTTTAAAACAAAGATCGATATTGTTATTAATTTGAGTTTGAATTTGAATATTAGATTTAAGAATTAATCTAACGATGTGCTTTTCTTTGACGTATACCAACATTAATAATTCGTTGAACAATAGAATTGCGGACAAAGTGTAGAAAGGGAATTCAGAGTATTTCTATTAAATATTTCTTCTGGATTTGTTCATCCGTCTCATAAAAAAGTAATTTCTTACAAATCATAATGATTTTGCATTATTTTTCATATTTTGTGTTTCTTTTATATGCAAATCTTTTACCCTTACTATTATAATGCTTTTTACATATACATAAATATGTATATATATATATATATATATATATATACATATACGTCTATATATGTTGTTGCTATCATTTTTTCTGTAGCAACTCAATCTCAATTCGGTCGTTTTCTGCAACTCCTACCTATTATAAGAAATGATAAATGACGGTGCTGTGATGATGATGATGATGATGATGATGATGATGATGATAATGATGACGATGATGATGACGACACTGGGACGATATCTGTTTTTATTTTGAAAGTAAACGAAATCCTCAGATTTCATTGTTCGTGCAGAGTAAAAAAAAGAGGGACATGAAGAGAGCAATGAAGAAAAAGGACGGAATGAAAAAAACATGATTTATTCTTTTATTCATGTCCATCCGCCTGTCTTAGTATCTCTACCCATGCAATAATGTCTTCTTTTCGTATCGTTACGTTTTTCTTTTCAATTTGAAAGCAATTTGTTTTATGAAAGTTCTATATTTTGTCGTTGTTGTTCGCCTTTCGTTTATTTTTTGCTTCTTATTTCACAACATTATGCATTAAGAGATTTTTTTCCTATTTTTTTATTTTTTTTTGTTATCATGTCAAAAATGTTTAGAAATCTTACCTTTTTAACAAGAAAAAAAGAAAGGTGGAATCTTAAAGAATTGTTACATATTTTTCCCTAAAATAGTATACTAAAAATCAGTTTTTATCTTAATATTGAACCGGATATTCGGTTTTTTATGCGGGTATTGATCCGATTAATCTGTTATGCTTATACACGATTCATAGCAAGTGACTATTAAGACCTTCATATGATTGCATTAAGTTAACCCGTTTACCCGGTTTTTAAGCCAGATAAAAATATAAATTATTTTAATATATTTATTAACTATATATCTATAATATATATGTAATCAACTTTTTTTTCTTTGTGAAATAACTAAAAGGCTGTAAGAATTTTTAGTGGTAAAACTACACAAGAATGAAGCTCTGACTGACATCATGATAGGATAATAATTAAATTCAATGAATCGTGCGAGAAGAATTTCTCTATAGAAAAAAAAAAAAAAGAACCAAGTTACGAAAAAGATATTCAGAACATTTAGATTGCAACGATCGTTTTATATCCACTATTTATGTTGCTATTTAGTGATGTCATCCACTTTTTTGTTTTGATCGCATTGTGGATAAACAGAAAAACAAAAGAAAAGTACGATATCGTACACAAGGCGGGGCAATTCGAACAGTTTTATCCTAGCAAAGAATCACTGGTATCATATATACTCCGCACTTTGTAGTACTTTAGAGAATTTCTTCACTACTTGTTTTAATGAATTTCTTCACGATTTCAAGTCTAAGAAAATATCTTATTAATATTAATAAGTTTTAAGCTTTAAAGGAAGTAAGAATGCTATTGAAATAGAGATTTATTTGTGTTTTGAGGCACACAACGGCAAGAACACGGTTTTTTTTTTTTTTTTTTTCTTTTTTAGCCTAGAGATGTTAATATAAAATCTAGCTTATTCGCGTTAAGTAGACTATGGGGTTCATGAGGGTAAAAAGCATAATGGTTTCTAATCATCTTTAGTTGTATAATTTCCAATTGCATTGTCTTTTCAATGTAATTTCCTGGGAGGAAGAACTTTAACTTTATTCGCTCCGCCTCCGACTTCTCTTTGCGAATCGCTATAATGAGATGAACTGTCTGTATTTAATGTAGAAGACTGTACTAACCAACTACATACATAAACCGATGATACTCGCATAACACAGTTTATATAGCATAGTTTTTGAGAATTTCATATAAAATGAAAAAAGTAGCATACTTCCAGTTGCTTGATATAAAAGTAAATAAATAAAATTAAACTTTATCAATAAATCGACAATTTAAACAATGTTGAAAAAATGTGCCGAGATATATATATATATATATATACATATATATATATAGGTTTTCAGGTCTCAATGGTGGTCAGCCGAAATGTATAAATCGTAAAAAAAAAAACAAGAAACACAAACAGTTTTTGACAGTTTTAAAAGAATTTCAGCACATAAATCATAAATAAATTTAAAGGTAACTCGAAATGTTAAAAGCCCAAACGGGAAGAGTGAACAAGATATAAATCAAAAATAATATTAGTTAGTAACAGAAGGGGGGGAAAAAAAAGAGTGAAAATAAAAATTTACACATTCTGGTGACAGTTGCTGAAATGAATTTGATTTATGTATAAATTGTAAAATTTTCAAATTTAAAACTTCACCTAAGACCTTAAAGTTCTCAGCAAGAAATAAATCAATTTGGAAGAGAATTTAATTTTAGTTAACAAACAAAAGAAAAGTCTATTACAACAATAATAAATTCATTAAGATTTTTTTTTTTGTTTTTTTGGTACAAACAACAGTTAGTTCTCTTCAATTTGTTTATATATAATTTCTTAATTATAAGCTTTCGTTATCTATTATTAATAAGACAAAACATGCTTATAGTTATTAGCATAAGTATTCAATTTTAAATTCCTGTAAAATATAATTTAAACAATTAATTAAACAAATTTCATAAATTTTCTTAAATTTTGCACAATTATCGAAAATATAAAATTAGTAAGTTTTCCCTCTTATCTGTCAAAGGACATAAGCATCAGAATTGCTAAAATGTATTCGTAATTACATACAAATAATTCCTCATATATAGATCTCTCTGTCCGGTCTATGTATGTGCGTATAAAACTAACCTTTATTGTTTTGTAAATGAATTGTCTTCTATATTGAAATTGTTTGTCTATTTATTTGTCTCATAAAATGTGTTTAGATAATTGAAATGAATAGAGTTATAAATAGGAAACTGCAGAAAGTAAGAAAGAGAAAGAGAAGTTAACAAAGGAGAAAGCGAGAATACATTCAATTTAAATTAAATTACTTCTCCTCAGCACTTCTCTTAGAGAGTGATTAGGATTTTGAAAAAATGATTAATACACGTATGATACGCATTACTACCTCCGTTACGAACAAATTTAATATTGTCATTATATAGGTTACGGAGTTTATGATTAAAACATGTTCGAAAACATTATAGCTTTTATACTCTACAGTACTTGAGGTACAAATGTATGCCAGGTGTGTACGACTGGCCATAAGATAAATCTACTTTTTATTGTAGCGATCGATTCAGAGCTGGTTTTACAGAATCGATGTAAGCTTGCCTGTAAGTCTGTCCATCCGTCCTATATTCTCGGGTTCAATGTCGTAACTCTGAATATATTTTGATCAAATTTGGCACACCGGCATATTTTCGCTCACATCATGATCGCTAGTGAAGATGGCTCGAATCGGAACGCTTTGTCGACCACTCTAGTGTACCTTACTTTGAATAGTCTTTACACGATTAACCGCATTGAGCAAGGTGAAGTAGGATATTTAATGGTAGGCCTCGGCTCACCATAGAGTTTTTTCTTTGTTAACTTTTTATTATAATTAAAGTAAATACTGATTACTTAAGATTTGGGGTAGAAGACCGCAAACAAAATTATGTCACTTTGTTTTACAAATTTTCGTAAATGACGTAGAACAATTGATTGATCAAAATCAAATAAGTGAAATTTTCGTAAACTATTTTGAAATCCATACATATATACATAAATTTTTTTTGGTTTTTCTTTCTTTTCCAACATCTAGTTAAGTTTCCTGGAAATTACGGACACCTTTCGGCAATAAAGAAGGAAGATGAATCAAAGTTATAACTTTCTTCCTTCCACGTCCACAAAAATGCTTAAACATCGTACAAGTCATGAACATTGCACGAATATATTCTTAGCAAACAAGTTATATATGTTTGCGTATAAATGATTGGGGAAACAATTACGTATAATAATTGTCGAAAGTTTCTTTAGAAACATGAGGGAGGATAATAAGTAGATTCAGCGCCTATATATGTATACATTATATATATATAATATTGTTATACGTTTTGATTTTAAAAATGGAATGACAATCCTAATGCATTCCCATACTCCGCATCTAAAGACATTAGCGAATGGAGCAGCAATTTATTAGTTAAGTATTAACGTGACTAAATTTTCCTACAAAATTACCCTCATCCTTAAAATATATTGTCTAACTTGATAGCCTGATAACGAGTCATCAAAAGTCCCGTGAATGTGTTATTTCATATTCAAGGGATTTTGCCAATGTAGTCGTCGACTTGTGGCACGATGTCTTACTTCGATGCGGTATCGAATGCTAAATGCGCTTTCTAATGCCTAAATGTCCGCACGCAGTAGCGAATATATTGTCTTTTAATATCCTTAGAATGTAGGCAATTTCTTCTAGCCTCCCTTACCGATTGTTGCGAAATAATTTTGAAAACTTTTTCTATGTTCTTCGTTGTTACTTATCTGTTGCGTTGAGGATCGTCAGTGTGTGTATAATATCATATAAAATTAATAAACTAACAGCAAATAATCATATCCGACAGAGTTGTCAAGCCAATTCTGCATTTCAACTGTATTTCCCTCCCATCAAAATGCACGGGTAAATCAGCCCGCATAATGTGAATTATTCCATGGCTTTGAACATACCGGAAGCAGCATTGTTAATACCTCTGTAAGTCGTAACCAAGACTATATGTGATTTTGATGTCGCTCAAGGCCTTGCGCTCTCTAAAAAAAAAAAAAAAGAAAAGATAAATAAATAAATGTTTACTGCTACACAAAGCATATATCAGAGCGTATCTCAATCGTGGCAATTACGTAATGGACGTATTATAATAGTAAATAATGTTGTTATGATCATTACAATAAACAAAATAATTTCAAGCATAAATAAAATTTTACTGGTGGGCAGTCACATCCTATTTGCTTTATTGATTCTAAACAAAACTCATAGAATGATCCTTTCTCATGTGATTGTCTCCGGCTCTTAACTATTGCTATCGTCACTAATACTTACTTACTTATTTTTTTTCGCTTAGGTGTACCTAATGCTGGACCTGATATACCTTTCGTTTCAGTAGCTTTAAGCGGAATATTCCATTACCTTTGTAAATGTTATTTATTTGATTGATGTGCGGCCATTGATTATTCGGTTTTGTCCGTTGGTTGAGCGGAGAAATGGAATTTAAAGAATCTCTGCTTGCAATACGTACGTGTTTCAAGTGCAGGACGGAAAGAACGTTCTACATATAGATAAGATAATAGGGAACATTGTTTCGTAAGAATTCGTGCTGCATTTTCTTAAATATTTTATAAATTAACAGTGCAACTTAAGTGGTACTTTAACGTATTACTTGTGAAACAGTTGCGAGTCTGTAAACAAAAATACACTCTTCTATACATACATACACATACAATTAAAGTAATCTGCGCTGAGAAGATTCCAGAAGTTTCATATGCAAATGTGAATAAGAAAGAAGAATCAAAAATAAATAAAAACAAGCAAAAAAAAAATAAAAAACCGTTAAATTCTTTTATAGGCGACTCTTAGATACCCGTCATGCCGCGTCCGAATATTCGAAATTTTTATATTAATCGCAGACATATATGTTGGTCGATGAGTATCAGTTCACATGTTATAACTTGATATCTTTTCCCTGATATTAGACGAATGGCGGGTATAGCAACTAGGCTTCAGGATAAGGTGTAAAATAAAAAGCGGCCTTGAGTCGATATTTTTCATTCTCAATAATTTTATTAATTACGTATCTCTCTTTCTTTCTTTCTTTCTCTCTCTCTCTCTCTCTCTCTCTCTCTCTCTCTCTCTCTCTCTCT
>NW_023998414.1:6501188-6517426 GCF_014805625.2 Glossina fuscipes
CTCTCTCTCTCTCTCTCTCTCTCTCTCTCTCTCTCTCTCTCTCTCTCGCTGCCTCATTCTAAACAAAGTTGGTGTGTTTTCATTATCGTGTTACACGCACGATTGAGGTCAAATACTTTGCATATTTCTCCAGAGTATCTTTTTGACTGTTTTTTACTCTTCGAGGCTATTTTAATGAGCAAATTTTTATAATCTGTCGGACTTATGGTACACGGGTTTAGTAAGTATGTGCGCAGGTACTTGTGCAATATCGACGCAGGCTTTTAGATGGACTCGCCTTTTAACGATCGTTTTAGGGTCAATTCTGAATCGATCTAAGCTTTGTGGCAGTCCGTCCATCTGTCCGTCTGGTTTTCGTTTTTTCAACTGAAAGATCGCAATTTTCGTTGTATTTTGCTGAAAATCAGTAAACCGACATGTCTTGGACCAAGGACAAACACTAATGAAAATGATT
The DNA here is from genome assembly GCF_014805625.2 of Glossina fuscipes. Taxonomy (NCBI): domain Eukaryota; kingdom Metazoa; phylum Arthropoda; class Insecta; order Diptera; family Glossinidae; genus Glossina; species Glossina fuscipes. The sequence continues at coordinate 6,501,643 of NW_023998414.1, forward strand.
TGAATCAGATTAATTTATTGATCACTTCTAATGTAAGGCCTTATTGTGAATAGTCATGATATGAATAACTGTAGGGCTGTGTAGGGTATTTTCTGATGAGCCCTGGGCCACAATAGCACTTTCACTTGTTTTTATTTAATGCATGTACTATAATGGTTATTTCTACTCTCCAATTATTTGCATAAAATTTATATCGATTTTTGCGGTAGTTTTGCCCTTCATGATGAAAATTTATCAATTTTTATTACGGGTTTCAAGATTGATTCACTTTTTAATTATCGTAAGAGTGTTTATGCATTGCTCAGTTGCGTCTGAACAATTCGAACAGAAATATTCGTTATGTCAAAAAAGTACCGGGAATAGGTTACGCATTAAAAAACAAATGAAAATCGCAGCCTTATCAAAGTTAATTACTTTCAAAGTTGATAGAATCATGATTTAGTATAAAATATTGGAAATTGTCCATTTTATAAAATTTCGCCAAACGTAGGAGAAAATTAAATCTTAAAATCCGTACGATGATAGTGTTGGATAATCGTCTCTTGGACTCTGAGATGGATAACTTGTAAGATCATACGAACGTTTTTAGCGCTTTAAAGGCAATGTTTTAGAGACAAGCAAAAAAAAAAAAAAAACTAAAAAAAAAATTTGCATTTGACTCTTTCTGCTTTTATCATCTTGTACCGATGCAAATCTGGCACAAACTAGTCTAGATCTTCTCATTCAAATCGTGACTGTTACTATTGTTCGAACCAACAGAAAATCCTTTGAAATTTGAATCGCATACATTTTGTGTTGGAAAAGATCGATAGTATTAGCAAGCGATGAACAGAGATCTAATCAAGTTAAAACTCTGAGTAAAGAGGGTGGCTAACAGGTTATGTAACGATTCAAAATATGGACTTTGTTTCAATTAAAGAAACACTTTATAATGCAACAATAACTTTCATAGATTATGATTGTGATACGAGATAAACAATCATTTCTATGTCTACTCGAATATTTAAAATTCCCCGGTATTTATTTGACACGATATATGAATTGAGATTGAATAATTCACTTCAAATTAGATTGAAAAATGAGCAAATAGAAGAACATGACTAAGTCGGACAGACTTATCAGTGCTTATCAAAAATTTATTTATGATATCTAGAAGAGGAGAGAGTGAGTTCGCTGAAACGGAACCGAACAATATAACGTAGATTTTTAGTTGGCTTTGTTTTGCCATATATGCTTCTTAGGGTCTTTTATGCTCTCTGCTCCGTGTACTCGGTGTAAGGCATAAGCGCGCGGCAATTATGAAAGGTGAATAAAAGTGTATTTCAAATGTATTAACCGAAGTGAAGAGGGCAATTGTGAACATATGGTCATATTTGCGAATACTTAATACTTTTATTATTGTGAAATGAAAGCGTGTAAGGAGAGCAAGATAGAGCTTACGTTTTATGTAAGCGAGCTCGTATTTAAAACAAATCTCAACAAATGCCAACATCACTAAAAGAATAATAACAGCGATAATTTAAGCATGTTGTTTAAATTATGCTGGCATTTACACACAAACTTGTATGTTTACGTTAACATTGTAAACGCATATATATATATATATATATATATATATATATATATATTAACGTACAAGTGCAAGCACGAATTGTTACATTTTGTTGTTGATATTTCTTGATTATGTTTGTTTTTTGTTTTTACTGTCGTTGCTATTGTCGTTGCCGTTACCGTTGCCATTGCCGTTGTCGTTGCCATTGCTCTTGTTTCTCTCATTGTTCTTATTACTAATGTTGTTTCTGTTGTTGCTGCCCTTGTCGTATGACATGCCAGCATGTGTGCGTGTATTTACGTGTAAGTTGCCAACTTAACAACAGTTTATGAATTGTTATGTTTGTTTGCGCCATCATGTTGCATTCTTGTCACTTGTCAACATTTGTTCACATGCCGCTCGTTCAACTCATTCGCATTCCTTTTGGTCTCTCATTCCAACCGTCCTGCTTAAGCAGCAACTTAAGAAAGAAAGAATTCTACACAAACAGCATTATGCCACTGTTGGCAACAAATTTCTCGCTGATTTTGTTTTTTTACAACGACATTCTCTTTGTTTTTATATTTGTTTGCTTTTTTTATTTTTCTCATTTTGTTTGCATTGTTGAAAATGGTTGATTGTCAGCGAGACGACAGTAAAAGCAAGCAGCAGCACCAGTAGCAGCAGAGAAAACGTAGAAAGCAAGTAAAGCAAATGAAATAAATGTTAAATACAGTCAGCCGGCAAGTCAAGTAGAATTTATTAAGACATTCTCTAAGGAATCCTAAGGATAACATTGTAAAAAATCCGACTACTTCTAGTCACGCTAACACACTGATGGACTATTGAGAATTTTTGTAAAAAGCTTTAATTTCTATAAAAATAAAAACAAAAAAAAAAAAATAAAAATAAATAAATAAATAAATAAAAACAATTTAATTTGTCTTGAAACAAATCTGAACAATATTGAACATAATCAAAGACACTTCACTTGACGAATCCATATCAGTTAACTGCTGAACTCTTCTTATCTTATCTACTAAGAGCTGTTGGTGACATTGTCTCAGCGCCCATTATAGATGGAGAGGATTTGTTTTTATTTTTTATGTAAACTTTAATTAAGGTTTATTTCGGCAACGAAGACCTAATTGAGTTTCATATTCATATTAATTCTAATTTTGCATATCCAAAAATGAGGGATAAGAAAAATGCAATTGATATCATATTTCACGAAGAGAATAAATAGTTTTATGCGATTCTGTCTTGCCTCAGTATCTGATCGCCATTTGCTTTCCCTCTGCTAATGATGGTCGAAATATCAAGAGGCTCTATTAGTTATCGATAAATCGATCTATCGACCTCGTTCTCGCTAACGCGTCGTTTGAGCTTTTCACTTTCATGTTCACGAAGAGTAAGCAGCAAATAGAGCAAGAATCTTAAGTCAGAGAAAAATCCTGAGCGTACGCACCAAGTTATAGAGAAACGGTTTTGAAGTCTTGATTAGGCAATGTGCACGTCAGGTAAGATGCCTGTCGGCTATGGCCAAAGGCCGTTTGTTTGATTACCATTTATCGCTGAAAGCTAAAACTATTTTAGAGATCAAAATATTTTTGTTCTCTCATTAAAAGTGCAAGTAATCGCCGAAGCAAAAAAAAAAAAAAAAAAAAAAACACTACGCCCACGTAAAACTCCCTTAAGAATATTCTTATGTTTTCTTGACCCTTACTTACAAACTCATTTAAACATATGACATGAGATTCACATCCCACATACACGAAACGTAACCATGTTTTCATTGTTTGCGTAATAATTTTAAAAGATTTCTTTACGCACTATACAAATAATGACAAGATCTGAACACTATATTGAAAGAAAATACGATGCAAGACTCAAACTAAAGTATGTTTTTCGCAAGCATAAAATGGATGATCCTGAACGGATGACGTGACGCGTGATCAAGAAAAAAAAAAAAAAATGAAGAACGAGATTTATGGTAATATCGCTACATAGTCATGCTTTTGGATAACATTTTTATTAAATGGGTTAAAGCTCAATGCTGATGTGACACACATGCGCACGCCATTTCAAATTACATTTAAGCCATGCAACGCGCAGAAGCTTCAGAAATTCAGTGACCTTTTCAAAATATATACACATTCTTGAACAGTATCTGTTCTTCTGTGCTCATACCCGTCTGTCCGTCACACCCTCGGCCTCTTGGTTGTAAAACTCAAGGTAACTGCTTTAAACCTTGCATGCAGCTTGCTGTTGAATGATTCACCAATTGGTTCAAAGGCAAGTCCACAAAATAAGAACGAGCGTTTTTGAAAAGCAAAAAAAAAAAAAAAAAAAAAACGTTCCAGCAAAAAAATTAATGGTAGTGTAATTGGTTCGCATAGGTCTATTTGTTCTTGGAGACCGCAACCTATACGAAACGCAAACAGAAATTCTAACCTTTCAATATGCTGGCTTACATGACAATTATGGCTTTGCATGTCGATAATGTATACTTTTTGGAGTATTATTATTAAAACGAGCGAATAACTGTACTAGGTGAAATGGTATAGTGTTGCTCGACTATATACTTGTTGTTTTTTAGTTTACTATTATCAATACTTTTTATGAAGAAGATTCAGTTTTCTTAGGAACGGCTGGTTACACGGCAAGGTGTTCAAAAAATTGCCCCATCCACAGCAAAGTTTGCATACAAATTTACAATGCCGAAGTATTATAATTAAGCGATTTTTGTCGCGGAATTATTTTGCAAAATATGTGATCTTATAACGACTTACTAAAGTAAAGCGTTTTAGAGCGAATGGTAGAAAAAGTAGCTCCGTTCAGAATCATTTTCAATACCGCTTGTGCTTGTATTAAATTTCATCAAAATATCGTGAACGTTGTCTCCTGTGGGTTTGGACAAGAGACTTGACAAGCTTAGATCGTTCGATTCAGAAAATAATTTTGATTCAGTGAGTGTGTCTATCTCAAGCCCTCTTGATTGCTATATACGTCCATACCCGTCACGCCCATACAAAGTAATCAAATTTTTATTTTTTTCACTTTTTCGATAGTTTCTGCTTATTACAGCTCTCTAAACTTCCCCTTCTGCAGATATATATATATATATATATATATATATATTGTTCCGCTAAAAATATGTTAATTCTAAAATAAATGTGGTTGACCCCACAACGTGGAAGACTAGTTTTTTTTTTAAGAGTATCATCAATTGGCTATCAAGTAAAGGGACTTGGAGAGTAGAATGTGACAAGTTAGGCATGTTAATTCTAAAGTAGATATCACGGACGTCGCCTCATGAGGGATTTAAAGATTCATGAGGATATCGAAAAAAAAGAAAAAAAAGAAGACTTAAAGAGGAGAATGCGACAAGCTAAGTATGCTAATGCTAAGTTAAATGCAATTATGGTCGCTACGTCGATATGCGACAGATAACGGTGATGGGTATCAAAAATTCGTTCGCGATCGCATATAATTTTCTTAGTTGATTTTGTTTTATCTTAATTTCAAACAAATTTTGAAATTTCAATTTCTGGTTTTGCATTGCATGTTAGCTCTCGTAACTCATCGCTTTTATTTATTAAAATAGGAACATTTATAAATCAGTGGGAAAACTGTTAAAAACCGCATATATATATATATATGCAAACGTACACATTTTATTATATTGGGTATTACAGAAAGAATAAAAACAATTTTGATTTTTATTAGCAAATATAAACTATTATATGATAATGCATTATTTCGGAAATAAATAAATTGATTTAATGGATTTCCGCAAATAGACAATGATAAACGGATATTGAAAATGAAAACCGATGAATCGATTTTATTTTAGGAAATTATTTTGTATTCAAATGCAAATAGTATTTATTTATTTTATATATGAAATAAGCAAATAAAGAAATATATCTCTTTATCCGATTATCCGGTTTGAAAAATGTAATTTTTTCAATAAATAATAAAAACCAAATAAATAAATTGTCCTTTTAAGACCAATTGTTCCCGGATATAGAGAAAAAGAAGAAACTTTATCCTTTCGTTTTGTTGACAGTGTGCTCCTAAAACAAAAACTGAAACGGACTAATTCTTCACATTCTTCGATAATATTGGGTAAGCGATATCTTTGATTTCTTTGATATTCTTAGAATAAAAGTGGAAATCTATATGGTGTATGTGTTGTACATTACAAATAGAAACAAAAAAAATAATAAAAAATAGCAAGCAGAGACGTTCACAGTTTTTGTTGCAAAGGCGATGCGGACGCCAAATTTGAAGTTGAACGCTTCTCTTTTGCGGCCAAGAGAATGTTTACAAAAGACATTCCACAGATGGGCAGACGAATAAACGGACGGATGGACATTCAGAATTTTAATGCTGATGGAGAATGGCATATACTTTGTGGATCGCTGTAGCTTCCTTCTGGGCGTTGCAAGCCGTTTGACAAAATCAATATTCGCCTCAGTATTTCATTCGAACAACTGTTTATTGTTAAGCATTATTTCCTCTATCTCTTGGGCAGACTATGAATTTCAATTTGTTTAGAAAGCACAAATGCTCTTTTCAGGCTATCTATCCAACGGAACTGTCTTCTCATATTTATTTATTCTTTATCATCAATACAAAGGAAGCGAGGTTCGAACAGTCATCGATAGAAACCAGTTTTAATCAGAAGAAATAGTATCCGATAAATACAGCGGGGATATAAAGCAGTTTGCAGATCGTTGCTCACTGCTAGCATATCCTGAGCGGGCTTTGCTTTATGAGACTGAACATCGCAATATGATGGCTTTCGACGCATCGAGCCCGTTTTTCATTTCAATTGTCTCACTTGTTCCTAACAGCATTGCATAGCAGTGATGTTTTCATTTTGTTGCAGCGAATCACCCCAAATGTTCTCGCTATGGATAGCAGTTTTGATTGTCAATATTATATGTGTATGACGTCTTAAATGATGTTCTGAAAACGCCATTACCTCCATTGTTTTCGAATCAATTAGAAAATATGTTACTTCCCGTCTTCGTTTATAACACAGATGTTGACATTGTAAAGGTAAAGCAGAATATATTCGATTTCTTAGGTAACTGAAAATTCATTTTAAAAACTTTTAAGTTTAGAAGAAAAAAGACTTTCTTTTTTTTTTCTTTTTTTTACTAGAAATCAAGTGGTCTCAAATCTAAAACCGTTATCGATACATTTCTAATAACTCGCTGATTTTAAATTTAAATAATTTTGTCAAGGCACATTAATGTGAGTTTGGTTGTCTGGCTAAATTACATAAATAATAAATTCTACCGGACAACAGTGAATCGGATATTCGGTTATGCAAATTTTTGTTTATTATTCATTTATACAAAAGCTTTCCACAAAAGCCATGTAACTCCCCGTACAGTTACTTACTTACACTTATGCATGTGCATATACATTTATATATATATATATACATACATACGTACCAATATTTACTCTTCTCTTCAGATTATTGCAAATATATTTTGTCACACGCACCTATAATATATATACATATTCATATATTCATATAAATATTCATAATATATATATATATATATATATATATAGCATGTAGTAACATGTGCAGGCATAATACAATCACATTTTCTCATGGTATGGTTTTAGGCGTTTGTTATACTATGATTTGCATGGTGATAATGTACACAGTGTGTACATATGCATACACACACACACACACACACACACACACACACACACACACACACACATAAACAAAAAGTAATATATACATATAGCAGAAGCATTTGTATTTATCTAGGCAGGCATGAGTAGATGGATCATACATGAAAACGATAATTTTAGAAAATTTATGGAAATTGAGCGGAAATTAGAGAAAATTTGTTGAAAAACGATTTTTACATTTATAATAAAGTGTTTTTTTTTTTTTTTTTTTTTGTTTTTTGCTTTCTGTTCAAGTTCTCGGTATTGTGTGCAAGGTAAAATAATTTTTTTTAAATAAATTTATACAAATACTTGTACAAATATATAAATTTATTATGAGACTTTCATTTTTTTTTATAACAAAGAGGGAAACATAGTAATAATAATAATGTTGAAAAAACAAAAAAAGTGATATAAATATAGAACGAATTTTGGATGAATTAAATTGTTAAATGGAGAGAAGTTGTTCAACGAGATCTTTTGTGGAGAGGAAAATGCTGAAAATGCTGAAATATTTTGTACGGTGTTTACGAATATATCCGAAGTGTAGCTCCGCAAGTTATCTTACTGTTTTTTTTTTTATTTTTTTTTTTATTTTTTTTATTTTTTTTTATTTTTTTTTTTTTTTTTGTTTACCTTTATTTTGCAAACATGTGCACTACCGCACAATAAGCGAATTTTTTTCATTGATATTCTTAGCGCATAGGGAGCTTACTTTCAATCTGGAAATGAAAAGGAAAAGCGGATATTTGCAAATACGTCAATTGTTATTTCTAAAAGGGCAAAAATGGTTCGTAATAAAGGTTTCGCGTAAACGCAATGCTTTCAGCGATAAATTTTTCTTTAAAATGATGTGCACATTTTCGTTTACAAAAATTCCATTCGCCAAGAGAAGTCACTCAAATCGCTATTGATTTCATAATGATAACGAATCATCTTATGTAACACAGCGATCAATAATTACCGAGACTAGCATAGAGATGTCGTCTCTAACAACAAATCCGGATTATTTTTGGGGAATCATGAGCTCTCAAATGAAGCTCATTCCAATTTTATATCGCTTCTGTTATCCGTTAACCAGTCAACAGTGTATAATAAATACATACGACGTTATGTATCCATTCGTTCGTGTCGGATTTTCTCGTCAAAATTTATCATTACGAATGTGCATTTAACCTAATAATGCATTTTAGAAAGTATTTTTCCAAATTTCCATTACAACCTAATTTCGATAATACACATATCCGGCGTTTGATGAGTATATGAGAATATGAAGAGATCGAGGCATTTAACTGATTAACAGGTTATAGGCATAGGCATTGGGTAGTGTTACCTTTTTTATTTAAAGAAACTATGAAAAAATCCATATCTTAATGTGCCGAGGTTTTCTTACCTTTTTCGAAAACATTGATTTGTCAAGAGTTTGCTGCTGTGCAACGGGATTGAACAAATGCACCGATGATACTGCGCGCACTGAACGATCAAATTGTAATTACATTGAAAAACCTAAAGGAAAAACTGAGAATTTTTCGCAATAATCGAAGATTGATATTAAAGATATCAAAGGTCAATACTTTTAAACCTATCACTGGAAGATGAGAGGTATATTCATTTTGTCAAAACGTTTGCAACGCCCAGAATAAAGCTGCAGAGATCCCATACTGTTTACATATTGTTGATTAGCATCAGGTTCTGATCTCGATTTAAGCCTGTCCGTCCGTCCGTCCGTCTGTGTAATGTCTTTTGTAAACATTCTCCTGGCTGTAAAAATGAAGCTAACGACTTTTAGTTAGCAGCATCATTGAAAGCCTTTGCAAATGATCCAAATCGGTTGAATGACACGTCTAATCTACCATCCCAACTGAGAACACCTATGTTTTTCAAAAGAAATATAAAATTAAGTTTTCCCCTATTACTCATACACCGTAACAAAAACTTGAACATATATTCTATGGCTAGTTCTGAATTACTTGTAGAAAGATGGAAAAAATCGGTTACGCTTATTTAATTAGATAGTGGGGCATAATTTCATCTTTTTCAAAGCTGTTATAAGCATAGAGGCAAGGCTCAAAAACCCCATAAAGTATATAAATGTCCATGCACAAATATTAGGTTATTCGGAAGTTCATTTCATTTTTTTCACCAAAAGTGGATTTGATTGCATTTTTTCACAATCAAGTTGACACCTGAGCCGTATTTTCATTGTATTGCAATGTAAATCTTCTTTTGTGATTTTTATGTCCATATCCAAGTTCTTTTCGAGAGTAAGTTTGTACCGCTGAATTATGAATTTAAGGGGACTTATATTTGCATTGCTTTAATTCCCATACTGGTCTTATCGGTTCAAATATTGCAATTCAACTCTGTTCAATCCAATCTCTCGACTTTCCCGACTGACTTTGGCTTTCGCAAATATTCTGGTTAAATACGTTTTTCAAGCAAATTACCATTATCTAAATTCCTCTCGATCGTTGAGAGATTACAACTATCGAATTCGATTTTTCATAATAGCATATGTATTGACTATAAAAAGATCGTCTTTCATTTTGACCAAAAAAAAAAAAAAAAAAAAAAACGAAATGACCTTCCAAATAAGCCGATAATAAAATCACTTTACACCCTAGTAACCGGTTTTTTGATCCGAATAATTCATTTGGTTAACCAAATTTTTGTTAAGACGATAAGCTGTGCGTAAAATGTTTAATTCGTCTTAAGCTTTCAATTTTTCCAAACGCGAACCGCTGTTTTGCTTGAAATACCCGATTTTTATTTTTTTTTTATATGAGATTTTTGTTCCAAATACAATGCATTTGCTTATTCGGTTAGTTTTGCTTTTGCGTTTTTCTTTATTACTTTATTATTTTGAATAAAAGCTTTTAATAAATTAATCAACTTAATCAACAAACTTACTTTAAACCACGATGCCTTGTTGTGAAACCTTTAATGTTCTACTCTTCGCCACTAGAACCGCTAGAACTACCTGGAATAGCTTCAAAGATGAGTAAAATAAATTGCGAAAAATTTTTAAGGCTTAATCGTCACTAAAAACAATTATCGTTTCGTGTTTACAAGAGCATTGCTTAACAGTTCAGCAGCTATTGCTCTTTGCTATTGGTCCTCGAAATTTTATCGCATCGTATCGCTTAGCGCTGATACTTGCTTCTGCTGGTTTTTGTTTATATTTTGTTTTTTTCCTAAATTTTGTGTTGAGAAAAATTGCAAAACACAGTAGTGACACTGTTTATCACTTTGAGTGACATGATATGTTATTGTCGTCGTTTATGTTATTGTTGTTGTTTTTGTTGCGTTTTTTTTTTTTTTGCTTCCATCTGCTAGCTGTGTTGATGGTTAAGTTTAATTCACTTTATTACGAGAGTTTGCAGTTTTTTATTTGATATTTATTTACACGACTCTCATTGTTGTTATTGTCGGTGTTGATTTTATTGTTGTTACTATCTAAATAGCGGTTCATTTCGTGGCGTAGAATTTTCATGAAAATTTTGGTGTTCATCAAGCATTCGCTTATGCTTTAATGTTTGTATATCTCTAGTTTTTCGTGTTAAAGTAACACTCGAGTAAATCGTTCGTTATTGTTGTCAGTGTTTAGTTCAACTGATATTCATCACCATTGTGGTTGGTTTTGTAATACACGTTCAATTGTATAATAACTACATTTTTGTTCATTTATTTATTTATTTACTTATTTAAATACTTTTTTTTTTCTCTCTCTCTCTCTCTAAGTATGTACTTTTTCAAGCATGATTTGGTTTCGATTTTATGGTGCAATGAAGTCAAGGTTTGCATTTTTTCTTAAATTGATTAAGTTTACATAATATTGCTTTGTTAGAAAGCGTAAAAGTATTTTATTCACAATTAAATTAATATTAATTAAATAAATCTAATAAATGCAAGATTTCCTTATGAAATTTTTATATCCGTAAAAAATCGGTTATATTCTAAGGTCTTTTAAATTTTCAATTCTCTATCTAATTTTGATTTATTGGTCTTGATTAACTTCTAGAGAATAGTAGACCGCAACGACTGTTCAAGTCTTTAATATCGGCTCTAAGCATAGGAAACCTATAACAAAAAAACAATTCACTTTGATATTCACAACAATATCTCCGTTTGTTGTTTTGATTTTTACAAATTTTTCATCTTTTCATGAGTCGCATTACCTCTCTTGCATAGAAGACTTCAAGAATTTACGCAAAGAAATCAAGCGAATGATGATTTAGTCAATGTCATTACATTGTTATCCACTAGTCATCATAACAACTGGTAGTCTCAAAACATAGTGCGAGTATCAAAATATCTCATTCGAGTCGAAGCAACTTTTTCTTGTCTTCCGAGAAAGCTTTCCTCGCAGGGAAACACCCGTGCCGTGCCGAGCAGTGTCTTTCTTGACTAAACACGTATTGCGATTGCCTAAACAGTTTGCGTACTCTCGTACTCCAGTACGATACTTTGCGATGCCATTGGAATGGAGGCCCATTATTATATAATCACTATATAAATATTGAAATAATATCGTTAGGATAAAGCTATTTTGGAAATAAGTTGCCAAGGTATCATTATGTCGGCATATATATGGTGTAGGCGATTCGTACGTCTACTTTTGTGTGCAGGGAAAACCGCTTCTCTCGTTAATCTTTCTTCGCTATTACGAAAATATCAACAATAAGTGTAAGAGAGGGAACAGCACGATAGAGGACGAGATTACGATAATCTGTTGGGATTGAAGTATGGATGATAGAGTGCCAGCGAATTTAGTTTGCGCGCAATTAGTGCATGCTTTACGTTTAAAAAATATTTGCGAAGCTTTGCAATTCAATGTCGAGCATCGGAGGCTAAAAAGCATAAATGATGAGTACTTTTAAGTCAGATTTTTATAATAATTGTTTACTTAACTTATTTTCATATCAGCATGAGAACTGCCGACCGCCACGTCACGAATTTCGGTATATCCGATCATGCTGAAATTTTTCAAGCATCTTTGCTTGCAATCCAATCCATTTTTTCTGCATACACTTGGGCTACCACGTGGGCAAGTAGTTAAGAAGCATTACCATTCGATCGGCACAAGCCCGGCTTAACTTCCAGTGCGGTAGAGCACACTTTAAATCAGATTGGTGTGTAATGCTGACGGTAGTCTTTCGCTTTTTCATTAAAGTCATAACACTTACTGATCGGACACGCGTCCCTTAAGCTTCGGATATTCTCTCTATCTACCTTACTCTCTCTCTTTCCTCACTTTTTTCTAGCCATCACTGTGTTGCATTTATAGGAGATATCTTTTGAGGGATTACAAAAGAAGAGGAAGTTTGGCGGCTATGAAATTACACGGCTTAGGAACATGTGGTATATTTGGTGACCGTTTTTGTTACCTAGCGACAAAAATTCATCAAGTATCATTCTTGCTTTAATCCCCATTCTGTTACGTATACGTACCAATCTGAAAATCCTAATATACATATATATGGAATGCTTAAAATAAACTGCAAAATTTAACAGCCGAGCGTTCAGATGATGGATGGATGGACAGACATAAGTTAGAGAGACCGGTTGGGGATTTTATTCAATTTTGTTTTGAAATTTATGAGTTTTGAAATTAAATTTTATTCCTACAAGTCACTTAAACTCATCCAGAGGGTAATATAAGCATTGTCTTAGGAAATTTGTTCATAATCATAACAAATCTTCAAGTCCAAGTATCATATTTAAGTGGAATAGCTTTCTAGTTGTAATCGTTAAAAAACAAAAACTTGCCTTTTACTGTAAATAATCCATAAATGCGTAACAATAATGACATAACCTAACCTCAAAACTAAGACGTAAACGTAAACATGCAAAAGAAACTAACAATATGGAGCAGTATAAAGGGAAAAATCTTTTTGCCTCTATATATGCTTGTGTAACTAAGTCTATAATGCTTGTATAAAGAAAGTAAAGATGACAAACATCGAATAGTATAAGTATTAGCAGTAGCGTGGTACGAGCAGCTAACATTGCTACAAAGCCACTAACACATTAGCATCAACTCTATACGTAAGGAGATATATAACGAGGATGATATACCATCATAAATGTAATGTAATACAAGCAGCAACAGTTTAGTTTAGTTGAAAATGTAAAAGAAAGAATGGGACTAAGTGTAAGAGAAAGCAATAATGTATAAGGAGTCATGAGTTATTCTGCATATGCGGTATATATGCATATAAACGTATAGAAAGAGTGAGGAGAATTTTCGACCTGCGTGTGTGTCTGTGTGTGTGTATGTGTGTATATATGTGCGGGGTAAAAAGGATGTTCTAGAAAATTGGCTGCTTCCCGTTTGTCAGTTAGTCTAAACTTTATGAGTGACTAAATGAATGAGTACATCCTGTAAAGTCGTTATTGTTGATGTGCTTGTTAAGGAGGAAGAGCAAGAGACAGAGACAGAGAGTGAGTGAGATAGATATATAGAGAAAATGAGAATGTGCAAGCAGCCAGAAGTGACGTTAACTTTTTAAAGAAAATATTCACGATAACGTTTTGTATGTTCGCTTTGATGTGTACTTGTGTGTGCGTGCGTCTGTTTGCGTTAGTATGAGTTGAAAAATCATAAAACTTTTTAGGTAGAGAAAGCCTTTATAACGGAATTATTAGCAAACCAAACCAACAACAACAATATTAATAATAATATACATCTACTTATTAAATATGCACAAATATGAATGCACTGCGATTAATTTACAGAGCGATGGCAAATGGCTTATAAGCATTTTATAAATTTTAAAGGGAACTAAAAATTTTTCGCAGTGTAAGTACGAGAGTCATTCCACAGGATCTTTAACCCCTCTTTGCCATTTAGACGTGAAGCAACTGTGGCATATTTAAATTTAGATAGAGACGGTGTATAGTCACTTACAAACATATACGTATATACCCTAGCACTTAGCGCAACCCTTTTTTTTTTTTTTTTATTTTTTTTTTATAATCTGCATTGGGGGCATATGTGGAAAGAAAAGTGCAAAAACTATAAAATTGAATTGCATTCACTAACGATAGCACGTGTGTATGTTCGTCCAGGTGTGTGGAAAAATTAAAAAGCGAATTAGCGTAGAAGGGGATGAGTAAGATATGCATGCATAAATGAGAATCATTCCTTTAGTACCTCATCGTCTCGCAATCATATTTTTAACTTTACTGTCCGTTTGTAACACTTGGCTTCAAAATAATTTGTTAAGCAAAAATATCGCGTCGAAGCCCTGACTAGATTATAATCTTATCATGAGGATAAGCTAAAAATTATTTCAAATTATTTAATTTATTAATGAAATTGTTTAAATGCAAAACGTTTACAAATGAAATGGTAGGCGGTTCGACAGAAATTGCGAGATTTAACTAGAATAACATGTGTAAGATGTAGCATCCCTTTAGGCGTAAATTAATTGAATATTAAATCATTTCCAATTACTTTCGATTTTATTATTAATAGTAAATTTTTCTTATACATGAAAGATGTATTGAAAATTCGTTTTAAGATGGATATTTCTCGTTTTCTATTTTGTTTTTTTTTTTTTTATTATTAAATATTTTTACTACTTCTTCCACTTTTCCGTTCATTTTATTTCGCGTTTGAGGGAAAGCGGTTTTGAGTTTTTATATTAGAATTTAGTTATACCTCGTAGTTATTCGTGAGTGTGTGGGCTTTTTTTTTTGGTATGCGAGCTGAGTGTAGAAATCTTCATAGATACTAGTGACACTCTACCAATGCACTATACACTATTCGCCATCTACCGCGCGCACGCACACCACATACATCGTTAACCGCTCTCATACGTAGAATTATCGTTAGGTATTACTGTGCCGAGATTGGTTGCAGCCAGTTCTGAAGGTTAGTGGAATCCCTCATAGATTTCCTCTGCCTCTCGTCTCTGGCCTGCCATCCGCTGCCACGTTTACCGTCTTAGTGCTGGAATTACCCTGGTCACAGCTGCGGCAGTCTTCGCTCATGCTATCTAGTATATCGGCGGCACTCCCTCTAAACCGTCGCATATTTCGCATCTTCTTCCGCTTTCGAAAGCTCGGGCCCGTATAGATAATTTCGAAGCAATCATGACCAGCCTGAGCTGATAGTTCACCTCACCATGTTGCCTTGTGGTTCATCCGGCTACGCTGGGAATGAGCAAGAAAATATGTGCGCTTGTTTTTCTACGTACGTATGCGCGTGTAGCGTGTATAGTATCTTCTATGCATGTCTTATTATTAATGCTTTTAATTGTTGGTTTCTGTAACCATCACCATTGCCACGTTTACCATTATTATGCAAAAGGCTAAAGTATTAAAAGTAGGAAAAAGTCGTTTTAAACTTTATTAATCCACAAGACAAGCACATAAGCAGATAAAAGGAGTAAATAATTGCTATGTCCTTCTTTGAACACTTTAGCTTCTTAAACCGATCTAAGAACATTATTATTTTTTTGGATAAATGTTTCCCTCTCTCTCTCTTTCTTTCTCTCTCTCTCTCTCTCTCTCTCTCTCTCTCTCTTTCTCTCT
>NW_023998414.1:6517526-6522026 GCF_014805625.2 Glossina fuscipes
TATCTCTCTCTCTCTCTCTCTCTCTCTCTCTCTCTCTCTCTCTCTCTCTCTCTCTCTCTTTAACTTTACACCATTTGCGGCAGCGATGTGTAAAGTTTTTATTAATATGTGCAACATCAAGGAAGACCTGGACCTGGTTTTCTTCATTCTATTAATCGAACAAGATTTCTAAACCGCTTTAAGCACAATCCACCGGCTATGCGCTTGTCATTCAACCTGTCTGGGTATCATCCCGCCCGTCCATCCGCCCATCCATTTTCCTTTTGTTCACAAGCTAAGCGTTGAAATTTCCGAGATATTTCAATGAGATTGACTTGCTTTGGTCCCTTGAAATTGGAATGCAAGGTACGATTTCATTAGTTAGTGATAACAATTAGTAAAGAGTGATAAGTTCTTTTACAAATAAAATAAAGTAACTAAGTCCGATGTTTTCTCACGTCTTGCAGTGCATTGTATTATAATATTTTAATTTGCCGAGAGGATCTATAATGGTTTCTAAAGGATTTCCTAAGCCTAATCTGACACGTGGTTTTATAAAGAATATTTCGAAGCATAATGCGAATAATTCAAACGTTATCATTTAATTATCCAAACTAGTTGTATATATTAACGAAGAAGGAAAAAAGACTGTAGTGGGACATGGCCCACCGTTAAGTACTTTACACAATCCTGCAGTTATTCATATAATGATTTTTCAAAATAAATCCTCATATGGGAAATGGTCGAAAGAGTGATTCGATCCGGAGAATTTGCGATTGTGGTCGTCCTGGTCCCGAAATATATTGGTGTATCGAATTTGATCAATGTATCTCAACTATTGCGGGCATAACTAGAGCAAAATGAAATGAGGCGGCCAGACGATCAAACAAGCTTAGAATCATCTCTGCATCCGTCCGTATAATAAAAGGTTTCCGGAGTGTTGCATAACACATCCCCACACACTACACAAGTGTGATGTAGGGTATGAAAATTTCATTTATTTCGCGTCTATATGAAAAAATTGGATTGGATCGTCGATACATGTTGCAAAAGTAATCAAGTGATGGAACTATAAAAATATTTTAGCAAAGTTTCCATATCCATAAAAAGGTATTCGGGGAGATTTGGATAAAAAATCATCGCCCGTGGATGAAAAATAAAGAAAAATGAGAAAAAAACGAAAACTATGCAATTTGTCCTTTTTTCCGACATAACACGTCATGAGATTGCAGTGAAAAACTAATCAAAAAACTTTTCCATTAAAAATATATTCGGCAACTATAACGGCAATAATAACAACGACAACATACGTATGGTAAACAGCAGCAATAGGTAGAATTCGTAGAGGAAATCAAGTGAAAATATTGATTTGGGGAAAAAGTATTGAGAGATTTTTTTATTATCATTATAATGGACATATGTTTAGCCGATAGCGTTTCAATCTATAGTTCTGTTAACGATTTTACTTTTGCACATTTTCAATAATGCCGGAAACGATGATACAAGTGAGAAAATAAGGAAAAAAGTCTAAATGAATGAAACGCTATGCAGGAACGAAAAGAAATTTATAGAGTTTACGATTAAGATGTTTTTCGAAGACGACAATATGCAGATGGTTTGTCCGCAGGTGGACACCTACTCAGATCGACATATGGAAGGAGATCGACATGTAAGCAGGCACAACACTACTACAGATAGAAATATTGCATACAAAACAATTCTAAATCATTTACCTAAGGCTGGGTACACAAAAAGCTTCATCTTTGCATGCCATATGATTTGTCGATGAAATAGACCCATATATGAGACCAATTACAACTGAAGCGACGAAAAATGAATGAAACACACACTTTCGTTTTGTTCCATTTTTTGCAAAACATTCTCGATGGTCTAACGTTAATTTCGAAAGAGTGTTGCGAAAATGACTTAGTAAACAATGATTGCCAATAAATCAAAGACGTTCTACAAAGGTATGTTATTACGAAACATTGCGATGACAAATCGCGAAAGACTATAGATTAATAATAATGGCGAATATGTATTTCAATAAAATTCATTTTGCATAAAAGAAAAATTTTGTAGAAAAAAATGAGATAAGAGAATCTCTTAATACTTTTTCTATAAAAAGCATTTATTATTCTTATTATTATTATTTTCTGTTTTCAAACTCTTACACTCTTTCAACACATTTTTATGGTGTTAAAGTTATTCAGTAAAGGAAAAGGGAGAAAGAAAGCATTTTA
The DNA here is from genome assembly GCF_014805625.2 of Glossina fuscipes. Lineage (NCBI taxonomy): Eukaryota > Metazoa > Arthropoda > Insecta > Diptera > Glossinidae > Glossina > Glossina fuscipes. The sequence goes on from NW_023998414.1 coordinate 6,519,749, forward strand.
TTCAAGCAGATTGTTGTAGAAAAAGGTTAACGACTGCCATTGCTACTCAAATAAATGCACCTGAGCATAGATGAGAAAGGCTGTTGCTGCTGCTCCTGCTGCTGCTGCTGCTTTACAGAAAATTGTAATAATTTACATTTCTGGTTTATTGTTGTTGTTGATGCTTTTTTTTCTTAAATTTCAAATTTTTTTTTTTTTTTTCAACTTGAGACTATTACAACACAAGTAACCATCGATAGTTGAAAACTAATGGCAACAGCAACAATTCATCAACAACTTTTCAATTCATTTTTACCACTAAAAAAGAAAAAAAAAAAAAAAAAGGGAAGAAAACCATGCGGTCTAAGTGAAAACCGTATGGAAGGGAAGCGATGCTAACGTGCAAAACTACACAGATTTAAACTGTATATTGTTCAGGGGTTGGATATATTCTTTTTTTTTTTTTTTTGTTATTTTTGAAGAGTACACTTTCAAACATATGGTTGCACTTACTCTTACACACCCATATACATTAAACTGGTGAATAACAGATATCCTTTGAGATGACGGCAAAGTTTTAAAACATAAAATAACAACCTTTTCAAGCAGTGAGTCCCAAACTATTATTGATAAAATTCATCGCGCACGAAGATTAATACACACCACAATGCTCAGATTGACAAGTTCAATAAGTATGCGGATTATTGGTTTAGCAAAAAAGAAAAAAATCAGTAAAATTCGTATTAGGATGAAGTTTTGGAGCCGCACTGCCAAGTACAGTCCAAGGACTTTGAATGATGTTAGTTAATTTCCAAAATCTTTGTTCGTTTTCAGCCAATTAACTTAATTTGATTCTTCGTATGTTTTTTATTCATACAAAGCATTTTTTCAATACTTCTTTCCCATCGACGTTTACTTTTATTGTAACATAACGTGCTGAACAGCTTCGAAAACTATGACAAGTATATTCACGAATCGTGGGAGTTAAAAAAAACGAATAGTCGCTTAATGACCGTTTTGTTTGCGATAACGATGAGCTCAGAGGGAAATTGCTCTTTGCTTTTCCAATGTACGCTGCACTTGGCCTTTCCAAGAAAAAACTTGCCACAAAGAAGAAGAAGCGATAGTCGGTAAACAGGATTCTTGATAGGAAATTGTATTAACGCAACTGCCCACGAAGTGCAAAAACTACAAAGGGAAAGCATGTACAATCGCTTTTCTCTCTTCCAGTGACTTTTAAGGCTGAATCCCGTTTCCCGTCGTCGCCGTCACGTTCAACATATGAAGTAAAGTGTCACTGCCATTTTTATAACACATCTTTCATCCCTTTCTCTTCGCCTCTACGATCTAATGGATAATTAAACGAAATAAGAACTAACTCTCGTGATCATTAGGCTTGGTTCCAGCTTCGGAAGCGGTCATGATACTAAGTTCGATGGTTACGTACTCATGATTGCAGAACACATAAAGCAATGCCGCTGATTTAAAATTTTTCTTCTTCAGGTAAGGGTTAATTTATAAAGGCATTCGTTGCCGTGAGATTTTCCCCTCCCTCTACATGCGAAATGGCCACGGAAGAGCATCAATCTTCGGAAAGTTCACAATTTCATTTTTTTACTTCATGGGTCATTTTTCGCCAATATCTAGAAAATCTTAAAATTTAATCCTCAAGAGTAGTCGCGTAGTAGGCAAACGATCGCGACGAACAGCTCAATGGTCGCAGTTTCAAATTTCGAACATGGTATGCGAGTATAATATGAAACTTACCCGACAGCCTTCAAGTCCACACTTTGTAAATTCATTTACAAAATATATGGGCAATAAATAAACAAAGTCTTGAAAATTCCACTTGATATCTGCCCTTATGATTGAGAGACATTTTTATGGTTTGGTCAATATGTGTAGAAATTTTAAGCAAGTTCTCATATATCATCTTATACGGCAAACTTGACCAAAAATATATTACAAATTATTTATATAGAGTAAGCAGGCATTCAAGGCATTGCAGATGCTAAAGTGTTTCTCCTATACATCCTGTGAGAATGCACTGCTAGTTTATTATATAAGATTTGTTTTTGAAATAGAAGATAGAGAAAAATATCCAAGGTACGAACGAAGCTATGAGGAAGATAGGATACAGTTAGGAAGGACAGGGGAAGTAAATAGCATGAATGTGTCGAACTTTTATTCTTCCATCGAAGCTGGAAATATTCGCAAACACTGACTTGAAAATTTTTCTGATTTTTGTTATATATTTTTTTTTTTTTTTTTTTTTTTTTTTTTTTTTTTTTTTTTTTTT